>NW_023597055.1:3487845-3577168 GCF_011947565.3 Pollicipes pollicipes
CGAACGGCGAAATCTTGAAAGCGATCGTATCCGTTTACATCAGCGGCAAGTCTGTGGAACATCAACCTTGACTCCCCGGGGTGGAGTTGACCTGATAAGTCCTAGCACACGCTCAGAACATGGAACTGCTTGCAAATGCACGAGCGGCGTTTGACAAATGGATTTAGCGGCGGTTGATCTGGCTCAATGTCTCCATGCTCGGAGGCCCCGGGTTATCGATGTTATCGATGCAGGTCATCGGGTTAGCGATGGCAGTTCGACTGATTGCGTGTGTGACCGCGAGCCGAGGGAATTTTGCTTTAACTTTGGTGAAACTTTCAACCTCGGATGGCCTGTCCCGATCGTCACTCCGTCTAAAAGCTGATAAACTACTGATCGCAAGTTCATGCAACTTTTGGCGGCAGAAAGTATAATTCCTTAAAGACTATATATGAACAGTTGCACATTTACGTGCAAGCTGTTTGATCAGGCGGGCTTGCCATGCAGAACTAGTCACCTTCAGTTTCGTTCCCATTCGCTTCAGCAAAAGCGTAACATTATCCACGTGAGAAGAAGCTGATGAACACGTGGGCTCCGATGGAGCGGGAAACGGACCAGTGTTGTGACAGGAACTTGCGGCGATATGTCTAGGCGGTAGAGCCATAGCGAACGTCAACCACAGGTTGCCCGGTCTGGGACGGTTTTGAGCGTTGATGTCAGATGCCAGTGACCCGAGCAAATTAACGCAGATGCAACATAATCAATGTATTTTATTTTGCGTAGCATGACATTATTTTTACGTTATTCATTTGTGTAACATAAATTGTAACAAATTGACATAAATGCATCGCGTAGGCGAATACAGCGGTCAGGTGTTGGCCTGCATCTGCGTCATTTCAGGCATCTTTCACGTGACAGCGGCTGACCATTGCTTCAGCTGTGATGGCCTCGGTAGTCCCGCGCCGCGTAGCCCATCTTACTGGCAAAGGTTTCGCTACGCCACATGGGCTGAGTGCACATAGATTTAGGTCGTTGTGGTCATCGCTTACCGTTCTATGCTGTGTGTGCGTGAGTTTGTTTTCCTCCAGCTCCACGTTGCCCAACCAAAAAAGTCGAACACCCAAACTGGCTAGGACGCATTGCTTAGACATTTTTGCTATAGAGTAAGTGAACTCGCAACCCGGAGGAAGATGCTGTTTTTTGCAACTGCAAGTCAACAACGATATCGGAGCAACTGCCGTGAGCGTGTAACAGCTTGCTGTACGAACCATCAGATTAAATGCAGCGTTTCTGCTATTTTTAAAATAAACGGGTGTTCCGGCAGCATTTTAGCCACATATAAAAATTATTCCCACTTGCAAAGAACAGTTACAATGAGGTGGTTAAAATTGCCACACTTGCTGTCAATCATCCCGGCGTTGAAGCATGCCTGTGGGGACATGAAGGTATTTGCGGTGAGGTGCTATCGTTGCGTTGCGCAGTTGCGTGATTTAACTCGGTTTTCATGAAAAATCGGGCACTTCCTGTATGGTACATTCTGTCAGCATAGTGTGGCAGAAAAGACGAGCGGAAGGAACTGCCGAAGTGCCATGTCAGTACATCTTCGAGGCTGCACTCTCCTTGGTGTAAATATTTCTGCCGGAATACGTATTATTATCCCTTTTCGACAATGCTGTCGGTATTTTTGTAGTACTCGATATGTCGACATATTTGCATGTATTTAATGTGTATAATGTATACAGGATAATGTATTCAATATTATTTGGTAAGTGGTAAGTGGTGGCTGATAATGCAGTCGCAGCCAACATGTTCCTGTCATGGTTGCATGTATCTATTACCATTGTATCTAGGATATAGTATGTCAGTATAAAGCATTACGACACTTAATGATGACGGGAATAGTATATATTTGTTGGCGTGCCTCTGCCTTGTATCGAATCGTATCGATACAGTATCGAAATTAGCACAATCCTTTCCAGCAATGAATTACATTTTGAAATAATAACTCGCCTATATATCGTAATCTGGAAATGCCGCAAATTTTGTGTTGTGCCTGCCATTTCATATCTTAAATGCATGTTTCAGAAACTCTCGAGTGGCCAAGTCCGTGTGCTTCCCCGGGGGCCGTCCGCTGCCCGTGCCTCGTGCACCGCCGTCTGCCAAACCGTCTGCGTAACCGGCTCCACTACCGTCTGCCGAACCGTGTGCGGCCCGTCTACGACACCGTCTGCGGCACTGTCTGCGCCACTGTTTGCAGCACGGTCCGCGCCACCGTCTGCAGCACGGTCTGCGCCACTGCCTGCACCACTGTCTGCGCCACCGTTTGCAGCACGCTCTGCGGCACCGTCTGCGCCACCGTTTGCAGCACGGTCTGCGACACCCGTCTACAGCACCGTCTGCGCCACCGTCGCCACGCCGCCCCGATGCCGTCGTTGCAGGCGTCGCTCCGCTCCGTAGTGCTGTCCACCTGCCAGGTGGCTCTGGGCCTGGCCTGGCTGTACGTGGCGTACGGGCGCTACCAGCTGCAGCGGCGGGAGCTGCTCACGTCCAGCGTGGCGGTCGAGCCGGTAGCCTTTCCTGCCATCACGGTCTGCCCCGAACTCCAACTCAACTACTACCGCGTGGTCAGCCTCAACAACGGCACCGGGTGGCCGCGCGACCTGTGGCGGCTGTACCGGCCGGCACGCGACGGCAGCGCGGCGGATTTCCTGCTGGGACTGAGCGCGCGCGTCGAGCAGCTGGTGGAGCACTGCTTCGGCGCCGGCTGCGACCACTGGCGCCCGCTGCTGACCCGCGAGGGCGTCTGCTACACGCTGGTGCCGCCGGCCGGCGGCGCGCACGGTAAGCAGGTGGAGCTGAGGCTCAGCTTGTACCGCTACGTGAGGGGACTGGTGTGGCCCGGCTGGAGCAACTACCGCGTGTTCGTGCACGGTACGGAGCGGCCGGTGGTACTGCAGGACGGCTTTCTCAGCCTCAACGCCTGGGTGCTCGTCGACGTGGGCGATATGAGCATGCACCCGGCGGTGCTGGGAGCGTAAGGCGCACCGTCACCAGCAACATCCGCCGCCGCCCCTGCCGCGAGCAGCCCGACTACCAGCAGACACTGGTGAGGTTTTCCCCGGCGGGCCGGCGGTCTCAGCGGCGCCGCGACCGCCGCCTTTGGCGGGACGGCCTCCGATCAATGCCTCTCATGCTTGCAGTCGCCTCCGTCGAAAGCGACGCTCGACACAGCGGGAAGGCCCGCGTGTCGCGGAATGCCTCGGCGCTTCAGACGAACACATCGTTTGCGCATGCCGGATGATGCGTTGTGGTGTAATGATTACGAAAGCGGCCGAGAATGAGGATATGTCACGCGTGGCCCAGTTCGCCAGCGTTGTCTCTACAACCGTGATACGTGGTGGCTCGGAAGCTCGTGATCACGGCGTCACAGACCGGCCGTGACCGCCAGTGTCTGCAGCGTGTCTGCGTTACTGACCGCCGTCCGCCACCAGTGTCTGCAGCAGTGTCTGCGTTACTGACCGCCGTCCGCCACCAGTGTCTGCAGCAGTACTGTGGTTACTGACCGCCGTTTGCCACCATTGTCTGCAGCGGTGTCTGTGTCACAGACCGACCGCGAACCGCCAGTGTCTGCAGCGGTGTCTGCGTTACTGACCGCCGTTTGCCACCAGTGTCTGCAGCAGTGTCTGCTGTTAACTAACCGCCGTCTGCCACCAGTGTCTGTAGCAAGTGTCTGTGTTACTGACTGCCGTCTGCCACCATTGTCTGCAGCAGTGTCTGCGTTACTGACCGCCGTCCGCCACCAGTGTGCAGCAGTGTCTGCGTTACTGACCGCCGTCCGCCATCAGTGTCTGTGTTACTGACCGCCGTCCGCCACCAGTGTCTGCAGCAGTGCTGTGTTACTGACCGCCGTTTGCCACCATTGTCTGCAGCGGTGTCTGCGTCACAGACCGGCCGCGAGCTGCCAATGTCTGCAGCAGTGTCTGCGTTACTGACCGCCGTCCGCCACCGGTGTCTGCAGCAGTGTCTGCGTTACTGGACCGCCGTCCGCCACCAGTGTCTGCAGCAGTGTCTGTGTTACTGACTGTCGTCTGCCACCAGTGTCTGCAGTGGTGTCTGCGTTACTGACCGCCGTCCGCCACCCAGTGTCTGCAGCAGTGCCTGTGGCGGCGCGCCGCCGGCCCTGTAGGCTGGTCGCGGCCCCTGGATGCAGCTGGAATGATCTTCCTCTCTGCACAAATGGAGACCTGTTGCAGACGGTCGCCGACTCTGAACGAGTGAGAATCGCCCCCCCCCCCCCCCCCCCCTCCTTTCCCTGTCCCCTCGGGGCATTCGTTCATCCGTCCGTCCGTCCGCATGCTTGCGCGCATGCAGTGTTCGTTCGTTCGTTCATTCTGTTCGTTAGTTTTTGGCCATTCGTTTGATCAATCGTTCGTTCTACAGCGGTTGTTCCCTCCGCCCGCCCTTCAATTGAAAGCCGTTCTTACGGGCGCCATATGACCATTGTAGTCGGCGCTCCCCAAGCCCAAATCATCATCACGAGAGCCGTCCTTAAAGCTCACAGCAACCGATTCAACGGCCCGAGCATTCCTAGTACGTTCTGCTACCCTGCAGTCGCGCCGCGCCGAGGGAGTGACGTAGCTAGCAATGCGCGTCCACACAGTCACCGCTGTCTCTTCGGCTGGCTCTCGTTCAGAGACTGCCGTGTGTGTATGTGATCCGTCGCTGGTGTCATGACACTCCCGGCCGTGTGCGCTGTCTCGGTGCTGCTATCGCCTCGTTCTCTCTCTCCGACGGCAGACACAGCTGCGGGGCAAGTCGCGCGTGCAGCTGGAGGCAATGTGCGGCTGCCTGCCGCGGTGCTCTGTCGACACGGTCATGATCGAGCGCCACACCCTCAAGCGCAACCGTAACAACGTAATCCAAGCGGTCGAATTCGCGTTCGACGAGGAGGTGGAGGTGGTGACGAACTCGTTGACGTACGACATCCCGGCGATGTTGTCCGAGGTGGGAGGCAACGCCGGCCTCTACCTGGGCTACTCGCTGCTGACCCTGCTGGACGCGGCTGTTGATCTGCTGGAGTGGAGCATCCGCAAGCTGCCGGCCTCCGCAGCAAAATAGCTCGGGTTACGAGGCTGAGCCAGCGCCAGAGGGCCCGGCGGCTGCGCGTCGTGGCGGCTCTCCAGATGCACTAAAGATGCTGATCACCCACACCGGGGAAGGATCATGATTACGACCACATTACACGAGATGCTGATTAACACACCGCGGCGCGTTGGCATCAAGGCAGTCGTCATGTCAGAAGGGGAGTAACGCATTTGCCAACATCATGCGGTTCGTAACCGTAAAAAATGTTCTCACAGTTATGAAAGACATGGCGATAAGTGTGATGATGTTGTCGGTATTATAGGGCTTGCGTTGCCTTTGAGTGGTCGACTTTCGCACTCTGGTATTCTCGTGAGAAAAAGACGCCATGCTGATGATCTTACGCAAGATTAAAACTGAGAGCGACAAAACGGGCGCCAGGCACGTGGCCGCCTAGGTCACGCACGGTCAGGCGAGAGTTAGCGGCGCCGTCTGGGCTGCGCAAGGGTCGCACGCATGTGCGCCACGGTTAGCTGCGCCGCAGTGGGAGGGGGGAGGGGCAGCCCCCGACGTTCGTGGTGTCACGTGCTCGTCGCTGTGCACCACGTGACCCGCTCGTGCCCACACTCACCCTGTAGCGCTTGCGTCTCTGGCGGGGTGCCGGTAGTGTAGTGGTTAACGCGCCTGCATTAACCAATGCGCGTCTGGGAGACCAGAGATACGGGGTTCGATTCCCCGCGGTGCCCGCCCTTCCTGCCAGGGTGAGAGGCAGGCGGCGCCATATAGCCTCAGCAGCTGAGTGCGTCGTAAAGCCCCAGTGGCACATACGATTGCATCTCTGGGCGAAACGCTGCGTCACTCGCATCAGACGATGTTGAAGAAGACGGTTTGAGCCTGCTTGACGGGTATCAGCGGCCTTGGTGTGTCGTCGATATGGGACCTACCTTTTTATGTACACTTCGTTTGTGCATTACCACTCTTATGAGCACACTTTCCTCAGCAGCCGGCGCCCGGAACCGCAGTTAACCAAAAAAGTAAGTTGCAATTTAAGCATGTGAGCTATGCTCGTCTGTTCCTTGCAATGGCGCTGAAACAGGTGATACTTGGGGGGCACACGTGTGGTGAATTTCGGTGTGGGTTTTATTGTTTTTGGTATTGTCTCGCTAAATGTGGTGACCCTGCGCTGTCTAGCGTTTCAGGCAGTTGACGTCCGTTGCTTGGAGACCGCATACGCGGTATGATCGTTGCGTGTCACTACCACGGACGTTGTTTGGCACTCCGCACCACGTGGTGGTCGCCAGTGACGATGATCACTGGGCCTTCACCAAGGGAGCGTCCTCAGCATACCCGCGCGCGCTGCTCCTAAAGCCCTCCGCTCGAAACGCAGCCGGTAACCTTGGTAACCTTGGTAACCGGTAACCTTGGGCGCGCTCTTGCACCGTGCTGTGGTGCCCGGCAGTGAGGCCGCAAGAGCTGTGTGGCCGTCACCGTGGGGGCGTGCCTCTCATCGGTGTCGCGCCGGTGTCCGACCGGCTGTGTCTCGGCCCGAGGTCGTGGCCGCCCGCTCGCGGTCTGCCGCCGTGTGAGACTGCTGCTCTCTGCCTCCGGACGTGTCGTACCAGGGCGTGGCGTGCTGCACTAGTGTTACGCTCTTCAGCACATCCGCAGGTGTCGCGCGTGTTTCGTGTCGTGTTGTCGCAAAATATAAACGTCGTCAGGCTGGAAGGCCAACCGCTTTTGTCACCGTCGCCATTGCCTGGTGTTTGGAAACGCCCTGGTCCAGCTAGCGTGTTAGTCCCATGCACTGGGTAGTTACGCCGTCGTGCCCGTGTTAGAGGCGGGAGTGGGAGACTGTGCGCCGTTGTCGCGGAAGCCTAGGATCTCCCCGCCTAAGACCACAGTCCCCTCAGAGTAATTTCTTCGGAGCATTAGACGATGCGCGACTGGACACTCAAAGTCGAGTTCCTGGGTGAGCCTGCAGCAAATCAACTTTACTGCAGGGAGATGCGTTGGCGGTAGCTAATCAGTCGCGGGGAACCGGTAGCGAAGTGGCTAAGCCGCGCATCTGGGGAACCAGAGGTACGGGGTTCGATTCCCCGCAGTGCCCGCCCTTCCGGCCAGGGTGAGAGGCGGGCAACGCCATATAGCCCCAGCAGCGGCGTGCGTCGTAAAGCCCCAATGACGAACCAACCGTGTAATCGTGCAGTTTTAAGTTGCATTGTTACATACCTATTGCTGGGGTTTTCAGGTGCATCTTGTGTGACTGGGAGTCGGCTAGGTAGTCAATGTTTCTTTTTCGTGAGTTGCGACACTGGTTGAAACCTCGAGACTCGCGCTCATGGACACTAAATGACAATGCTACGCCACTTCTTGTGTTCGCATGCTCACTAGCTGCTGCAGAGAACAGATCATTTGCCTGCGTCTGAACATATGTGCTAAATTTAAAGTGTTTCAGCCTTGTGCCCAACTGAATGGAATATGACGATTTGTGTGGCGCGGACGGGGCAGACGACTGCAGGTCTGCAAGCTGTCAGCCGTTACGCCAAGAGGCAAGCTCAGTGAAATAGCACCTGTGGCACCTTCAGCAGCCGATATCACCGGTTTTCATCGATGCGTTGATAGGTCTACCTTTCTTGAACATCTTTAACAAAGGGGAAGCGCTCATGCGGCATTTGCTTGCCAGTTCACGAACAGTTGACTTGACAAATGAATGCTTATGGGTGGCGTCAGGCCCGGCTATAGCAATCGAGGACATCGACGTACTCGCGTTTATCTACGGTTTTTACAATTTGGACCAGAGTATTGCAAACGACAATATCTTGCGTGGCTATGTGTCACAATAAGCATGGCTGCGCGCCTGTGTAGCACTCATGGCCAGTGTTCCATCACGGTCGGTCTGCCGGCGGCTCCGCCACATCCATGTGCCGCTGGGTCGCTCTGTGGCATCGGCCTGACTGGTGCCCGCACCACCCCGCCCCGCCCGGC
The DNA here is from genome assembly GCF_011947565.3 of Pollicipes pollicipes. Taxonomy (NCBI): domain Eukaryota; kingdom Metazoa; phylum Arthropoda; class Thecostraca; order Pollicipedomorpha; family Pollicipedidae; genus Pollicipes; species Pollicipes pollicipes. Next base: position 3,495,892 of record NW_023597055.1, read on the forward strand.
AGGGGCGCTGGGCACCGCAGGGCCGTGCGGTTGGGTGTCTGCTTCACCTGTCTGCTTGTTTGTTTTTGTGTGAAAAACAAGCGTATATTTTTGTGTGTACAAAGGGGACACGACGCACGTCATTGCGCACCGTTTGATGGAGCGTCAGCGACTGCGTTATCTAATGAGTGCGAGGGGGGGGGGGGCATTGGTGCGACTGGGATTCGAACCTGAGTCTCTACGTGGGAGCCGAGGGCGCTAACCACCCGGCTATCGGCGCGGGGTGTGAGTGTGACCAGCACCGGCGCCGGCTCGTCCGCCAGGTGCGCCGCCGCGTGCTGGAGGAGCGGGGTCGGGCCGAGCTGGAGGTGACCACCCCGGAGGGCGCCACCGCCGCCAGCCGATCGCGCACCCCCTCCCGCGAGAAGGGCAAGCAGGAGGACGGCATCGCCGGTGACGCGGAGGAGGTGAGCACGGCGCGATCCGGCCTGGAGTCCTTCCGACCGGGTCTCCTCCCTCTCCTTCTCCCCCTCCCCCTCCCCCCTCCCCCTCCCCCTCCCTCAACGAATATGTGGTAACGAATCTGGTTGCGTGGAGATTGGTCCGTGGCGACGCGTGGCAGGTCCACCGTCACCCGTCACACACAGCGTGGCAGGTCCACCGTCACCCGTCACACACAGCGCGAGCTGCCGTGTGACGGATGGCGGTATGAGCTGCAGCTAGTCGGCTGCGGCACGGCAGCTTGCTGTGTGATGCGAAAGCTGCTGTGTGGCGCGGCAGCTGCTGTGCGGCGCGGCAGCTGTTGTGCGGCGGGCGAAGCTACCGCGCGCCCGCTGAGCCTCTCCCGACAGGCAAGCTCCGCGCGCTGCGCGTGCAGCCGCTTCTCAGGAGTGTGGCCCCTGTGACCCCCGCCCGTGCGCGCAGTGCGAGCGCCGCTCTCTGCTCGAGTCGCCGCCGCCGCCGCCGCCGGCGGCGTCCGACGCGCCGGGCCCGGCCTGCCGGGCCCCGACCGGCGACTCGTCCGACTCGGACGACTCGGACGCCAGGAACTCGCGACTCGTCACCGTCATCCCCATCGAGCACGACTCCCGTGAGTTGCAGAGTGTGCTGAGTGTGCGGAGTGTGCGGAGTTGGAAGCGGAGGCCGGTCGTCAGTGTCGCGGGCGGCGGGGGTCGGAGTGAATGAGCGTTTGTAAGTTGGCTGATGCGTGTGCTATGGCATGAATTTGCGAGAAGGATACGTCCGATAGAAATGGAGATAGAGAGGGATACCGGGCGGCCTTTGTGTTTAAAGGAGTCCGCGTATGTTTGGACTAACTGTATTAACTGCGACACGTCCTGTTTCACGACCCACATCCACCGATAGGCCATCCTGACAGGTTCTCGGAGAGTGGACGACGCGGGCCCGAAGCTTGTTCCGAGATTAACCATCCAGCTTGCCGCTTTTCCCATTGAGCACCGCCTCTCTCCATTCTAGAGACATGGGCGAATTCTGCTGTCGATTTTCCTGAACCGAAAATGGAAGACGCTCGAGGCAAGTCGGTTTTGTCTTGTGACGCTTGTGGCGCGCACGCGGCTTGGTCGACGCCGTCCGTGTACGCGCGGGCTTGTCGAACTTTTGATAGATAGCATCGGTAGAGTGAATTCTGTAGCTAGTGCGTGCAACTCTCTAGGATGTAGAGGCCTATGCCATTCTCGATGTTCTGGTTCCATAAAACGAAACCACGAACCCGCAACGTTTTAAGGCATGTCGTATGGGCTTTCAGATTGGAAATGGGTCAGTTTTCGGATATGTTTAATTCATGCGCCTTTCGCTGGCGAACGGGTCGATATCGCCTCGTCACTCGTTGTACGTATGCTCATGCGACGTGGCTTAACATCGCGTAGACTCGTCGTTTCGGCGAAAATCGCCGTGGTCGCGACCAGGAGGGCGCATCGGCCGTAGTTGGCTTACCCTGCGCATATCTTGTCCCCGACGGAGCGGTGATGGTTCCGCTCTGTCGTCGGTTCGAGCAGCCGCGCTGGCCGTTCTGCTGCGAGCGCACCTTAGCTGGACCGCCTCTCCGGTGGCGCGTGCGGCCTAACTGCGCACATCTGGGGCGTCGGCGGCACGCGCCAGTGGGGCGGCGCGCCGCCGGCCTGTCCTCCGTGCGTCCGCCGCGGCGGGGTGCAGCAGCAGGCGGGCTGGAGCCTGCGGCGACATCGTCCGGAGGGTGGCGGGCGAGTTTGTCCCTCGTGCCTTGTGTGTGTCGAATTGTCAGTTTCCTTAAGGCCAGCAAGGCGCAAATAAGGTCATCGCTACGATGGGTTCGATTGCTCCTGCGATTTATCCCGACCGCAGTGCGCGCGGCCGTGTTTCCGCGCGCCGTCAGCGCTCTGACGCTGTCGACTGCGCGTGTGTCCTCAGACATGCAGCTGGAGGAATACCAGGACACGGAGGATGAGACAATCGAGGAGCAGTGTCGCCCAGGCGACGTGACACCTCCCAACACCGCCCAGACCGTTACCAGCGCCCCTACCGGCCAGCGGGCCAAACACAAGGTGATGAAACACAAGGAATGGGAAACACACGGACCGAGCGGGACTGTCTTTTCGGCGGCCGGTCCGCCGCTGGGCGCGGCCAACCCTCCGTGCGTTGTTGGTGTGTTCTGCTCAACTATACATCCAGGGTGCGGCAAATTCATCCGATCGCTTGTGAGACGTGCGTGTTGATTGTCTGGCCCTCTGTGGCTTTTGACCTGTCAGGTGATCTCTGACCGCTCCCAGTCTGCTGAGGCTTGTGTGCGGACTTGTGGCTGACTCCGCCTGCCCTGTGGTCTGACTACGGTGCCCGGATTTTCGACTTTGTGCGACCCTGTGTGACCTTTAATCTGGCACTGTGCGACCCGCAACCCCTTCATTATGCGCGCGATAACCGTGACCCTTGTGTGGTGCGCGCGATGGCTTCTGTCTGACGCTCTGTGACGTATGCGTAACCCTCGTAACCCTGTTTTAGCCTCCATGTCACCTCCGCATCTGAAGTGACCTCCGATCGGCCTCGTCCTGCTGAGGTGCGCGTGCTGACCGTGTGTGACCTGCCTGACCCTTCGTGACCCCCGCCCGCCGGTGATCGTTGGCGCCTTGTGACCCTGGGCCCTTGACCTCTGATGGGTCACAACGTTCTGAGGTGCTCATGGTCACGCTTACTGGACAGGATATAAGCCCCAGCTTTTTACCAGTGTTGTGTGTCATCGACCTCTGTGAGACGCCTGGCCCATCTGGTGACCTCTGTTCAGCGGTAGGGATCTGAGGTGTGCCTACTGTCCTATTCTGGCCCTACTTGACCTCTGGCCGTGAGGTGACCTCCGATCAGCCACAGTCCGTTGAGCTGTGGTACTATCCCGCTCTGACACTGTTTGACCTCTTGCTCTCAGGTGACCCCCCCCCCCCCCCGATTGGCCCCAGCCCGCTGGGGTGCGCGTGATGTTCCGTTCTGACCCTGTTTGACCCCTGACCCTCAGGTGACCTCCGATCGGCCCCAGCCCGCCGAGGTGCGCGTGCTGACGTCGGAGTCGCCGGCCAGCCGCTCCAGCCGGGGCAGCCTCAGCAGCAGCGGCAGCACCCGACTCCTCATCTCCGGAGTCTCCCGCGAGACGGAGATGTGAGCGTCACGCGACGCCGAGATGGAATTCGTCTTTGAAGCGGACGGGGGAGTCGGCCCAGACGCTGGGCAGGAGACTCCCGGCACACGGAGACGCGTCTCCCGGAGCGGGTGATATGGGAGCACAGAATGCTGAGAAGTGATTTCTTCCGGATATTATATACGGCTCCCAAGGCAATGGAGAATGAGTCTCCTCACAGCGTCAAATAGAATGCCCTGAGCCCTGGAGGGGGAGCGCCTGGCTCCCAGATGTGAGCTTGTTGATGGCGGACGTAAGTCTCTTGAGATTTGAAGAAGTCTCGTCTGTCGGAGGCCGAGCCCAGGACCCATTTCTAGAGTGCTGGCGGTGCTCGCCATCCGCGGTCGTCTCCTAGGCAGTATGACGTAACCTCTCCGTCTGCACCAGCACCGCTGCAACCGATCTGGGGGCGTTGTAGAAAAATGTGGAAACTTCCGTGCCCAGAGTAGAGGTATGAGTCTCATTGCGGGCGATGCGGTGGTCTCTCCTGGGTGGAACAACGCGGAGCTGCCCGAAGGACTTAAGTCCGAATCTCGCACAGATCGGAGACGCAGCTGTCTCTGAGAGGCCGACGCGCCTCTCGCACCTGAGTATTCGCCGAGGCCCGGTGAGGGCGGCGCGCCCCTCGGCAGGCGCGAGCCGGCTGGCCGGACGTCTGCGCCAGAGCCGGATGTGCTGGGGGTGCCGCGTGGTCCGGACGCTCCAGGGGGGACATCTGCACAGTGGCGGCGGCGGCGGCATCGGAACGGCGTGAAGTGTTTTAACGCCGCGCTCTTCCGATGCGTTTACTTTCGGTGACTGGCTGTTAGCGAAGCGGCGCGAAGTCCGCGTGTCCCGTGGTGACACTGAAGCACAGCTGTCTTGTAGGCACCTGTTCGCTCTGAATGAGCCGCCATCATGGGCGCACGCCCGCGTGCGCTGGCTTGCGCTCATTTAACGCGGTGGCGGACTGTCCACCACGTGCGTGGGCCTCACAGCTTCACTGTTGTCAACGGCCCGCGGCTGTGCGACTGTGTAATTCCGTTGCCCTGTGCGTCTGCCGTCCACAGGCAAAAAGGCCGAAGTTCCATTGTTTAACACAGCACTTAGGCCTTTTTGCCCTTGGACAGCAGTTGTACTGTACATGCGCATCGGCTTTGTCAGCCATGTTTTAGAGGAGACCTGCTGGCGTGCTCCGCGACCGCAGCGATGGCGGCTTCAGACCTGCGGCGATGCCGTATTTCCTCTGGCGGGTTCGGTCTATGTCGGCCTAATACACGGGACCATGCGGACTGGCCGTGTGTGTTTGTTTTTTACCCAGCGGACCCGGGTCAGCAACGGGGCTGGTCTAACTTACCTTCAGCGGACCCCTTCCTGGAGAAGAGCATACTGATCGGTGCAGCCCCCCCCCCCCAGCGTGCTTACAGAGGGGGGAGGCAGGGAGATGTACTCAAGCTGCAGCGGACGAACGGGATAGGGGAACGTGTTTCGCTCATCTGCGGGCAGGTGGCGATAGTGGGTGATTTTACTTGCATTATTGCACTCAGCAGTACTGCGCCGCTGCTGTCCACCAGGACTAATATGTGCTGTACACCCGCCGCACCTATAAGATTAAGACCCATTAGCGCCGCTGCCATTCTAGCAACACTTCGTTTTTAGAAAAACAAAGATGCCGTTGAAAGTAGGCCGTGATTGATGCATCGCTCTACGTGTGTTAACAATTGTTACGCGTTCAAAGTAGCGAAACAACGCGCTCCACCTTACATGTAGAGTTTTGACTAATCACCAAGATGCGTGATTTCCGATTGGTCATTGATTTAAACCTGCAAACTTTCTCAGTCGCAGGACGTTTGTTAAGTAATGCACGCGTTATCTTCCGCTTTTAGTATCTGACATCCATGACAGAAACGGCGCCGATCGCATGAATCCGAACATTGCAAATTGCTATTTACAAGTTGATATGCACGGTATTATATTTAGTGAACTTGGCTAACTGCAGTGCTCAAGAATCTCGAACTAAAGCCAACCCCGCGTTTCGACGATCACTCGGTGGGAGAAGAGTCCTCCCACCTCGTCTCGTATCTAGGACGCGTCAACGAAACTCGTAGGCTGCCCATCTCCTCAACCTGTTCCAGCGCGGTTGGAGGCCATTTGCGGCACAGCCTTCACCACAAGTATCGCGATGCCGAGAAGAAAGTCGAACAAAAGGGGCTCTGCGTCCGGCCCGCGGGCTGCGGTGCCAGAGACCGTCATAGTGGAGCCAGCCGCCGACGAGCCTCCGGCCCCTGCTCAGACGCCGCCGCCGCCCTCCGAGGCCGAACCCGAGCCGGAACAGGACGTCCAGGAGGACGAAGATGAAGAGGACGGTGAGGAAGAAGAGGAGCAAGAGGAGGAGGAGCAGGAGGAGGAGGAGGAGGCAGAAGACCTGCTGAGCTCTCTGTTGTCGTCCGGCCTGTCGGAGCTCTCCGTCTCGCTGAAGGAGGCCGGCAACGTCTGCACCCGGCTCACACTGACGCATAAGGAGATCGAGGACATCAGCTACATCTCCTGCTGCCCGAGTCTACGCCACGTAAACCTCTCTCACAACAACATCAGCGACCTTACCCCGCTGGGTGACATCCGCTACCTGATGACGTTGGACTGCAGCCACAATCGACTGACGACCACGCTGGGCTTCAGGCCGGGCTACTGGCTGCAGATGGCCGACCTGTCTTACAACACCATCACCAGTCTGCCCGACATCGGCGGCTTCTGGGCCCTCACAGCGCTGCGGTTGGACCACAACAACATCCAAAGTCTGGGTGAGGACGGGCTGCATCAACCGCGGGGAAGGGAGGGGAGGCGGACCGGTGCAGGCCAGAGAACGCGAGTCATGTGGGCTGCTCTATCCGCTCACCTTTGTAGATACATCAAATCAGTCGCTGTCAACAACTAGGCGTATGCCAACTTGCAACTTACCAGAGTATTAACGTGCCAAGTGTGATGCATCATGGAGCTGCGCTTTTGTCAACAGCTTTGGCACAACCTTAAGAAACTCGGCATCCGGCATGTGCTTGACACAACTTCAGCGGAATCGACTCCGACTCTGACTCACAGGGCATGGGCTGACTCCGTACAGCACAACACACGCTCCGACTCCGACTCAAAGAGATGCGACCAAAATCCGGAATGGATGATTGAATGGACCATCGGAAATAAACGATTAGGATGTAGTCAGTCCTGATGGCAGAAATTGTTTACTATCGCAGTTGTAGTTGAGTCCACTCACTGATGGCTCGGTTGACTAAATTTAATATCTGGTTTACAATGAAGGCTCAAAGGAATCGGATACATCCTGACTTAACGCAACTTTGATTAGTTCCGGAATCCATTCATTTCCCAGGATCTGCTTGGCAGCATTACCTTCCACAAAATTTTGTCGATTCTGTACACGATGTAGTACCAGCCAGTCATCTGCAACTCAAGGCCCTCATAGTTACCTGCATTCTATGGTCCAGCGTTTATTCCGCGCGCATGAACCGAGAGCACCATCTCAGAAATATGCCGTGGCACCAAAGCTAGTCACCTTTTCACCGAAATGTACATAAGTAGGCACCCCGCAACAAACAAAGCAGTCCTTTCATGCTTGCCTTTCACGGAACACGCCGCCAAGCTCCCTCCAACTCCCAACGCCCTGGCGTTTAAGCCATACCTTGTGCCCTTCAGTTGTCAGATCTATTTTTGATTATTTCAGGTGCTTCAATTAATGAAGACGAGTGCATTTATTTCGGTGTTTAGGCTGCTCCATATAATTTCTTGATTTGCATAGCTCTAACGAATTCTTCCAGTCCCATAAGCCAGACGCGTCGGGTAGCTGTACCCGCCCAGGTCATTCTCAGACGCACCGATGCAGGGCCCGCCGGCTGTCAGCCGTACTAAAGCAACCGATTCCTTCCGCCGCCCACAGAGGGGATCCAGGGCTGCAAGCATCTGCGTGTGCTGACTGTCAGCCACAACGAGCTGCGCCGGTCCGACGGCGTGCAGGGGCTGCCGCTGCGAACGTTAGACCTGAGCCACAACAAGGTGGAGACGACCGCCCTGCTGTGCACGCTGGGCCAGCTGCGCTACCTCGACCTCAGCTGGAACCGGCTGGAGCGGCTGCGCCAGCTGCGCGGCATGAACCACCTGCGCCGGCTGAGCCTGCGCGCCAACCCGGTCGCCGACTTGAGCGAGCTGAACGGCCTGCGCGAGCTGCCCAGCCTCACCAGCCTCGACCTGCGACTCTGTCCGCTGGCCGACTGGCCGTTCTACCGCACCGCAGTGCTGTTCCACCTGCCGCTGCTGACCTGGCTCGACCAGGAGCCGGTCGCCGACCGCGAGATGGTGGCCGCCGCCAACGCGTTCGACCCACGGCCGGCGCGGCGCGCCGCGGTCGATCACGCGCACCTGACCTCGCTGCGCCTGCGACGGCCGGCCGAGCTGGCGCCGGCGCCGCCGGCCGACGCCGCGCCGCTGCCCTGGGACGCGCTCGTGCTGGTCGGCCCGCCGGGCGCCGGCAAGCAGCTGCTGTTGCACAACCTGCTGGAGCGGCTGCCGGCCGGCCGGTTCTGCCGCGGCGTGTCGCACACGAGCCGGCCGCGCCGGCCCGGGGAGACGAGCGGCGTCGAGTACGTGTTCGTCAGTGCCGAGCACTTCGCGCGGCTCAAACACAGCGGCCGCCTGCTGGAGAGTTCGGAGGTGTTCGAGAGCCACTTCGGCCTGTCGGAGGCGGCCGTGCACCGGGCGCGCCGCTCCGGCCGCGTGCTCGTCACGCACACGGACCTGGCCGGCGCACTGAGCCTGCAGCGCCGCCTGGTGCGCGTCCAGCTGGTGCTGGTGCTGCCGCTGACCGAGTCGATCCATGCGGCGCGGCTGCGGCAGAAGGAGCGCACCGAGGCCGACCAGCGGCAGCGGCGCTGGCGGCGGCGCGGCCCGGCCGCCGTCGAGCGGCGCTCGCTGCTCTCGGAACACCTGGCTGGCGATGCGCTCACGCCGAGGACCGAGACGCTGGCGCCCAGCGACGGCCAGATCACGCGCACCGCCTCGCTGGACGAGGCGCGCACGCCGCAGCTGGCCGCGCAGCAGCTGCGCCGCCGCCGCGCCACGGTTGTGCCCGTGCTCGAGATGGAGCGCACCTGCGAGGTGACGTCTCTGCAGTCGGTGCGCGGCTCCAGCGCCGCCTCGGCTGGCCGGCGCGACTCGGAGCTCGACGCGTTCGAGGCGGCCGCGCCCGACACGACTACCGAGCCGACCGACTCGCGCGGCGACTCGCGCTCCGCCTCGCCCGCCGCCTCGTCCGCCGCCACGCCCGCTGCCACGGCGGAGGCGCAGGCCGACATGGACGCGCCGCTGGCGGCTGCCGACGCCGGCTCGCCCACCGCGGCCTCCTCTGAGACCGGCGCGCCCGCCGCCGGCGTATCGCGGCCAGACACGCCCTCCGCCGACGCCGCGGCCGACGGCGCCGACGCCGCCGACGCCGGCACGACGGCAGGCTCGTCGGCGACCGGCTCCGGGTCTCGCACGCAGGCGGCCTCCGCCGGCGGGCATAGCGTGCGTTTCCCGGACGAGACGACCTCGGGCGAGACCGCCGCGGCCGAGGAGGAGGCAGAGGAGGCAGAGGAGGAAGACATCGTGGTGCCGCGCGCCACCGACTCGCTGTGGAGCGTGCAGCGCTCCTGGTTGCGCTTCCCGGACACGGACGAGTGTGCGGGCATGACGACGGAGCGGCTGACGGAGATACCCAGCTACGGATCATTCAGGTCAGCGGCTGCCGGCTGGCAGAGGTCGCCGGCTTCGGCCGAAAACGAGGCGCGTTTGTCATAGACTTGCTGCGGTCACGGTCCGCCAGCGGGCAGAGGCAGGTGGAGGTCCCGGACCGACGGCGGGTATGAGCACGCGGCCGTAACATTCGCTGCCACAGACATTGACGATCGTGGATGGCAGCAGTTATGGAAGCCGGCAGTCGAGGCCCAGTCAGTCACTGACACGACGGTCACGGTTCGGCTACACTCGCCACGGGCAGCTGACGGCGCTGGCCTGACATGAGTCACGCTTACAGGAATACCATTAGAGAGCAATCATGCACCCACGGCAGCCACGCGGGCAAACACCAGTCGGACACGCACGCCCCGAGCGTCTCGCATCGTTCCGACGAAGCCCCCGGGCAGCGGAAGTCACGCCCGTCGGCAGCTGTCACGAACGCGGTTCACGTGTCGTTGATTTCTGCTCCGGAGGCAGGGACACGTGGCGGGCGCCGCGGTCGCACCGGCCGGCGGCGTCGGCGCGGCGGTCCGCTGGACTCCCGGCACCGAGCGGGCACGGTCCCGGCAGCTGCTAGGGCTGCGCGCAGCCGCCCAACGGCCGTCGTGGCTCGACCGGGATTAGCTGTGTGGCGGGCAGTGATGTGCTGCATGCCTCAGCGGACAGCTGACGCCTGTCGCTGTGCTTTGGGCAGTAATGGTATGGTGGATTTTGGACATCGTAGGCATAGGAAGAGGGGCGGGGCGGTGTTTGTGCGTGGCATGAGGCATTCACTTGCCGAGAGTACTGACCGTTAACCTACGACGCTGCTTCGAAAGAATCGGCTTCAAAGTTGGTCAGCCAACCAACGTTCTGAGAACTTCCTTTGCTTATTCCGGACACTGTGACGAGACTCTAAAGTGTGGGCCTTTTTATTATAACGGCGGTACAAACCGTGCGTCATAGTGCGGTCTTTGTGCAGCGGCGCCACTACATGGCCAAACTGACGCCCAACGCCCACAATTACATTGGAGAGTCGAGGCCCGGCCTGAACTGCAATCCGACGGTCTACCGACACTACCGCATCACGCTGCCCACGTGCGCCATGCTGTAGGTTCAACCGGCCTGCTCCACTGACGGGAGCTGAGCTGCCGCGCTCGCCTGGCGGACGCTGTGACGTGCAGTGTGTTGCGGCTGAGCTGCCGCGCTCGCCTGGCGGGGACGCTGTGACGGGCAGTGCGTTGTGGCTGACGTGCCGCGCTCACTCGGTGAAGGCTGTGACGTGCAGTGTGTTGTGGCTGAGGCCTGCCGGAAGCTGTGACGTGCAGTGTGCTGTGGCTGCGCTGCCGTGCTCGCCTGCCGGACGCTGTGACGTGCAGTGTGCTGTAGCTGACCTGTCGCGCTCACTCGGTGGACGCTGTGACGTGCAGCGTGTTGTGGCTGAGGCCTGCTGGAAGCTGTGACGTGCAGTGTGCTGTGGTTGAGGCCTGCCGGACGCTGTGACGTGCAGTGTGCTGTGGCTGAGCTGCCGCGCTCTCCCTGCGGACGCTGTGACGTGCAGTGTGCTGTGGCTGAGCTGCCGTGCTCTCCCTGCGGACGCTGTGACGTGCAGTGTGCTGTGGCTGAGCTGCCGTGCTCTCCCTGCGGACGCTGTGACGAGCAGTGTGTTGCGGCTGAGCTACCGTGCTCGCCTGCCGACACTATGACGTGTAGTGTGTTGTGGCTGAGCTGCCGTGCTCGTCTGGCAGCATGATGGACCGATGGGCGCGCGCCGGCGCCGTGCCGGAGGTGCTCGGCTCGCCGCCCTACCTGGGCGTCGAGAGCCGCGCCATCTGGGAGAAGTCGGAGCCCTGCCTGCCTATCGAGGCCATGGATAGACAACAGGTCAGTGGGCTCCTTCGGCACATCACTGCCGTCCTCGTCCAGTGTCCTACTGACTTGCTGAACAGCTATTGTGCATGACGGATGGCGTGATTGCGTAACCTGTCGTCCTCGTGTAGTGTGCTAGTATGTACACGATTCGTCCGCCTGTAGTGATTCCACCTTGGCACGTCACTGTCGTGCTTTATCGTTACGTCATTGTGACGTCACTGTTCGTGTCCATACAATTCGCTTATTAAAAATACGTCCTTATCACTGTAGGTGCCTCAGCAGTTGCCGAAAGCAGGCGCAAAATGCCGACACTCTAACGTCATTCCCGATGATCATAGGTTTCCTATCACCTGGCGCGGTGTGTGTGGGCCGTTTGATAGCCCTGCACTAGTACCGTCAAACGCACGTGGTTTCGCTTCCCCGCTCTACAAAAAGTGTGTTTTTTTTTTTTTTAAACGGCACGGCAGTTTTTCTAGCCGGGCTTCCAGTTGAGTTGTGACGGCAGGGGCGTCCTGCAGACGTGTTTTTATTAATCCGTCCTCACCGTAAATCCGTGCATACCGCTCGGCTCAGGGGGACGTGTTCCTCTTGGCAATGAAATGGGAGGGGCAAAACGGCCGACCAAGCCTGCTGACTCCCCCTGCTTCGAGCCTATGGCACTGATTGACACCAGACTTCTATCATTCGTGCCGCTTGGCTGACTACCCGTCCTTTCCAGAATATCGTGAACTTTGATCGGGTCAAAGGTCGCAAAAATACCAAAAAACCGGAAAACAGGGTTGCGGACAACCCTGTTCCCAAAGCCTATAGGATCGGACAGCACAAAACGTTTACCAATCGATGTGCCATAGTAGACATCCTATTATTTCCAAAATATGATGGCCTTGGTCAGAGATCACCAAAAACGCCTAATGCCCCCAAAATTGGCTGCAGATTATCCCATGTTGTGAGCCTAGGGTACCGATCGGCCCAAAAACCTATCCAAAGAGCAATCCTAATTCTGATTATCTAGTTTATTTTTAATTGACTATCAGCAAAGAGTCTCGCTTAACTACAGCAGGGCGTGGTACCCCAAAAGAGGGCCTCCCAATGCATAGAGAGGCCTCCTTATCCGCAGCAGGATGCTTACAATGCACGAAGCTACAATTCATGATGCTTACAAATCAATGCACGATGCTTACAATTCCGAATCTGGCCAGGGGGACTCGCTGTCCCAAAGCAAGGTATCCTGATCCGGAACCGCGGGCATCTGATGCATGAAAGGGTTCCTCCTATCCCAGAAATGAGGCCTCCTGAATATAGAGGGTGCCTCCTTAACGCAGCATCGAGTGTCCTGATCTAGAGCATTGGCTACCTCATCCGTAAAAGTGGCCTCAAGGCCCAGAAAACCATTCATTGCGCAAAACCATCATGCTATCCAAACTCTAAATGTTTGGGCACATGTATGCATCCGGTTATGCAAGGGTTTTCGTTGACTGTATTTGCTCGTATAAACGCTGTCATTTGCACAAATGCGTTTGATGAACGGTTTCGTTCAGACGACGGCATTTGTTCGCGTGGCGACTTTACGTGCATAAAGGTCTGTTTTTGTCCAGATACGTTCGTTCACACGATGCACCATACCATACCAATAAATCGCTTCGTACGAATGCATTCGTTTCGTTTTACGAATTCTTTCGTTATACGGATGCATTTGCATCTTGATATGTATGTATCCGTATTAGTGTGTCGGTTTGTGATAACGAATCAGTTTGCACAAATGCATTCCTCCATGTAAATGCATTCACTTACAGGAAACAATTTACCACATTAGTTGTTCGTTTGCGTAAATCTATTGGATTCCACTAAATCATTTGCATCGGCGGCATTACCCACTCCGATGCACGTGCTACGTCACACACGAAGCCTGTCATCTTCCGATGTCGAACGACCTTTGATTGCCTCGGCACTGTATGTGCTGTAAGATGTTCACCAGAAGCCAATAGAGTATCCCAACAGCTCATCATGCACAACGACAGGGCCTCACAACATCCAATCCACAGTCTTCGCTATTTGTAGCGATTTATAACGAGGTTTGGGTAGTTTAAACCGTAAGGGAATTAAGATGACACTGAGGGAGCAATGTCGTGACAACCGGACACAAATCGCCGCTCGTGCGTACCTTGTTCGCCAGGCGCTGCGGGGTGACGCGCGGCTGCCGGCCTACTCGGAGCCGCAGCTGGCGGCCATTCTGCGCGAGCGGCAGACCTATCTCTCCTACCACCTGGAGCAGCCGGGCCTCTTCCTGCTGGCGGTCAACTCGGACCGGCTGGACGCGGCGCTGCAGCAGCTGTGCGACCAGCTGTCGCGCCGCCTGCCGCTGCAGCCGGCCGAGGCCAGCCAGCCGCGCTGGGCCTGGATGGAGCGGCTGCTGCGCACGGCTCCGATCGTTAGCGACGCAGCCGCCCAGCAGCTGCGCCAGGAACTGCGCGACATGGAGAGCGTAGCCACAGGCGGGCGGCAGCAATGACGGCAGCTGCAACCGCCCAGCAGCTGTATCAGAAGTTGCGCGACATGTAGAGCGTAGCCACAGGCGGGCGGCAGCACTGACGGCAGCTGCAGCTGTTCGGGTGCCAGCTGCGCTACATGGAGAGCGTAGCCACGGGCGGGCGACAGCACTGACGGCAGCTGCAGCTGTCCTGGTGCCAGCTGCGCCGGCGGCTGGGGGCATCAGTGGGCGTGGCCATGCGCAGCCGGTTGCGCTATGGGAAGCTGGGGGCGCCACTCAGCAGCTACGAGCGTGGGGGCGTGGTTACCCTCGGACGGCGGCAGTTGGAGCAGCTGACCAGCTGTGAAGTTGGGCGAGGTAGGTGGCCAGTTGTACTGCACAGAGAGCGGTGCAGGAACGGTCGAGTTAAGCATGGAGAAGAGAGCGGCGGGATGATGACGCATGTTTCTGTTTGATGGATGAAATATAATTAATTGCTGAGTGACTGGTTTGACGTCTGATTCGCGAAGGATGACTCCACCCGCTTCGTCAGAGCCGTCCAGGCAAACTGCCAAATTACAAGTGAATGACCATTGTAAGGCCATCAGACCGCCTTCCCGGTGTCTAAGTGCTGCGCGCAAGATACCTTCCGCCCCCTAAGATGGTGAGCCATGATTTTACGAACCTTACTTTATGTGCATGACGACAGTCGTGGCAGGCTGTTGGAATCAGCACCAGCGGGCTTTCAAGAATGCAGTATGCTGTGTGTGTCCCGTGGGAGCGCTAACGAAGCGAATTATCACGGAGTCGAACGTCCTACTTAGTGCCCAACCACTTAGTTTTCAGCGAGCGTTATCTTGAAAGCCTGCTGCTGATCATAAATCTAAGCTGTCCCCAGTCGCAGATTGCAGCATTTTTATTTTCGCACCCTTGATTTGCAGCGCGTTTTGACGACAGAGCTTCACACGACCGCGAAGCTTAGCCTGCAGCACTGCAAACAGGTCCCGGCACCCCGGTGATGGAGAGCCTTCTCTGAACGCGTTATGGCTCTCGAGGTCGCCCTTTGCCCCGCCGGTCTTCCGCATTGTGCAGCGGGTGCAGGGCGGCGAGGGTTTGTGACAAGCGGAGGTCTTTGACTGGCGGCCGGAGGTAGAGCCTGATATGCCGGTCGGACCAGTGGCTGCTGCTAATGGCCTCATGTCTAGCGGTGAGAGCCGTGAACATCGTGCAGCGGTGTCTGTCTTAGCGCTCAGAGAGGTGTTAAAGGGCCCTCGGTCTCTTCGGGACGGGCTGAAGTGTCAAGAGAATTAGCGACGGGCTGAATATCTCACCCGCCTACCCCGGCGACGGCGTACATCATCATTTCACTCGTCACTCGTGCTCAAGAAATAACACTACACTGACGCCGAACAAACGGCGCACCTCATTGTAAAGAGCTTCGTCAGGGGCCTACGCTGCGGTCACTGAGATAATGTCCGTGATCTTGGGCGTTCATCATTACGTACCGCGGTAACAGAATGATAAATCACCGACTCTGCATAACAAAGGGGTGTGAATACCACTACCATGACTATACAAATAGATTAGACACCATCGTTCATCCTCACACTCCAGTCACGGTCACAGCCAGCCTGTAAAGCTGCTGTCCATGAGTTGAATCACCGGGATAGCATCAATTAATCTGAATGAATCTGATCTCTGTGTCAGCCGTTGTCCGCGCGCTGCTCAGTGACGGAAGACGGCACAAAGCGACAGGCCTCTCCAAAGCTAAACAATGGGATACTATTGAAGTGTCTTCGAATCATGAGACGGCTTGATGCTACCGTTAGAAAAATAATGCGGCGCACGCTTTATTTCCAACACATTGGAAAAGATGGAACCAGTTTAAGGAAGTGCATAGTTAACGTGCCATGAGCGATGACTGACTGTTCTTCACCGACAGCGAAGCCCGCTTCGTGTTTGTGTATCACATATTTTGAAACGGATCAATGGTCACACAAACTGACAAGCAAAATCAAACTATGAACATCTTGAAGATAAACTGATGTCGTAACGACACTCCAAGGCAAAATTGGCATAGCTGCACTTGCATGCGGCGCATGTCTTCATGCCGGTGCGAGACATGACATTGCTGAAGACCATCTCATCAAAGGTCAGAGGTCGAACGCTCCTTCAGCGCGCCGACCCCACCCGGAGAGCAACGGAGCCGAGTCGAGTCAAACCGAGTCGGGTGAGTCTCGCGAGTCGCGTGTGTCGAGCCCGTCCGGCGCCGGTCCAGTCCACCGCCCCCAGAGCGGGGAGAACCGGCGGTGAAAGCAGTGCGCCACCGCCGCCGCCGCCGCCGCCGCCGCCGGTCGACAGGCGTCAGTCAGCCTCCAGACGCCAGCCGCCCGACATGTCTCCGCTCGGACGCGTCCTCGTGCCGCTGGCGCTCTCCCTGCTCGCACTGTCCGGTGAGTCAAGTCTCTGTCCCTTCTCGTGCACCGTCCGTTCACTGCGACATGTGGTGCGTCCCCTGCCGTGCGTACCCTATCTGATAGTGGAGTCGCTGACATCTTCTCGCTCTCAGCCTGCACTGTGAATGCTACCATCATGCAGTCCTCTGCAAAGTCGGCTTGTGGCTCCCCTCGCACTCGTGCTCTCTACGCAAAGTCAGTCATGCCTCGACTCTACGCAAAGTCGAGGCATGTCTAGATAAAGTCAGTCATGCCTCGACTCAACGCAAAGTCGAGGCATGTCTAGACAAAGTCAGTCATGCCTCGACTCTACGCAAAGTCGAGGCATGTCTAGACAAAGTCAGTCATGCCTCGACTCAACGCAAAGTCGAGGCATGTCTAGACAAAGTCAGTCATGCCTCGACTCAACGCAAAGTCGAGGCATGTCTAGACAAAGTCAGTCATGCCTCGACTCAACGCAAAGTCGAGGCATGTCTAGACAAAGTCAGTCATGCCTCGACTCTACGCAAAGTCGAGGCATGTCTAGGCAAAGCCAGTCGTGCCCCGACTCTAGGCAAAGTCGAGGCATGACCTTTGACGACATGACATGACGGCATGATGACATGACATGACGAGCCACGTTGTTCGGTAAGGCATGTCCCAGCTTCCTTTTATGTGCTCCTCGCCTTCTTTGACAAGTGCCATGGCTCCGGCTCATCTCGATAATAATTGTCGCCACTTCCCCACATGTACCCGAGCAAAGCTCTTGGGTGATCGCCACAAATGGAGTCTGCACTTCAAATGGCGCGGTGTGTGGGCGCATCCAGAGACGAACTTCCCGTCGCTCACTGGCCGGTTACGGACAGACGAATGAATGAAATTATGAATGAATGCTGCTGGATTACTGAATGACGTATTCCAAAGCAACAATGCGAGTTCTTTAGCTATTCAGCTTCCATGATGCGCACAAAAGTACGGCCGTCGTCAGTGGGGCTTTACGACTCACTCAGCTGCTGAGGTTATACGGCGTCGCCTGTCTTCCACGCTGGCAAGAGCACCGGGCACCGCAGGAAATCGAACCCTGTATCTCAGACTTTCCAGAAAGTACGGCGCGAATTAAATTACCAATGTATCGACTTACCAATGCTCAAGCTTATGCTTAACGTCAGGGAATGAGAACATGATGAGTATTGTGAATGTGGATGCCCGCCAGTGGCGTTCAATGCGTATGGTTCGCTTTGCTGCGTATTTCTGGTCGAAATCACTAACATTGACATTGTCAGCATTATTACCACCGTTGCTGTAGATGTCATTATTCGCGCTTTGAACCGAACTACCCATTCAGTATGCCAACTGAAACATGTTAGTTCCGCGGTTGTTAGTGCCCGACGCAACAACGTTGACCCGACCCCAGACAGGCTGGGCCAGCCACTGACCCCGGGGACCAGCCGTGGTCTGCAGTGTGTTCCACCTGCTCCCAGAACGTCGCCCGTCTGCAGAGCCAGCGAACTGTGTGCTCTGGGGCATGGCTGACCGAATGTGTAACTGTGTAACCGCTATGTACACCCCGGCGGAATGCATGATGTACGCCGTATAACAGATCTTCAGCTAGCACTGCAGGTCCAGGGTACCGTAAGTTTAGCTTTGGTTTTGACTCGAAGAGTTTATCTTGAATATGCACAGCGATGTACGCTTGCGCTTGACTTAAGCAAACGTGCGCGCTCCGTCAATTATCAATGGTCAGTTTTTCTGCCTGACCTGCGCAAAGCTGTGGGATGGATAGTTGTAACCGGCAAGGATGCATCAACTGAGATCATATCGCATTCACCTCACTTAAGTAAGGGCTCTCCAGTTTTTTTTTCTTTTTGTTCTGCTCTGCCGGCTGGTAGTTCCGAAAAAAGCTACGAAAATCACAGCGCGTGAAACTCTCCACTGTCGGTTTTCGCCGACGGCAGATCCTGACAACCGGTCTGCGTTCAGTCGGAGCCCAGTCCAGGGATGAGCACCGCGCAGCCGCGTCCGGCCGGCGCGGGCGCCGCCCGTGTTCCGGTCCGCGCCGTCACGCCGTGACGCCCGTTCGTGACGCGTCCACGGTCCGTCGCCGCCAGCTGATCAGCGTCGGAGTTCCGGCGGCGGGAGCGCTGAGCCCCCCCCCCCCCCCCTCCGAGTACTCCTCCGGGCCTGCGATGTCTCGGCTTGCCCCGCTTGCCCGGAAAACTCAGAGCATCAGCATACGGGAGAGCCGTTACCGGTGGCAGGTGGCTGAGTAACGTTAGGCAAGGCAGGGCAGCGGGTATGCTGTTCATACGGGATAAAGACATATTCCAACGCTGAATATCATTGGCATTGATGGTGTGATATTGCAATGAACAAAGAAACGCAGAATATATATATATATATATATATATATATATATATATATATATAGATATAGATATAGATATATATATATATATATATATATATATATATATATATATATATAATTGTAGGACAATACCGTCCGCGGAATTCCGAGATTTTGAATCTTCGTTTTGAAATAACTGTGGCAGCAATTGTCTCTCTCAATGTTGGCGCTACGACCCGTGTAGATGTTGTTTACCTTTGACCAAACTTTGTTCGTATGCAACCCACGAGTGCAAGTGCAGTGCAGTGCAGCAGTGCAACCCGAGAGAGCAAGCTAACTATAATGAACATTATCGTCATGCCGTGGGTTTCGCTTGCATTAAATGGGCAGGCCGAGCGCCCCCTCCCCCGAGTTCTCCGAACCTCATGGACCAGTTTGACGACTAGATTTTAAGCGAAAATTGGCGGCCCGACTTAGTTTTTCTTGTTGCAATTCATATGGCAGCTTTTGTCCTCCCCATCCCATGATGGATTTTTTTTCTAGAAATACTCCAACTCACTGGCAAATGTAGGGAGCAAGAAGCTGGTTAAGAAATTATGTCTTCACCATAGCATTGAAATATGTATAAACCATAACAACTGCCCCTCTTGCCTTTTATCCCTGCAACCGACGTCGGCTATGTGACTTATGCATCCGCCTCTGCGGCATTCGAACCCTGCTGGAGCTTCGTTACCACTTGGTTATCAATTAATGACACGTTTGAAATAGTCCAGGTTAATATTTAAACATCGCCTGCTTAGCAGTACTCAGTTCCGTCTTTCTAACCCCTATCTGTGTCTTTAATATTTCTGCTTGTGTTTCTGCAAAAAGCAACGGCAGTTTAAGCAGTCTTCAGACCCTTCAAATCTAGAACATTTCAAATATTGCCGTTTTGCGCTTTGTCTTCGGCCGCAACATTGTGGACTAAAACAATGCCACAATTCAAGTACTAGCACGTGCTACTCGTCCCTTCCCAGGCATTGTGTCTAAGTGAAGGCAAAAGCTTTCCACAATTATTATCATGTAAAGAGTAACGCCAAAAGAAGTCCTGCAGAAAAAACAACAATAACACGGTAACGCATATGTAATTTGTCTGGCGATTTCCTGATCAGCCCGATGTCTCCAGATTAAAAGCCGGTTTGCTTCCACTTTTGCCATATGCCGGCGCCCCGACACCGGGCCGTGCCAGGAAGAGCGCGTCCCGTGGCCTGTGCCTCCCCTCCCGACGGCCCGCTGCTGGCGCGCGTTACCCACGCTAAGGCACGACAGTCACCTGAACGACCTGTAACCTCTGACCCGCGCACGTGTTGTGGCGACCCGTGACCGAGCCCGTAACCGCGAGCGTGCTTGAGGTCAGCGTTCCTTTTGCATTTTCCGGATTCCACCGGCACTTTATTCGTCTTCACTTTTTATAGGACACAACATTCACTTGGAAGTGAAATACCACTCATTTCTTCACACGCATGGCGCGGCCGGCGGTGCATTTACATACAATACATGGGTAGATCTGGCAGATAAACGCATTTGAACAGGCTAGTATCCTTTGACAACTTGTTACGCATTATACGTATTCAAGGGGTGTAAATGCACCATGAAACACAGTGAGCACAATCTTCCCCAATCGGGTCCAAAAATGGTTTGTATGCGCATCATACCAACGAAGATGCGCTTGTATCGTCCCGCGAAAAGCTGAGCTACCTACCGCCATCCTTGCACGCGACTTGTGCACACCGTTCAACAGTATCAGGTCCTGCGCAGATCGGTTATCTATGCGTGGCTGTAGATTAAACGTCAGCTTCGACGTTGGAGCTGACTAGTTGCCGCATTTGAACATTGTTCTTCCTCATCTGTCTGCTGGTCGAAAAGACAGTCAGGGGTATCTTAATATGTGGTGTGCCGCGAACCCATTTCACTCAACATTTAACTTCGCACGTGCACTCAACATTTTAAACATGCCGTCGGTATTTTTATACACTACTTGGGCCTACCCGCAATTTCCAGACGACACTTTTCGGCCAGCTCGGCAGCGCGGTCAATGAAGCGTCGGAGGCGTTCCAGGGTCTGGGTGTGCTCCACGTGTCTCTGACCTGATGGAGGGGTGGAGTGGAGAAAACGCGCCGCTTTTAACATCCGATAATCTGGAGCCGTAGTGTCCAGACCGGGCGAAGCGTATCAACTTTCCCTCAATACCCCATATTCCTGATTTCTACCTTTATCTTTTCCTCCTCCCCCCTTTATCTCGCGCCACTTTTCACTAACTGACCGGCTGGCTTCTCACTCGCCCATTTCCACCCTTACTCGCCCACTCCCACCTTTCTTCGCACTCACTGACTCACTCTCGCTCACTTCTGCCGTGCGAAGCTCACTTACTTGCTGTAGACCAAAGCAATGACGAATCAGCCACATGGCCAGCCTTCGGCGTGGGGGGGGGGATGAATGCCCTGATTCGACTCGAGGTCGGATCGAGGTCGCCGGCCCAGGACGACACCACCTACCAACACCCCTCCAGCCCCTTCCCCCCCGCACCCCCAGAACCCAGTCAACGCCTCATCACCTATCCACTTTTTTGTCTGCACTATAGCGAACTTTTCCTTGGGCGGTTTTTCGACAGATCGGGTGAAAACCGTACTGTATTGTATCACGTGCCGGTACATCCACCCAAACTGGTGGTTATCCACACGCCCGCCACAATGATATAAATTAGACTATGATTAGGAAGGGTAGGGAGAGGCAAGACCGGATGGTGGACGACGGGACGCGCTGCAGCACACGGTTTGAGCAGACGTGGACGGCAGCCAGACTACACCGATTACAAGACGCCGAGCAAATTGCATGTCGCCTTTGGTACGCTGTTTTATGGTCCCATCTCGGTGGCGTCATGCACGCACTGTACTCGGGCGTGATGTTTGATGACCTGTCTGACTTGGAGTCATGTATGGAACTGTTCCCGAGTCGCTGCGGCACTTTTCACCGAGTTCCTCTCGCTATTTGGGGATTTGGCGAACCATTTTGCCCAGGTGGGCTGCTAAAACCCACTGTCCATGTTGGAGGCCTGGTGTAGCTTACCTCAAAATGCGGCCACTGGTGAATCATTTGCTAGTAGGCTCATAACTTGTCCATCAAGCTGTACGGTAAGCTGCCCAGAAATGCTGCTAAGCTGTCTGGTAAGCACACCAGGAAGTTATACAGTGAACTGCACGGTTGACTGCCCAGCTCGCCGACCTGTCCAGTGTGTTTTCCGTCAACTGTGCACCGACTGTTCTTACGCCCTCGGGTCAACTGTCCGGTCACCTCCCCAGTGAAGCGTGTGGTTGTATCACCGGTGAACTGAACACTTGCCCTCCCGGTGAACTATCTGGTCATCACCTGTTGAACCGTCCGTCTTACCGTGGACGTTCTGTTCATCTCCCGGCAAATCTCTTCGATGAGCTTTCCGTTAATCTTTCCGGTGAATTATCACCTGCCCTGTCTGTCTGGTGATATCCCCAGTGAACTGTCTGGTTGCCGTCCGACAAGCCTGCCACCGCTCTCGCTGCTCTGTCTCGTGACGGCCCGCTGCCGGCGCCCCCGCGTGGCGGCGGTGTGCCGGCCGTTCGGACCACGCGCTCGGCCGGGCGCCGCGCAGCCGGCCACCGCCCGGCCGGAACCACCACATGGTGGAGGCGGCGGCAGTCACTGACCGCGGCCCGCTGTCCGCAGACGGTGCTGCCGCCGGGCGTCGCCTCCAGCGCTCGCCGGAGGCTCCGGCTCAGGTCCCGCCCACCTGCCAGCTGAGCCGCATCAGCTACAACTCCGGCGAGATGGTGAGCCGGTTACCATGGCGACGACAGACGCGGGCAGTGCTCTGGTGGAAGGCTTACGAGATCATGGTGGGGGTGGAAAACTCAGCCGTGAATACTGCTATTGTTTAGTGCAGGTTGACATCGCTGGAGATTACAAGGGTGTGTGCATGCTTCATAATGCTTCCAGTACGGAGAATGCATACCGAGCTGAGAATTCAGAAATATTATTGCTTTCGAGCCGGTGTGCATTACTTACTAGACAACTGTCACATCCATGCCATTACCATTATACCATACCATACCATTGTACCATTATTGGAAATTCCTTTAGACGACACTAATGTTCCACAGTTACCAGCGTTAAAAGCTGAAGCCCCTACGGCCCGCCCACTTCATGCTGCACTTAAAGTGCACTATAGCCAGCTGTTAATTCGTGAAGACAGTGCGAAAATGAACAGCCTAAAAATCTTGCACATAAACAATAAACAAATGACGAGGCACAATCAACGGTCACCAGCGTCGCTAGCTCTACGTACGATACCGCGCTGTGCCAGTACCTCGCACCATGAAGAATGCTGATGATTCTGCAGCGCGAATGATGCCCCCCCCCCCCCCCTGAGCTATGCCACTCCGTGCTGTTCCCGTGGGACGGCTGGTGGAAAGCCGCGTGCCCTGGGCGCCACTTGGGACGGCGAACTCAGTGCAATCCGAGAAATTACCGGACGCGGTCGCGGATTGTGGCAACAGCCCACGTGCAGAATTTCGCACGTCCTCGGTCCGAAAGTCGGCATGCCTCCCACGAATTCCACAGTGGGTGGTCTTTCCACGCTTTTCCACACTTTCGGCGCCTCGCGTGGAGGCATCCGCCTTTGTCCCACGTGGTCGCGGTTTCCGTTTACCAGGCTGACCGAGCTGGAGCGGATGTGGTCCGAACCATAAATCTCGCCGCTTTGTTTCCATCGCCTCTTTTTACTTCCCGTGTCAGGTCAACCACCTGGCGCCTGCTGCCTTCGTGGCCGCCGATTTTATAATTAGGCACGGACCCAGCCAGGTCCCGCAAATTGCTCGCGTCCCGGGCGAAACAGGAAATCTCAGAGCAGTGGGCACTTGGGCGAGAAATCTACAGCCCCTCTCTGCCAACCTGGCCATGTGGACAGGCATCGATTTTGGAGAGGAATCTGTTGCCCCTTCCTGCTGACCTGGCCATGTGGACAGGGGCAGGCATCGATTTTGGAGAGGAATCTACTGTCCCTTCCTGCTGACCTGGCCTCGTGGACATGGGGCAGGCATCGACACTATTTTTTATACAAACCGATGCCGACAACAGACGATTGGCCGGGCAGCGGACGCCCCCTTGTACGGTACCGCCCCCCCCCCCCCTCCCCTGTGCGACAACAGACGTCCTCCCCGCCGCGCGGCAGCAAACGGCGGGATGGGCTGGCGGTCAAGCGCTTTGCGTTGCGCATTGCAGCCTGACAGCAGCAATGTAATCGCCGCAGTCAGGTGGTAAATTAATTGCTAAATGCTTGCAGCTCGTAAACTCAGCTTAGCTTCTCTTACGATTGTCAGGTAATGGTTATCCCACGTTATGCCTGGGTGTCCTGTAATGAGCTGCCTCAGCTTCTGTCTCACCGCCAAAGACGACTCAGCCCTCGTAATGCAAGCTCATCAAACTGATGCTTCCTATTTACCATCATGACTTGTTATCGCTTATGGTTTCGAGCTGTTATTTTTGGTATATCGCTTCTGGTATATCTTCCCTATTCGGCATAGATCATGACGATGCCCCTTTGGTCAAAAATATTGAGCGTTACCGACCGTTAATTCAATTTTATCTTGATGGTCGAAACCTAATTGGGTCACGTCCAATCTAAAGTCCGACTTGCCACTGCCTGACCTTCGCGACCGCCGCTCAACGCTGTCCCACTGCGCTCTTCTGGATGACAAACCTCAGTAACCCCTGTATGGCCCGAACCAGCCCCGTGTGACCCGCGTGACCTCTAGGTGACCTTGTCCCAGGCACATGTCGAGAGCACGGATCCCTGTTCCTTAACTCTGGTGGCTCCTGCCCGACCACTGTAACCTGCCTGACCGTTACGACATTTGTTTAGCCGTTTTAACAGCTGACTACTCCACGTGACCTCTGTCTGACCTGTATGATCCCTCATCGACCCATGTGATCTCTTACCGACCCATGCGAGCCCTTCCGATCCGTGCCTTTGCATGACCCGCGTGACCACTGGTTGAGTCGTTTGACCTCGGGTTGACATGCTTGACCCTTGGTTGACTTGCTTGGCCTTTGCTCGACCCCTTTGACCTGTCCGATTCGTGTGAAGCCTAGCTGATCTCGCTCCCCGGCACAGATCGAGCGGAAGAACCCGTGCGACTTCTGCTTCTGCTACAAGGGCGAGGTGCTGTGCTGGAAGAAGCAGTGCCCGCCGCCGCCCCAGAAGGGCGACAAGTGCTCGCCCAAATACGTGGAGCGCGAGTGTTGCCCGCGCTACATGTGCGGTGAGTCCTCGTCCCAGAGTCACGTCATAGCTGCTGCAGCAGAGCTGCTCTGTGAGAGGGGAACCGGGGCGCCTGGTGGGTCGAGTTTGTTTATATGAGTGCACCTTGAAGCGCCGAGTTCTGTCAAAATAACGTTTACTTTCTGCTAACGTCGTTTAAGCAGTATATCCTGTTATACTTACCTTGTTAATTGAAAGTCGACTTGTGATAATTAGCACTCACGACTCACGTGCTAACAATCAGGAGGGCAAGGACTTTCTTGCTGATATCAAGGCGTTTGTTGTCTGGATCCATGATCATTTCTTAGAAGACATTGCTAAGACTGCAGCCCATCGTGAGTGCAATTTGGAAGCAGAAATTTCAACTGATTGGATATTATTTTTCTTTGGAATGTTTTGCACCCATCAGTAAACACCTCAGATCTGTGACACCGCGAAAAGGTGGCGGCATTCCGTGACACTGACGTCATTTCTGTGTTCCAGAGGGCATGGGTGAGAGGTTCAACCTCATTTAGTTGGCGAGCCTTCGTGACGCCCAAAGGGCCGCCAGCTGTAACAACAGTTGGCTGCACCGTGGCGCGGCGGCGTTATTATTGTTATTATTATTTCCGTTTTTTTTTTTGCTTCTTGCTTGAAGGTTGTGAGAGTGACCGAAAGCGATGCCGCTGTGACGAACAACGGCGACGGCACGTGATACGATGAGGTCCCGTGACCTTGGTGATCTGAGATTTGGTCTCTGTGGAGATCGGACTAGCAGGAGTGTGACGTGGGGGTGCGAGTTGACCCTGGCGGCCGCGCGGACGGCGGCCAGCCCGGGGCGGAGGAGCGACATTCCGTAGCGAGCGGTGTCATAGCGGCGCGCGGTGTCATGGCGCGCGTGGTGTCATGCGGTGTGTGGCTTTACAGGGCGGTCGACGTCGAAATCGTCATGCAGCCTGTGATAAAAATTGAGCAATGCAAGGCGGAAGGTTGGGCTAGATTGCTCTCACAAGTTTGCAGTTCTGTCTCGGGTAATGGCGTCCCACACATCTCAACGTTAACCGATCGAAGTTATTCAGTTTTTTTGTGAGGAGAGTCACGCACGACAGAGTCGAGCACCTATCCGAAGCAGCGTGCACCCCTCCTTTGGCATCTCTGTGGCCGCAGATTTGGTAGCGGAAAGCGGTTGCCAGGTGCTAAAACAAGCCTTCCGCCAATTGTGTGCTGCAAGTTGGGTATGCTTCGTAGTATTTAATCAAACAGAATCATTGAACGTGGCGCAGGCATACACTGATGTCAAAAATGGATGCGCATTCCGTTTTAGACGAATACGTGTTTTGAACCTACTGGCTGCATGTCGTGTAAGATGCTGGGCAATTTTCAAAATAAATGCGGATGACAGTGTGATTTCTATGCCCAGCGCACAGACCGCGCTCCAACTGGGACAATGCAGAGAAGAAAGCTGCGTGGCTGGCGAAACGTCTGAACAAGTCAACCGAGTCAACGCAGTCTTCGGCGTCGTCGCAGGGTCATCTCCAAACATCATCAACGAGTCAACGCAGCTGATGGTCACGAAACATCCACCGTTTGGTTCAGCAAACCAATACCCGCCTCACGCGACGCGGCGGGGACACGAAGCCACCAAGAAGGGTAGATGGTCGGCAGAACAGCCCAAGCCGTAGCGGCAGGTATACGGACGGGTCCTTGATCTGCGCAGATGGCATGGGTCGTTCCGAAACGAGGGCATCGTCCCGAAACCAAAACAAACATTGGAGGTATCATCGATAGTTCACTCACGCGAGTGCACGTATGTCTAGGCTTCTCTGAGGCCCCGCAGATGATAAGTATATCCACATCATTACAAGTAACGTCAAACCTCCAGACTCATAGAACGGTAAAGACACAAAGACGCCGGCAACTACATGTCCTAACGGGTGAGACTTAGATGTGACTTTCACCTAATTCAGAGCCGGTCCTGTCTGCACTCGCCGAGTGTCGTTGGTGCCGATTGTCCAGAGTCCAGCGGCCGGCGCCGGACCAGGCCCTGGGGTCTGGGGCGGAGTGGCTAGGAGGGGTCCATGCGTGCAGACCAGGCGTTAAACATTGACATCAAGTGAGGACCACGGCCGGTAGTTAAGGTTGGAAGAGTAAGCGGCAGTGGATAAAGATGAGAATATCGACAGTCTCCTCGCCACTCGCATTACATTTGCTTGTGCAGAGCCGAGCTCCGAATGTTTACCGTCAGTAAACTAAACTGAACTGAGTTGAGCTAATAAGCACACAACTCGCAAACTGGTCTGTCGTTTGCCGGAGCCGGGGTAGGTTTCATCGTCATCCAAAGTTGGTCCTGATTGGCCATTCAAAGGCGACGCGGATGCACCAAGTCACCGCGCAACGCCCGGAGAAATTTGGATAACGGGCGAAATCAGCTAACCGGCTCCTCAGCGTGAGTCTTGAGCTGTCAGAACAAGAGGCTGACAGGATGTCACGAGCGCCATGGTCAGAGGCATACTTTCTATTCAGTTCTGGGACTAAAGCCTCCTAAAGCCTCATTCGAACTTAGTCCTGATGACCTGATCGGCCCTAGGCCTCCAGAGCACAACTCGAGTCTGACGCATAGGTCACAGACTGCTCCCCCCCCCCCCCCACAGTGACAGCTTGCTGGTGCTGAATGTGCGACCTGCGGCCAAGGGTAGGCGACTATTACAAACCATTGGAGCGGTCTCACATGGACGTCATCATGTTAGCGAACAAGGCCCGTGCTCAGAATGAAAGCCATTTTGGGAGAGCATCTACCCTTCATCGTGGCGGTGAGGGCTAAACCCATGCCGCGACCTGACCCATACTCGAGTGGTGACCTGACCTACAGTGACCTCGTGACCCGACCGATCCGGCCAGTCGGACGGCATGGGCCAGCCGGCGCCCCGCTGATCCTCGCGCGAAGCGGGGCCCAGCGACGCGAAGCCCGGCTGCTCCGGCACGCCCGGTCGCCGAGCTAGGCCGGGTCTGGCGGCCCATGTCCCAGATCACGCCGGAGCCGGCGATCCGCGCTCCTGCCGAGGACCAGAGCCGGGCTGGCAGCCGGCGCCGGCCCCGGGAAAGTCCGCACTCGCATGTAGGGCGCCGCCGCACCACCGAGCGAGAGCAGATCGTTCTGCGCGAGGCGCTGCACCGGATCGGGGCCAGCAAGGCGCGGAGACAATACGGAGGCCGGCGCCGACGGCCGGCGCGCGCGGCCGGTGGCCGCAGATGAGGCCGTGATAGCCCTGCCGTCGGAGCGATCCATCACGCCTGGATGGATCACAACACCCGGCGCTATTGTGGGCCTCACCCGACTGGCCGTGTCGGACATCGGTCACGCCTGATTGGTGGGTCCGGCGAGCGGCGCGTGCTCGATGTTGCCGCTCCAGCGAACGGGTCATTATGCGACGGTGCTCAGTCGGAAGCTCGCGCGCGCCGGCCGAAGCGCGTCCGATGCCAACCGTTCCCCGAACGCAGCCGCCGGCCGTCCCGTTACTGCGACCAGTTGTGCGGCGAGCATCGGGCGCTTTCGGCTGGGCGAGCCGCTGGAGCGCTGTCGCTTGGTCGTGACGTAAGCCTCCGGCGCGGATGCCGGCCGCGCAGCGTCCCGACCCGCCGCCGGTAAAAGCGGCTTGCAAGTACCGTTGTTCGTAAGTGAGCCCATTCTCGTCTACGCTCGCGTGCTGGCTCGCTCATTTGGGTGCACACAAATCAGTTACACGCTGGTGGGCCCGACAGCTGTGCACGTCATGATCGCGCTCGGCCACGCTCCACGAGCCGAGCGCCGGACTTGGCGCGGGGCTCGAGATGGCCGGCGCGCCCGCAAGCAGCTGTCTATGTAAGACCCGCTGCCGCAGTGCAGGAATCGTGCCGTAAGAGGACGAGTAATTCTGAGGCACCGCGCGTGCTTTTAATGACGGCCGCTTCGAGTCCCGTACCCCGGTTTCATCCTCGAAATGCATCCACTTATCGCTGCCGTGCTTGATGTGGAGCCACAAGCTGCCACCCTGCCCGCTCCCACGGCGCGAGCGAACGGCGTGTACACCTGCCGGCGAATCTGGCACTCGGTCCGTCGGCCCCCGCCGCGGGCGCTCCGAGGGGTCAGAGGTCAGGCGAGCAGCAGAAGTAGACCGCGCGGCGCCGCCGCCCGCCGCCGGCGACCTCTCTCATCTCGGCCGGCGGCAGGCGCGCGTCGAGCGGACCGCCGGGTGAGGATTGCGCGTGCGGGACGGTGCGGTGTCAGGAAGCAGTGTCAAGCGGTGTCAAGAAGTGGGAAAGTGTCAGTCACGACTGCGTGACATCCCTTGTGACGTGGAACTGCAGTACTGAATTTTCCAGCAATGCATCTTTTCACCGCCGAGGGGCAATTGTGCTCTGGTTTCATGCGGCGTCTCCGCGCCAGACAGAACTCTGGGCTCGCCATTGACGCGAGTCCGTGAACGCAGCGGTCAGGGCTGTACCTCGGGCGCATGTGCCGCCTGCTGGTGGGAGGGCGCCGCAGGAAGACCGGACGTTTGCCGCCTCGGTGCGCGCTGATTTGGCCGCGTCGGCTAAGGCTGCTGCCCGGCG
Source organism: Pollicipes pollicipes (assembly GCF_011947565.3). Taxonomy (NCBI): domain Eukaryota; kingdom Metazoa; phylum Arthropoda; class Thecostraca; order Pollicipedomorpha; family Pollicipedidae; genus Pollicipes; species Pollicipes pollicipes. The sequence continues at coordinate 3,525,286 of NW_023597055.1, forward strand.
GCGCCACATCACAAGAACGCGTCGTGCACGTGACGTGACGTCAGTAACGTGCACCGCTAAATATAGCCGGCTGCGTTTGCTATTCAGTTCGAGGGACGGCAATGGGCGCAGCCAGACCCATGGCAAAGGGAGGGGGGGGGGGGGGCACAGTTAGCAAAAGACCTTGACAGTGAGACTGCTCCCCCAGGAAGAAGAAAAAGACATCGCCGGATATGTCTCATTCATTGATGAGACCATGTTTTCTTCCGTTACTTCTATTTTTTGTTTTTATAGCATGGACAGCAGCCAGAAGCGGCCGCGAGATCAATTTTGTCTGAAATTCGAAGTTAATGCACTGAAGAAGTCAAGCGTCAAACGACGGTATAAAATGGATCACCGGCGCTCTTCATTTTATAGTGGCCCAGTCGGCTCTTCCCGAACCGATAAAACTCGAAGCCTTGCCGGAATCTAATCTAGGTTCTACAGACGTTCGAACCCCGGGAATGTTGATCGCGTATCGAGATAGGTTGGCAATTTGCATCAACATGGGCAAGCCGAGTTTGCCTGGAATTGATCAACATTCAGTCAGAGTCGATAAGTGTTACAAATTATGTAACGTAGCTTTCAACAAGCGCGCATGCAGATATTTGCAACAAAACCTCGACACCAGGCGTTGCAGTCTCCGTAGGCCGCACAGCGCGGGCCCCGCAGCTAGCTCTTGGTTGTGGCCAATGGGTGAACGAAAATGACAACGTATCTAAAAAAGTACATTTGAAAGCGTTAGAACATCAGATCGTACATTTAGGAGGTAGTGCGGACGTATATTTCACATGTGCGATTTTTAGATTGATGATAGGAGCGAATTGGCCTTCACAACAAAGAGCCCCACCATTGTTTCAGGGGCCCAGCCCAATACAAATCGTGGCCACGGCTTTGGGAAACGGCTGCTTGGGAAGTCCCCCCCCCCCGGGGGTTCAGATTGAGGGGGAGCCAACCGCTCGGTGTTGGTGGTCTATGGCCGACTGAGGGCACCCGCGTTGACTTAAGGGGGTCCTCAAGAGTTCAGGAGTCCTGAGGTATCAGGCGGAGGGCCTCTTCCAAAGGCCCTCTGGCTGATATTACAGGTCACGACCCTACGGACCGCAAATATTCATGTGGCCTGAAGCTAGACCTTCGGGCTCTTATGCCCTCCAACCGGGCTTTTGATTGTCGTTTCCGGTGGGCCGCCCGGACCTTCTTCGGGCCTCATCAAATGTTGCCCGTTGTCGGCTTCGGGCTCCTTGCGAAACCGGAACCCCTTGCTAGGCGATATGGGCCCCTGACAGATACAGGGGCCTTACCAGTGTGAATCGCTAGCCCCGGCCCTGCATCTGATTGGGAAGTGGGCCCTCAGGACCATACCGACACGGAGCCGACTGAGCGGTAATGGTGGTGCTTGACCGACGTATAGGCCCATATCGACTCAGGGCTCCGCGATCGGCCTAAAAGGCCCTCTTACTGTGATTTGAGGGCTCGTTCCCGCAGGCCGGGACCCCTGAATAAGACTACGACCAGCCCTTCGTGGCCTTAGGCCATCCCATCGGGTCCTGGATCGTCGGTCGCGGTGGGCCCTCTAGGCTCTTCGGGCCTCCTCGATTTCTGCCCCTGGTTGACTCTGGGTCCCTTGCCAGCACAGAGCCCTCTGTTAGGTGCTATGGGGGTCTGACAGACGCTGGATCCGCGACCAGTCTAAACCGTTGACTCCGGCTTCCTGTGAAATGAGCCATCAGGGCTCAGGCCCATGCTAACGCGGAGTTGGCTGTGCGTTACTGGTCGTGTCTGACCGACATATAGGCCCTTATCGACTCACGGGGCCGCCGATCAGTGCGCAGGGCCCTCTGGCTGGCATTGGAGTGCCCGACCCTGCGGGCCGGGTCCCCGAATACGACCTCCAACCGGCCCTTCGGGCCCTTCGTGTCATTAAATCGGGCCCTTAGTCGCAGGTTCCGAGAGGCCCTTTGGGTCCCTCGGAACCTAGGTGGAGGGGGGGGGGGTTGGCATGGCCCCCCTGTGCCCCCTGACTGTGCCACTGTGGAAGGGGAGGGCTAGCCCCCCCCCACTTTGAGAAGAAAGCGGGCCAGATCCGTGGAGAAAACAGTTTGCTGACATATTTTGAGACAAGTTTCGTCATTTCTTACTGCTCAGCCCCCAACTCATTTTGCGAAACTACGACCATGAATGTAGCAAAGCATAGCAATTATTTTAAAGTCTGACTTAGCCAGGCTCGTTACCAGCCTGGAACACGGGGTACTAGTGGTGGTCTTTGGTGGTCAGTGTGAACTGGTGGCCGATATGAACTGGTGGCCGGTGGTGACCGTTCTGGTGATCAGTGTGAACTGGTGGCCGGTGTGAACTGGTGACCGGTATGAAGTGGTGGCCGGTGGTGACCCTCCTGGTGGCGGGTGTGACCTGGTGGCCGGTGCGAACTAGTGACCGGTGGTGGTCGTCCTGGTAGCCGGTGTGAACTGGTGGCCGGTGTGAACTGGTGGCCGGCGTGAACTGGTGGCCGGCGTGAACTGGTGGCCGGCGTGAGCTGGTGGCCGGCGGTGAACCACACGTCCTGGTGGCCGGTGTGAATTGGTGACCGGTGATGACCCCCCTGGTGGCCGGTGTGAGCGGACAAGTGTCCGGGGATGGACGGGCGGCGATGCGTCACTTGTGCCCGCCATCGGTGCCCGTCCCTGAATCATGGGCTGAAGGCCCCTCCGCCAGGGCAGACAGCCGTGCACGCGGCTCAATGCGCTGAAAATGGCTCCGTCGTGATGGGACCATTTCAACACTGAGTCACTGCAAATAAAGCGGACTCGTAAAAGGAGATGTTCCAGAACCATTTCAACAGTGAATCACTGCAAACAGAGCGAACTCGTGAAAGGAGATGTTCCTTTCTCGTGTCAAGTTGGACGAAGCCATGAGTGCCAAACCCAGCCAGCAAGTAAAGAACGGTGGGTTTGACCATATGAGCCAATCACTACCAACATTGTTCTCAAACGTTCTCAGTGACGGACATATTCAGCCAAACAAGCAAAGCCATTATCATTCATACTGGAGAACGCTGCCACTCATCCGAGACATCGAGAGTTGACCAGAGCTGCGGAGCCCGGCCTGCGCTGCGGGACGGGCGCGGGAGGGGCGGCGGTGGCTGTGGTCTGGGCGCCGCCGACGGAGCCCGGCCTGCGCTGCGAGTCGCGCGGGGAAGTGGAAGACGCCCCTGGTGTGGGCGCCATCGGCGGGGCTCGCTGCAGCGGGCCGGCTACGGCGGCCGGCGCTGACCCACGGCATATTGCGTCCAGACATGCCCGTCCCACGACCACCGTCGGCTGGCCCCAATCTTGCACGTTCCGGGCACCGACAACCAGACAACACGCTGTTATAAGCTGCAAGAAAACGGTGCTCGGTGGTCCCGCTCGTTATTTAGGGTCTGCAAATGGTAAAGCTGTCAGAGGTGGCTTCACCCTGGCTGAGACCTGTCCGGCTGATTAGGCTAAGCCAGAGGTCAAGAAACGCGCAACAGGCCGGCTGGTGGCGAGCTTCCTGTTGAGATCTCCATTTAGAAGAGTCGGAATGGCAAGGGTGGATCCGGGGGAGAGACCCAGGAGGGCCATGGCTTCTCCCATGGGAGGACCTACTAATAGACTGCGTGCGTGAAGGTCCCCCCTTAGAAGACACGGGCCTGGTGCGCAAAATTGCTGGAGTTGGTTCTTGACTCTGGGAACAGAAAGAACACTGTGACTACTTTGAAATGAAGGCAGAGGTCCAGCAAACAGAGGGATCCAAGAGGAAGACCCATCTCGGGGCTGTGCCGGGACTCTACAAGAACTAACATTCGGTGTCAAGTACAGGGAACCAGCGAGGACCAGGCGATGCTTGGCATTCCTAGCAGGGACCAGTGCGCATGTAAAAAATGTCAATACATATGCACATACATATGTGTATATACAACACGTTTAACTGTAAGCACTGACAAATGTAGCCCGACCTGACGTTCATAAATGAACCAATGTGAGCCAGAAACTGGTCTTCAATAGGAGACAAAAACCAAACCTTGTTTCTACATAACAACTAATGGGAACCAGGAACCTGGATTTAGTTTATGTCAAAATACCATAAAGTATCTGGCCAGATGCCAGAGTCTAACGCTGGTAAAACTTGGAAAGAACCCGTGTTAACCAAAATGCGATAGAAGCATTGGGCAGCTACTTTTGCACGTGCGCAAATGCCGACCGTTTCCACGTGCCCTGCGCATAATAACTATATTACCGAGCCTTTTATGTGTTGTTTCGTAGCCTTGCCAAGTCTAAGGTCTCCATAATGCCTTATCTTCCTTGGATTATAAATTTCGGCGGATTATTTGCGCTGTAACGTTGCAGTTGATGCTTGGTTTGACCAATCCTGTCGCAACTCAACTACGTACTTTTCTATACGATCCCATTCCTTCCATTCGTTGGCCGCACTCAATCTTAGTGCGATTGATGAATATTTATAAACATCTGTTAAAAGCGCCCTGTTGTTGTATTAAACTTCTCATTTTACAGCCCAAAATGTCATTATCCAATTCAATCATTTCTCCATAGACTGTTTTCTTCGGAATATCTTTATCTTGCACGTTTTTTTAACCTGTACGTTTAACCTCCATCCAACGCGACATTCGTGCTGTTTTATCACTATCCCGCACGGTCTCAATCTGGCGCTTTATCTCCCCAGCGCGAACTTTGTCTCACAGGTTCTTCATCAGCTTGGTATAAGTAACTTGAACTGTTTGTATCGTTTTCTCTCTATTCTATCGGCTCTTTACATGGTTTATGTTGTACCATGTTACATTTAGTATTTGTCTCGCGTGATCTTTATGCGTGCGATCTTTACCTTGGGTGATGTTAAATCCGCTTTGCCATGCGGTTTTTACGGTGCCTTTATCTTTGCAGCACAACTCGTTTTAGAACTAATGCAATCTTTAACCCAAGTCATCTACTGGAAAGTCGCAATCAGGGTGGCCAAAACTGACTTTCCTTGCTAGAGGAAAGCCTTACAGCGCTCATGGGAAATACCAAAGGCCAAATTTTGCACAAATGCATGAAAGTGTGCTGTTTATTTTCACCATGTAACCCTCTTTTGGTGATTTGCTATGTACGTTGTAGAGGGAGAGCAGGCGTAGTATAACCGTACCGAAGTTACGAATTTCAGTTCGTTATGCTCAGACTTGTGCGTGACTCTGGGGGAAGTTGTGCAGACCCCTGGAATCAACCACATATTTGTGAATTCAGGAAGGAATCGTGGCTTTGAAAAAATTGCATGAGTCGGATGTCGAAGATGACTTAACCGTTTCTCCTGTAATTTTGGATGACGTTTCACACACATAGAAATGTGGGTAGGTCAACAGCTCATTGTTGTTCAGCTGGCAACTCGTAGACATACGAACAGACGTGATGCATGGCCACTAGATGTTCCGCAGTTTCACAAAAGCACACATGAACAGCAGGCTTTTGTGTCCCAAAGAACGGTATGGCTTCTGAACTGTAATGATCTGAATCGACTTCATCGGTCAAGGAACTATTCACCGGAGTCAGATTACGGGTGATGCCGCCGGGCAGGCGAAGAAAGGCCGCTGTGGACCTCGCAGTCGACCGTGCTGCCGTCGGGCAGGGCGGGCGAACGCGTCTGCTTGCCCACCATTCAGGTTCGCGAGGTCTCCCGAAAGCCGTATAGCTCTAGCATAGACTCATATTCAGCAGCCCGAGCCCAAAGGTCGTAACCTAGGAACATCAAAAGTTTGACGCATGTCAGTCCAGTCAGTCCAGGCCAACATACTCCGTGAATTCGGTGTCTCTAGCTTTCATAACTTTCTGAGATCTCAGGGGGTCAAGCTGACCTTACCCGAGCGAGAGGCATTCGCCGGCTACCACGGTGTGGTGTTAAAAAGTAACATTCGGCGTAAAAAACTCTATAACTAAATCACATAGCGCCCAGAAAGGCTCGTACAGAAGGGTTCGTACAAACGCAGGCGTACACCTATCCACATTTGCATGCTCATTTTCGCTCAGCACAACTTAAATCATACCCTTAAAAAGTCACCGACCTCATGTTTAAAGCGCCTATGTGGCGCCACTCCGGTGGCGGCGGGTGTAAAGCTACGCGGCTCTGTATAGGGGGCGCCGCTTACCGGCATGAACTGTCGGAGATCCAGATCAATGTCCTTGTGATTATTTCAAGAGCGGAGATCGTAGAAGTCGAGGGCAAAGCGAGAGCCTGTGCTTCTCCAGCACTGCAAATGTAAAGGCCTGTACAACTGGTGGGCAGCGTACCAGCCCTGTTTATGTCACTGGCGGCGTCACGTCCGATCCCGCTGGTGTCAATGTCCGTCCTGTCCTGTTAGATCTTATCCGGTCACCTCCGGTCCTGATCTAGCTGATATGTCCTGTCCAATGGCGTACCTAAGGGGAAAGCTTATCGGACCTTGGGCCCCTCTGTAGGTGGTGGGGCCTCCGAGGCCAAGGGTTCCAATGCCCTTAAGCTGTTTAAGACGCCTGTAGATATTGTTCAACACAAAGCAGTGTCACGGAGGAAAAAATAGGTTGCCGAGCCTGAACAGGTCCCCTTAATCCAAAAAGAGGGTTCCTTTGACGACGAAGTGTGGGCTCCTTAGCTGAATGGGTACCTTTTCACCCGCTTAACACCCCCCTTCTCCTGAAGGAAAAAATGACTGCGCCAGTTGCCACAGACTCTGCCTCAAAGCTCCTTTTGATAATCATTCTTTCGACATAACCGCCAGTGACGTAAAGCAGTTGTCGCTGGGTGGGAGTAACCTTGAACCCTATCGGCTGTCAATCTGGCAGCCTTGAATCGACCAATGAGATCACATCACTCGCCGGGAGAGAGCGGAGGACACGTGGGTCCGGACGTGGTGCCGGGCGTCAGGCAGCTGTGAGAGTCCACGGGCTGAGGAGCGCGCGGCGTGCTGTCTGAAAGAGGTTGTTGTGGAGTGCGGAGTTCACGTCGAAACCATACGTCACAACAACATTGGGGTGGGAAGATGAGCATGTTCTTGTTTCGAGGATGCTTGTTTTTGGTGTCTAATGCGCGAGGTGAATGTTTGTTTTTGAGGTTGCCGCGTCAGGGTCTCACAGTATTGATGCTTAGGACCTGGTGAGACGTCTATACTTTAAAGCCTATGACCTGTGTATCGCCAGAAATGACTGGCGTTCACTACAAATGAGATGTTTGTTGCAGGCTGACATGATGTCATTTGAGGAGAGGGTTGAAGATGTGGTACTGCGCCTCTTTGCTGTGGAGGGAGTCAAGTTTGGCCAGTTCACACTAAAGAGTGGACTTCTGTCTCCAATTTATTTTGACCTAAGGGTAGTTGTCAGCTACCCTGAACTTATGGTAAGCATGCAGAGTATAAATGGGAGTTTGATGCAATTTTGTCACTGTCATATCTGTCATGGTGGCTCATTCTGCAGGTGTTTTGGTGATGTGACTTAAAGACAGTTGTCCTGGTACTTTGTGGTGTACATCAAACACTTGTCCTGTATGAATGGAGTTGACTGTGCCATGGTGTGATACATTTGCAAGTTCTCTGTATTTGACATACATAAATTTTATCATTTTTAGGTTAGCACCTTCCCGAGCTATAAATGTCGTGTACTCCTACTGGCTTCAACCTTAAGGCAGCCCTACTGCCTATAGACCAATTTTTGAATGGTTAAAATAAATTGATTTATATTTTGAACATAAACTAGCTTTCAACTTACTCCTGGTCTGTTCATTCTTTTTGAACTGCACAATATTAAGGGATTAGTTCCCCTATTCAGCCTATAAAGCCTCCATGCTGCTTCTGCTGGCAGCAGCCCCATGCTGATTACCATCCCCTGCATTGAATGGCACCCCTGCGTTGTTCCTGACAGTAACACTGTGCAGAGCAGTCCTCTGGTGAATGGTGTCCTCGGTGTTGTCTCCAAGCACTAGCTTGTGTTTAAACCTGATCAGTGAAGCACTAGCTTATGTTTAAACCCTGCAGATGACTTTTTCCTCAGCTGGAGTGCATGCTAGCCTGGCCATGACAGTGTGCTGACAGGAGTGATGACCTGACCTGACCTGACCCTGCCTCCAAACTAGGACTCTGGCTGACCTAACTAAAATCTTGATCATTCATAGCACCCTGTTCTGTCTTGATCCTCAAATTGTCCCCCTCAGGATTCTGTGACTAAGCTGGCTTCAGCAGTGTCCTGCCATGGATGGTCTTCCCAGACCTGACCTCACCTCCCTAGCAAACATCTTGGACTGAGCACACCATGCAATCATTCCCAGCAACATGCCCTGACTTGGTGTCATCATGTGGGTACTGCAGGAGTCAGCAGCAGACCTGTGGCAGAGGTGGTGGTGCAGGCATGGTGGCCCCATCTTCCCATCACATCCTGGCTGAACCATATTCTCTCACATCAACCAACTGACCTGACCCTATGCCCCCAAGAGGGTCTGAAGCTGACCTGTTGTGGGAGTGCTAGGGCAAGGCTGTGACCCCTATGCAGTACCCATGCTAATCTAACCTCATAACCCCCATAGTACCCTGACCTGACCTGACACCATGTCACTAACAGATATCAGTGGTGTATTCCACCATGGGAGCACCAGCCTGACCCTGCACAGCTCCCCAGCCTGACCTGACCCCGTGCCCGCCGGCAGGAGTCGGTGGCTGACCTGCTGTGGGAGCACTGACCTGGGTTCTGACCTCACACAGCTCTCCAGCCTGACCTGACCCTGTGCCCGCCGGCAGGAGTCGGTGGCCGACCTGGTGTAGGAGTGCCAGCCTGAGTTCTGACTCCACACAGCTCCCAGTCTGACCTGACTCCGTGCCCGCCGGCAGGAGTCGGTGGCCGACCTGCTGTGGGAGCGCCGGCCCGAGGGCGTGCAGTTCGCCTCCGTCTGTGGCGTGCCGTACACCGCCCTGCCCATGGCCACCATCATCGCCACCAAGCAGGTGGGTGATGACGGCTGCTGCTCGGGACCGGGTCGCGGCGCTGACGAACGCGGCAGGCCGCCGCTGCTGCCTCTGACGCAACGGACATGACTGGAAATGGGATCAGCAGTCCGCGGAGATCAGTCCCGGACCCCGAGCTTGATGGTGGTGATGATTCGGACTCACGTACGCATCTTCTGCTCAGTCATATTCCGCCAATTCTGACTCAAAGCAACGCTCAGTTTTCAGCAAACGTCTCCTGTGTTCTCGATACTTTTGGCCGAGGGTCCGAGGGCATTGGGCCGCACCAGGGTACGGCCCAGTTCCTTGGTCCATTGCATTAGGCCTGCTTTATTTACAGCGGGGTGGAATGTAACCATGTATGCTGACTACGTGCAAGCAGCCCCATACAAGGCCTATGTGCGGTAATTTCAACCTCTCGATAACTTGCCCATTTGCCGCGTGTGTGGTCGGACAGAACAGAGCTGGGGTCGTGATCCGTGGACGCGGGTGCAGGCGTGCCGGCCGGTTGTCTTCGGACCGGCCTCTGGACAGCGCTGCCGACACAGGCCGCGTCAGCTGTCTCGGTCCGCCCGGCCTCGGTGGCCGATGTTGGGTGCGCGGTGGGCGGTGCGCCGGGGCCGTGGCGCGGTCTCCCGCGCCGGCGTCTGGCGCTGCCGTCAGGCCCGGCCGCGTGTGACGGGAGCAGCGGACGCCACAGCGGCCCGCGCCGGGCTCGGCGCCAGCGGCGGCGACTCCGGCCGACTCCTGGATTACCGGGGGCTGACTATGTCCCACGGCCAGAGACAGCGCGAGCCTTGGGCAGGCGCGTCGGTTCGGAGTCGACTCTGATTCTGACTCCGGAGATGCTGACCAGGCCGTGATTCATTTACGGCGAAGTCGGGTCCATAGTACTGCAGCGCGGCTCGTGATGCACTGCGGTGCAATGGTCCATGCGGGGCAGTTGTTTATACTTTCAGACGGGATCTCACAACTCCGCTCCGTCAAGCACGAGTCTGGAAGCCGGGCGTCGGGCTGTTGAGTGTGCTGGTTTGTCGTCCCCGGTGCCCGGGGGGTCGGGGTATGCAAATGCCGTGATCGGCGCCGTCACCCGACACTGACCGGCCTGCCGGCCGTCAACCCAGCTGCTGATGCGGCGTCTGGAGAGGCCGGACGTGTCCACCATATCTGTTGGGATGTGGGGGGCACGACAGGCAAGCCGGTGATGGGGTGTGGGGGACACGACGGGCAGGCCGGTGATGGGGGGGGGGGGGGGAGGGGGACACGACAGGCAGGCTCGGTGATGAAGTGTAGTGGCACCACAGGCAGACCCAGTGATGGGGTGTGGGGGACACGACAGGCAGGCTCGGTGGTGGGGTGCGGGGGACACCACAAGCAAGCCGGTGATGGGGTGTGGGGGACACGACAGGCAGACCCAGTGATGGGGGTGTGGGGGACACGACAGGCAGGCTCGGTGATGAGGTGTGGGGGCACCACAGGCAGGCCGGTGGTGGAGTGTGGGGGACACGACAGGCATGCTCGGTGATAAAGTGTGGGGGACACTACAGGCCGACCCGGAGACGCTGCGCGCCGACCCGACCTGGCCTCGTGCCGTCCTGTGGTACGGCAGAACAGCCTGCTTTGGGTCCCTCCCTACACAGAATGGAGCGATACGCTGTTTCGCAGTACCGCGGGACCCTGGACCTCTCCCATACCTGGTCCATGCCTCGCGGTCGCAATCCCTGGCCAGCAGGCTCACGTTCACGTTACGCTCAGGGGGTGCGTGGTGATATGGACATCTCCCCCAATCATAAGATGGTATCTATCTATATCATCTCCCCCAATCATAAGACGCTCTCGGCAGCGTTTGAATACCCTGGTGCCTTTGAATACCCTGGTTTGAATGCATTTAGCGGTAGGCATGGGGTACATTTGCGGTGGTCTCCTGCTGCCGGAAAATCCTGTTAACTCCGGTTGGAACAGCGGGAGGTTCGCTGATTGTGACTTAGTTCATTGATGGGATGTTTCCGGATGATTGGCACGACATAAACTGACCACTTCCTTCATTCATAACTCCGGATAGCCAACAGTACTGCTACGTCACCTGTTAACGCTTCGGAGCTTAACCCGCCCTATCTGACTCTCTTCCTTTTCTATCTCTTCCTTTCCCTCACTCCTTGTACATCTCCCTCCCTCCCAGCACATCCCCCTCTCCCTCCCTGTATACCTCCCTCTTCCTTCCTGTACATATCTCTGTCGTTCCCTGTACATCTCTCCCTCCTCTCCCTCTCTCTCTCTTTATCTCTTTATCTCTTTCACTTTCCCTCCCTCTCTTTTTCTTTCTTTTGGTCCTCGTGTCCGGTTTTGCAGACGTACACAGTGCGCACGCAGCCAACGCGTCGCGTGCCCTTGACGGAGGTCATTGCATACTGCGTCTCCTCGGTGTTACACGCTAGCGTTACTGGGCTCTGTAGTGGTCTGCAGCTGGCAACGCGATGCACCTCACCCCGTAGTGAGGGCTGAAATCTGGCTAGAGCTGTTTTTATTCATCATATTTTTGCCAGTCTTTTTGTGTAAGCGCAGGACAATTGCGCTCGATTTGACCCCATCTGTGACGTGATTGACGTTGCGCAAATCATTAGTCTCGGAGTCAACCATGATCATTAGATAAACGCGCATGCGTAGAGGCGTCAGCGCTCTTAAACAGAGCGACAGCCACGTGCCGATCCTTGCAGGAAAATCATTGACTCGCAGTCGTTGAAAATCGCATGTATTGATGATTGCAAATCGGAAAACGGAAAATCGTGGAAAACCGCAATATACTGATGACTTATATCGAAATGCTCGTAGTCAGCCCATCTTTTTGCATGCAACATTCGCGACAATGGGTGAACGGAACAAGGGTCACATCAGGCCGGTACAACTGCCAGATTTCCGTGATCGCAAGGCATTGAATTTGCGTAAGCCGCGGGAGGAATTTGACCTTGCGCTGCCTATTCTAACAGATCGCACACGCCGTGCACAGTTCGTGAGGGGCTTACTGCTACCAAATGTCACCAAAACTGAGATCTTGCGCCAGAGGTCACGTGTCCGTGGCTGAAAGGGCTCACTCAGCGTAAGCTGCACGGCGTCCTACCAAAGACGGAGCATTGTTAATCTCTTACGAGCCCATTAATCTCCTACCTGTATCTGGCCAATCGCATGCAGTTTCCTGTTCACGTGTTAGGGTCCCAGGCTGTCAGGCTCCCTAGGGTGTGTGGAAGCGGGGGGGGGGGGGGGGGGCACGAGATTGTTAAGGTTGGCTCAGCAGCCCGTGACAAACAGAGGTCGGATTAATGCGGCCGGCACCGGTGCCGCCGTGCCGTCCGGACCGGAGGTCGTCGACCCGGCGTCCGGCTGTTCCAGCTGCAGACCAAGGTGACCTTGGGGACGGGTTCGCTGGGAGCGGGCGGGCCGGCGACTGGGGTGGGTCAGTTCCGTTGCTGCGGACTCCACGGGAGGGGGGGGGGGGTGAGTAGGTCAGTTCTGTGGCCGCCTCCTCTCCTCCCCTCCTGGCGGGGTCAAGGTCGAATTTGCTGCGGACAGGAAATCGCATGATTTTATGAGTTTGCATGGCAAAATACCTCGGCGGCAGACCGTGCCTCGCGGTGCGCCCCGTGACGTCGCGACAGAGACGCCCACCGCCACACGGCGCCACTGAGGCCTCCACCCCCGCCTACAGAAGCTGCCGATGCTAATACGGCGGGAGAAGAAGTCGTACGCCACCAAACGGCTCACTAACGGCTCCACTCCCGCCTGCAGAAGCTGCCGATGCTGATCCGGCGGAAGGAGGAGAAGTCGTACGGCACCAAGCGGCTCATCGAAGGCCACTTCAAGCCGGGCGACAACTGCTTCATCATCGAGGACGTCATCGTCAGCGGCTCCAGCGTCTATGAGACGGCCGTGGTGAGCGCCCCGTCCAGAGCATGGCTGTTGCGGACGTTGGAGCGTGTTCGGAGCAGCGATAATCTTCTGCTGGGCGTGGCACGGAGTCCGAAACGCGGATAAGTGTACTGTCGAGATATGTGTAACACTCGGGTTGCGTCTCACTGCTGTGCTAGCTTTCGGTGTGTGATGTTGGGGTGTGGTTCACACCGAGCGTCGGGAGGTGCGTGAATTCCGCGTGGCCCATCCGATTGACCCCTGGAATTAGATCGGAGTGGAATTAACTAATCTCCGTCATTGTAATCCTTGACTTTGTCAATGCAGCTCAATCCTAGTTACGAAAAACGTCGTTCCGACTCAATATCCCCATATGAGCGTTCACCAGCTGATTGAATGGCGTGCTTTCAGCTCGCCCGTTCGTGCTTCCGTTTTTTGAGTTATTTCCGTTATAACCTGAGGATGTCACCGGAACAACAGAATCTCTCATGGGCAGATTTCAGACGAATCTCGTGCTCGGATACCGTGTTCGGCATCAGTTCGCGTCTATAACTCACCTGTGTATCCAGTGCGTCTCCGCGCGCGCCTGTTCCGTCCACCCCGACCGGCTGACGTGTTGACCCCGGCTGACGGGCGGCGCCGCCGGCAGTCGCTGCGCTCCTGCGGCTTGGAGGTGACGGACGCCGTGGTGTTCGTGGACCGGCAGCAGGGCGCGACGGCCAACCTGCGCAAGCTCGGCGTCGCCATCCGCTCCGTGTGCGACATGCAGCAGGTGGGGCGTGCCCGAGGCCGCGCCAGGGTGCCAGGCCGGGTATGAGGGGCGTGTACACGGTAGGAGCGGGGCAGCGTCCAGCCCCGGGGGGTCACGGTCTCTTGGGCGTGCCCGGGGCCGCGCCGGGGCGCCCGGCCGGATATGAGTGGCGTGTTCACGGTAGGAGCGGGGCAGCGTCCAGCCCCGGGGGGTCGTGGTCTCTGGGACGCGCCCGGGGCCGCGCCAGGGTGCCAGGCCAGGTATGAGGGGCTTGTTCACGGTAGGAGCGGGGCAGCGTCCAGTCCCGCGGGTCATGGGCTCGGGGAAGGGTCGCCGCCGGCCGGCCGGTCCTCGCCGGTCGTTCCTGGCCGGGCCTGCGTGTTCCGGGGTCGCTCCCTGTCGTTGTCTACGGTAACGAGACACGTAACCAACATTTGCTTCAGTGGGGTAGGGCGGGCGTATGCCAAAGTTTCTCCAAAATCGTGCGAATTTGGACCAAAGTCCTGCAAAATTACCCAGATATCATGTAAACTGCTTGCTTAGGATGGGAGGGGCCAAGGAACATGCTCCCTTGGTCCTCCCCTTACCCACGTCCCTGGTTATGACACATGAAGGGTGCCGCCAGTCAGTGCGCGCAGTTAACAGCTGGCTGCTGGACATGTTTAAATGGACTCAGCTGGTCATAAGTAACCGATCAGGTGTTGTTCCGCCGCTGTGGTGACGCTAGGTGCGCTCGATCCTGTGAGCGAGACATCAGCTGACCTGTCGGTACCGGCCACGCTTGTCTATTATCATCGCTCCGCGGCGCGGTAGCAGTGGAGGCCCCTGTGTCCTGATCCAGGCCGCGGTGGAGACCCTGTGCGCTGGTCCAGGCCGCGGTGGAGACCCTGTGCGCTGGTCCAGGCCGCGGTGGAGGCCCCCCGTGTCCTGGTCCTGACCGCAGTGGGCCCGTTTTCTGTGCCAGGCCGGGTTGAAGGCCCCAGTGTCCTGGACCATGCTGCAGTGCAGGCCCCCTCGTCCCGGTCCGAGCGCAAGGTGGAGGCCCCGTGTCCTGGTCCCGGTGCACGGTGGAGGCCCGTGTCCTGGTCCCGGCGCGTGGTCAGCGTGGTGACGCCTGGTCCGTTATGCCGGCCAGATGCTCGCCATCCTGCTGCGACACGGCAAAATCGATGACAAGCAGGTGGGGGCGGTCAACGCGTTCCTGAAGGACAGCCAGGAGACCATCATCCGACGGGAACCGAACGGTGCGCGCACCACGCCGCTGTGCCTGTGACCCATGTGCCCCCGGCACGGACCTCTGTGATCCCTGTGTGACCCCTGTGACCCCTGGTGCGACCTCCCGGGCCCACCGCGCACGCTGGGGTCGCCGGCCAGTGTTAAGGTCAATTTCAGTAGGCAGAGGAATATGGAAAGCGTGATCACTGTTGTCATCACCGCGTGTATGTGCCTACGCGGAGGGGGAGATGTGGTTTTGAATGGCACATTCCAGTGTGGCAGGGTGTAGGTCGTGACTTGGTGTGCCATGACGCTTGTTGTGCTGTGATGTGTGTTTTACTGTGACGCGTGTTGTGATGTGACTTGTTTTGTGCTGTGACGTGTGTTGTAATGTGACGTGTGTTGTGCCGTTGCTGTGACGTGTGTTGTTCCGTGACGTGTTGTGCTGTGACGTGTGCTGTGATGTGACTTGTTTTGTGCTGTGACGTGTGCTGTTGCTGTGACGTGTGTTGTTCCGTGACGTGTTGTGCTGTGACGTGTGTTGTGATATAACTTGTTTTGTGCTGTGACGTGTGCTGTGATGCGACTTGTTTTGTGCTGTGACGTGTGTTGTAATGTGACGCGTGGTGCTGTGACGCGTGATGTGCTGTGACCTGTGTTTAATGTGACGTGATCCATGCCTCGATGCGAAGTGATGGGGTCTTGTGCCGATGCGATGCGGG
This sequence comes from Pollicipes pollicipes, assembly GCF_011947565.3. Classification (NCBI taxonomy): domain Eukaryota; kingdom Metazoa; phylum Arthropoda; class Thecostraca; order Pollicipedomorpha; family Pollicipedidae; genus Pollicipes; species Pollicipes pollicipes. The sequence goes on from NW_023597055.1 coordinate 3,540,863, forward strand.
ATGCACCGCCGTCTTGCAGTGTTTCAAGACGCAACGCCTGCGCTAATCGCTTCGGCACCCCCGCCAAATGAAGGATTTTAGCGCGAGTGCCTGTTCTGCGAGGCTGTAGAAGCATGAAGTGTATAGGCAATGTGAAAAGGCCATATTTCCGTTTGTCTCACAAGACTTATACAGTCCTACGTATGGTGGGAGGAGCCTTGGTTGCACGCGCTTAGCAGATAAGAGTGAACAAATACGAACTGCGGAGAGACGCATAAAAACAGCTGCGTGTCATGCTGCACCTGAATCGGAAATCAATGACATGCCATGTGCCTGACCTGACCTTGGCCTGAGCTGACCTGGGGTGGCGTGCGATGCGCCGCGGCGGGGCGGCGATGACATGCTGTGTGCCTGACCTGACCCCGACCTGAGCTGACCTGGGGTGACGTGCGACGCGCCGCAGACGGAGTGGCCGAGTCGGCCGGCCGCCTGCGGATGTCGTTCGGCGCGCGCGCGGCCACCACCTCCCAGGCGCTGGTGCGCCGCCTGCTGCGCCTCATGGAGGAGAAGCGCACCAACCTTTGCGTGGCGGCCGACCTCGGCACCAGCCAGGCGGCGCTGCAGCTGGCCGATCAGGTGGGTCCTGCGGCGACACGGGCGCCGGGCCCGGCCGTCGCGGCCCGGCCCGGCCGTCGCGGCCCGGCCCGGCCCGCTCGGCGCGCTGTCAGTAGCAGGAGGTGGACCGCGCTGGGCTCACCGGCACGGACGGTCGCCCCGGGAGCGCCGTACCGGCTCTGCTGCGGTGCTCGGCAGTGACCGCGTCCTGGTCCGTGTTGAGTGCGCTGTGCGCTGTCGTTGGTGCGTTGCTGGCCACACGCCGGTTTCGTCCGCCCCCGGCCGTGGGCGGGGGGTGGGGGCGGGGGGCGTGTCGCAGCTCGAGACGACTGAGCTGGTGCCCCCCCCCCCCCTCCCCGGCCGTGGTCGGGCGGTCGTGTCGCAGCTCGAGGCGGCTGAGCCCGTGCCCCGCTTCCCGCCAGGTGGGGCCGCACATCTGCATGCTGAAGACGCACGTCGACATCATGACGGACTTCAGCGAGGCGTTCCCGCGGCAGCTGCGCGAGCTGGCGCTCAAGCACAACTTCCTCATCTGCGAGGACAGGTGGGCTGCGGCGCCGCCCCGCCCCTGCCGCCCTGTCACGTAACGGTGGCGTCGTCGACCCGCCCCTGCGGTCCTGTCAGCTGAAAGCGGGGGTCTGTGGCCATGGACGATCACTGGCTGCTGCTCCCGCACACCTTATGCTGGCATCAAAAGCCAGACTTCTCGTGCAGCACACTCACATTGGTGTGAGGAGAGCTACGGAATTTTCTTAGAACCGTAGGGGCTGGAACTAGTGTCTTGCAACATGCCAATTGTGCTGTTTTGGCAAATGTGTGATATCCAGTGCAACAAGTAACGGATGTTTTTGGAACGACTAGGGTACTTTCGGTCTCATGTCAAATCCATTTCGTGACAATTGCTGTGGAGACTTATCGTCTCCACGCATCCGTATTTCTAACCTTCGCCGATTGGTAGAAGGTTGGTAACGCTCTGATGGTCCATACGACTCTTCCAACCTTCACAATCGTGCTGACATCCCGTGATCCCGGCTGACCTCCCGGTGACCCCGTCTGACCTCTCATAATCCTGGCTGACCTTCCGTGACACCAGCTGACCTCGTATGCATGTATGACACCAGCTGACACCATGACACCACGTATGCCACTAGCTGACCTCGTATGTTCTCTCGTGACCCAGGCTGACCTCCCGTGATGCCAGCTCGCCTGATGATCTCGTCTGACCTCTCGTGACCCCGGCCGAACTCCGCTGACCCCGGCCGACTTCCGCTGACCCCGTCTGACCTCCCGGCGACCCCGGCTGGCCTCTCGTGACCCCGTCTAAACGTTCGTGGCACCGGCATACCTCTCGTGACCCCAGCCGACCTCCGCTGACCCCGGCTGACCGCCCTCCCCGCAGGAAGTTCGCCGACATCGGCAGCATGTCGGCGGCGCAGTTCGCCGACGGCCCGTTCGCCATCTGCGACTGGGCCGACCTGGTGACGATGCACCCGCTGCCGGGCGAGGGTCTGCTGACGGCGCTGTCGGCGCGCGCCGAGGGCCGCCAGCGCGGCGCCCTGCTCGTGGCGCAGATGTCAAGCCGCGGCTGTCTCGCCACCGCCCAGTACACGGCCGGTCAGTGGGCGCCGGCTGGGGGGCGGGAGGCGGCGCGAGCGGGCGGAGGAGGGGCTTGCACCGGATGGTGCTCGGCTGGCGGAGGTCCCTCGTCTGGCGACGCCGGTGCCGGTGCCGCCCATCAGGGCGGGGACGGGGCGGGGGAGGGGGGGGGGGGAGGGGTGAACAGGACAGGACTGTTGGTCGAGCACGCGTTACCAAGGCGCTGTCGGCTGCCGGCGGTCCCGGGGCAGCCCGACCATGCACCGGATCGTGGCGTGGCGCTCGTCCGCCGCGGATGCTGCGCACTTGGACAGGCCTGTGTGCCCCGGTGTCATTGTCTGTGAAGGGGGCCTGTGCACGTGCGTGCGCGGGTTGCCCAATCCGCTCGTTGGAGGCGCCGCGCTAGCCCTATCATGACTGCTGCCGCTCTGAGGTCTGCGTTCGTCACCATCACCGTGCTGTGCAATATCATCACAGCGTTGTGTGACGTGTGGTTCGCCTCCCTGACTGCCTGCGTCCCCCTGCCCATCCCACAGCCGTCCCCGCTTCTGACGCCCCCTCCTCTCGCCTCTCCGCAGCGGCGGTCAAGATGGCCGAGGCGCACCCGTACTTCGCGTGCGGGTTCGTGGCGCAGTCGTCGGTGACGTCGGACCCACGCTTCCTCGTGCTCACGCCGGGCGTCAGCGTCAGCGCCGCCGCCGACGCGCACGGCCAGCAGTACAGCTCGCCGGAGCGGGCCGTCGGCGAGTGCGGCGCCGACGTGGTCATCGTCGGCCGTGGCGTGACGCGCGCCGAGAGCCCCGCGGAGGCGGCCGGCGAGTACGCCCGCCGCGCGTACGCCGCCTACCTGCAGAGGATCGGCTGACCGGGCCGGGGAGGGGCGAGGCGGAGGGGCGGAGGGGCGGAGGGCGGAGGTCGCGGCGGGGCGTGGAGAGCGGAGCGGTGACGTCGGAGGGGATGGGTTGGCGGTCTGTTACCGGGCGTATACGCAGCGCAGCGGGCCCGCCTTGATGGAGGCGATGGTAGGTCGTGCGTCGGCTTGCGTAACTGGAGGTCGGAGGCAGCGGCGGGGGAAGGCTGGCGGCATGGCGGGTTGCACCCCGCAGCCGTCGAATAGTACTGACCACCCCGCTCCCACTGGCGGGATGTGGAGTAGCTTAGATAACGGTGGCGGGTTCGACGTTTTATACGCCACGTCACGCCTAGACAATATTAGCATCAAATTATCCATGGTGTATCCGATGTATGCACAAACTAGCGCTCCCATACACGGCGCCGTGTGCCGTGTCATTGATGCCGTGGCTGTCATGGTAGCATTGCCATTCTGTGGCCTGTGCGAACAGGCGGTGGACGTTGGAACTCGGCAAGGAGACGGCGAAGGTCACGAAATGCATTCCAGTCAACGTAGACGGCCCACATTCCATGCGTGTGTGAAGCTGCTGCGGCAATTTATGCAGGCGACGCGTAGGGGCCACCGCTGCCGAACGGTAGCCACAAACTTGTTGTTTTCGCGATGGCGCGTGTGAGGCATTCCACATATGGCTTGCGCATTCCGCGTGCAATGTATACCCCAGTCCCTGGAGAGGACCCGCTCAACCCAGTGCCATGTTATCAGTGCAACCAGAGCAATACAGATCTGATCATTTTGTTGTTGTTGTCGCGGACTTTTGGTGGGCAGTGCTCGTTGAGGCTTGCTCGCTGCGTTTTCGTACCCGACGAGTATAGGCAGGAGTATACAGACAATACAGCCGCGCCATTGGTTAGCGTTTCGAAAGGGATACCAGTCCACCAAAGAATGAATCGCCTTTGGCCTACGCCCACCAACGTACAGGCGTCATCGTCTGCACGTGTATAAGTATATACGCCTTATGTATGCAGCTTATATGTGCAGCATATATATATTTATGTATGCAGCTTATCTATGGATGCATGTCGATACGTTATATGTATATGGCGTCGTCTAAGGGTGTAATTACCAGTCAGTTCCCCCTTAGCAACACCAGTTCTAAGCCGCCAGAGTGGACCACCCGGACGCCGGGGATGCGATCTGCCACGTCACGTGACCACGCGATCACACAGGCGGACCGCGGCAACGGCCAGGGTGCCGCAGTCTGTCAGACCACGTGACCACGCGATCACGCAGGCGGACCACGGCAGCGGCGATGGGTTGGTGCTTCTGCTTGGCCCGTAAGGGGCGACAGCGCGGTGCCGTGCGTGTCTACCGTGTGAACACAGGCAGGGAATACCTCCTCTTTCCGGACCCTTGCGAAAGGACCCCATTAGGCAAGCTTATGCTTGCTTTTAGATTCAATCCTTGTTTTGACTGTCATTCCTACATTGACTGCCGCCCTGCATGCTTGTGATGCTTGTAGCCCCAACCATGCCAGTTGCAGGGACATCCTCACGATGGTGTGTATCTGTAGCGCTGTTGCGTTCGCAGCGCCACTGTCGATTCTTTCCGGTAATCTCGGTGCGGCTCGGCATGCACACAACGGTCACCACTTCCCGTTGGTAGACAGCACAAGGCGTTGTCGGTTGAGCACGGCGGTTGTTCCCCTGGAGTGGGCCTTAGAACTAGTGGACCAAACCCATCGAGCCGATAAACTAGGCATCAGTGCGTAAGTAACGTCTTCGAACTGCCGCCGTCAAATGACCACTCCATTTGAGAACCACTGATCTCTGCTCCGCGCACTGTAGCTCTACTGGACGAGGCGACCGCCTCAAAGGTTTGAAAGACATGTCGGACATGCGCATTGCTTGAAAGACCACATTAGGCATGCGTTCCAAAACCAGGCGAGAACCAACCACCGCTCAGAAGAGGGACCAGGACGGAAACCCAAGTTTCTTAAAGCGATCGTGATGAGCTTCGTCATGCGCACGTCTGTGAGGCGCCGGCGACTGCAGCAGCCATATTTGTGTACTCAGAGAGTACGGTGCAACCAGGATTCGAGCGCTCCCTTTCACCCACGTGATGGTGGATGGTATTTTTCAAACATTTTTTATCACCATTGTTAATGTCATACTTGTCGATAGCGTAACCAATTTGGGACGGGAAATGCTCGACAGAACAGCTTCATTGTCTTATCACGGCGATACGCCGTCCAATAAGGCAGTAAAATGCGTTTTACGGCGCATGGCGAGCGGGTGATCACAGACTTGAGGGATATGACCATGTAAACGACACACAAATAGAAACGATTCCAGTCCGCCGCCTTCGAGAGCCCGCACAAAGGCACGGTGTTAATGTACGGCATCACTTCAGGGCAAGTATTGCTGGAACCTTGGCTGGGTTTGCGCATCGCAACCAGCAAGCCTTGGCACCTCTACCAGACGGATCGACGAATTCGGGGCAGCTTACGTTTTTGGTACATGTGACAGAATTAGTGAAAAACGCATATATTCTGGACAGATATTGGTCGCACAACAGCGAGCCTCGGTCCACGCAGTTTCGTTGGCAGTCTCCCTTGATTTAAGCCACAGCGTGCTGTACTCGGGGCCGGTTTCGAGAAGTTCAAATCGACGGCCCAATTTGCAACTGACGCACTTTTTGGTCGGACCTGGGTCGGACGGTGCTGGCATCGTTCACCATTTGTAGGCGGTGCACGCGCCTGTAACTGGCGTCACGTGCACTGGAGTCGGTTTTACGCCTTTTCTCGCTCTGGCTGCCGAGGTGACTATCGCAAAAAAAAACATTCCGAAGCGACGGATCCATGCTTTCCATCATCAGTGCTTCACTGCAAACATAGGCCCACATTTTTGTCATATAGATTACCTATTTTCTCTCCCGTTAAGCCGCGTTGGTCTTTCGTTGCTACTGCGCCTGACCGTTGGCGTATCGATCAAGTTTCCATTAGTGTTTTCAGCTTCTTCGCAATTTCAAGATTTTCCCACCCAACCAACCGAACCATGGGACGTAGACATAATTAGTGATATCGGATTATGGAAAAGAATCTCACGCGATCATACAGCGTGCATACTAATGGCTTAAAAACGCTACAATGCAGGCTTCAAAGCACTGCGCCGCTTATTGCCGGTGCCTTTCCAACAGGGCCGGTGAGTGCAGTGGTTGAACGACGTAAGCTCGCCAAAAATCTGGCAGGATGGTCCAAGCCATTGAGGCCACACAATTTCGGCCATTCCATATAGATCATTTACAGCCCGCTGGCACGCCTATCTTTCCGTTCACGGTAATAATGATCTTACAACGGCGCTGGCAAAACAGCTGCTAGAGGTATTACTGCCCATCGTGGATGAGACCAAGGAGCTCTGTATGTCAAGACACCAGCCAACGACTTTCCTGGCGGTCTGAAGGAACACTACAGGGCACGCTATAGCCATAAATACGAATTCAACTTACTGAAAGAAAAACTGAACCGAACGGACACAAACCACCCGTTTAGCTGGCATTAGTCTACGGGTTAGTGCAGTTCACGTTGCCGCAATAGCTTACGCTTAGCAGCTACTGATCTCGAAGGAGCTCATCCCTACAAAGGAATCGGTCAAATTGATGAAGAGCATAATGACACAGCTAAGCGCATATCCCACGCGGGTGCACTCCACACTGAGTGCGGAACAGAGGCATAGACTACAAAGCCCCAGATTGTTAAATTTGGCTGCACTCCAGCCTCGTGCGAGCGTACGCGCTGGAAACGAGTTAGGCGCGTGAAAAGCAAATCAATCGGCTAGCAATGAAAAGGAGCTAACGACGCATTTGACATTTTCTCGCCGTGGAGCTGAAGTTCGTGTACGGATAGCGCAGGCACGGGCAGCTGTCAGGCTCACACCGAACACAGGGCAGCGTGCCGTCTCCACCCGCGTCTTACTCCGCAGCTTCCCGGCCGCTGAACCTGACCGGACGGCCGCAGTCGACGGGCGCACCTCCAGCACCGCCGCGTCCACCACCGCTCTCCGGCGACACCGCCACTCCTCTCTCCCCAGAAAACAGGCGGCTCATCGTCTGAATGTATTGTGTGCGGATGAGGGGCGGCGCGACCGCCGCTGCGCGCCGCCACGGCCGCGCCGCCGGCCAACACTGGAATGGAAACGGCCCGCCAGCCCGCGAACGCCCGTCCCGCCGCAGAGGTATGTCTATAAAAATAGTCGCGCCGGCGTCCGACGGCCCAGGCGACGCGTCCCTGGCATAATGTGTACTATGTGTGTGGTGTAGTGTCGCCGGCGTACGCGCGTCCGCCGGCCGCCGCTTACTCGGCGCCCGGCCCATCCGGCTTGGCGCGCTTGGCCGCCGGCTCGTCCTCGCTCTGGCGCTCGTCCGCGCTCCGCTTCGGCTCGTCGGCCGGCTCGTCGGCGGCGGGCGCGGCCGGCGGCGGCATCGAGACCGAGTCGTCGGCGGCCGACTGCCGGCGGCCGGAGCGCGGGTTAGCCGCGGAGGGGGTCGGCGAAGCACACGGGTCAGAGGGAGCGGGGCCGAGCACGCCCACCCGGGGAACAGGGCAGCGACGGGACAACGGACACATGTACAGTGGTGGGCACACGGCAAAATCGAGCGCATAAGATGCTTGCACACTTGTGGAATAGCACAAACAACTCAGCACGCAGCAGCCAGAGACCACGTACTGCCTACATCGCGTGTCGAACAAGATCTTTAAATAAACATGACATGACGCCATCTCATTTTGGCCATCCTACATTCAGCGTCTAGAACCACAAACATTGATTGTAAGCGTCGTCATGACCGGACCTTTCTAAATGCCACAGCAAACTGCACTAAAGCTGCTCACACACCAAATGACAACATTTCAGCTGCTGACAAACAATGCACGTGCTCGGCGGCCTCTGCCGTCCTGCGCTGAGCAGGCCCAGCCGCCAGCCGCACCCTCGACGACCGCTCACCAGAATGCCGTCCTCCGCCGTGTTTGATTCATCGCCGGTGTTTGAGATGTCTTCAAAGTTCGACTCGTCGCCCATGTTGGAGTCTTCGAACGGGGCGATGCCCGAAGAGGCCTCTGTTGACGGAATCTGCAAGCAGAGGTTCGTCACGGCTCCGTCGCACCGCCGCCGGCGTACCGGGGCGAGCTTGGCGGCATCGGCGCCGTCAATGGACCGACTGACGAGTGAGGGGGACGGATACGGGCGCTGGTGCAGCCGCACAACTCCGGGGATCATAGCGCACATCGGACGGGTGGCATCGCGGTGGAGGAGGGGGTCTCATAGCGTACCAAACCAATAGACGGTCTGTGCACCGCGCAAGCAAAGCACGACGCAAGCTTGTGCACAATGTATGCAACATGAACAGATGACGTAGCAGAATTCACGATGACACATTCCGTACACGCCAGCCGCTGCTACGCTGACACACAAACAACCCAATCTTTGACAAACGTTTGCAGTCGTCCAACAGCTCAGAAGAAGACGGGACAGGGACCGTGGATGGCCGGCAGAAAGCGAGCGAAGCTGGGCGACAGAGGCCGGCGGACACGCACCGAGTCGTTGGTGCAGTCGTCCAATTCGGCGGCCGAGGTGGAGGCGGCGCCATCGCAGCTGTTTTCCGTCGAGCCGCCCGGCTCGCCCGGTAGGCTCTGGTCGCCGTTGGCCTGCCGCCGCACGTGACCGCCCATCAGACCGAGCCCAGCTCATCACGGGGGACGCCGAAGAGAGGCAGACGCCGCCACACGTGACCGCCCATCAGACTGAGGTCACAGCCCAGCACCAGGGGGACGCCGGCACGGAGAGAGGCAGACGCCGCCACACGTGACCACCCATCAGACCGAGGCCAGCTCAACACGGGGGACGCCGGGGAGAGGCAGACGGCGGCGGTCACGCAAGACTGCGGTACGTCCCAGAGTGCACGGACGCCCACCGGGCCAACGCTGCCACAGCAGACAGGAGGCGGGAAGAGACAGCCACAGCAACACACACACACGGAGTCCGGCATGCGCTCCAACACCCGATCACAGCCCACAGCGACCTCTCACGGGACAGAACACAAACGGGAGCACCGACGAATGGTGCGGAGACGACTCTGGGCTGGGCCGGACTGGGCTGGGCAGCAGTACTGATTCACTGGCTTCACGGAGCGCCTATTGTTTCATCCAAAGTGGATCAAATACGTCATACGCACGACTGTCGATCAAATACGTCATACGCACGACTGTCGATCAAATACGTCAAGCGCACGACTGTCGACCAAATACGTCATACGCACGACTGTCGATCAAATACGTCATACGCACGACTGTCGATCAAATACGCTGTACGCACGTCTGTCGATCAAATACGCCATACGCACGACTGTCGATCAAATATGTCAAGCGCACGACCGGCGATCAAACACGCCATACGCACGACTGTCGATCAAATATGTCAAGCGCACGACCGTCGATCAGACACGCCATACGCACGACTGCCGATCAAATACGTCCAGCGCACGATCCCAGTCCGTGTATCGGACCATCTGAACCGCCGCCACTCGTCCCGGCCTGCACGGGGCGCCAGCTCACCTTGGCCTCCGTGTCCACCTGCTTCAGCTCTTCCACGGCGGCGCCGTTCTGTGGTGCGAGAGGACAGCACCATCAGACCGGGGTGCCCGTGCCCAGAAACAGGCAGTGGCCTTCACAGAGGATGACACAGAGGGACCCGCCCGCACGTGCCGGCTGGCTCACACGGAACTGTGTGGCAAAGCACTCGCCCTACGCGTCCGAGCGAACACGACACACTGAACACGCCGCAGTAGCTTCAGGGGCAAATGCCACTAGTCGCAGTTCCGCGGCCGTGTAGAAGCAACATTCCGGGCCTCCGTCGGCGGCTATCCCAACGGGAACACAGTACGGACGACGGGACGCACCCATCCCGCGCCAACATCGTCACTAGTCCTGCACTGGCTCACAGACGAGTTCTCCAGCTATACCAGGAGCCGCTAATGGCACACACGCGTCGCTACGGCGTCAGGCCTCCCCTGGAACGATGACCCCCAGGCAACCGCCTCCAAGCTTTGCGCAATGGCCCATCCCGCCACCGCCGGTGTTCAGGGGCACGTGAAACCGCCAATGGCAATAGGGTGCCCAACTGTGGTGCCAGTGCGGACCAGTGAAAGTTTCCTCAAGCCGGCATTGAACCCACTTGCATCCCCTGGTCCAAAAACATAGGCCTTTTTAAGGGAACGCAACGGACGTCGTCATCCTCTTTTCAGAAGCAACAGCAAGCTGTATTGACCATGTAGCACTCAGGGGCCGTGGTCCTACCAGGATTCGAGCCCGGATCCCCCTCCCCCACGTGGAATTCCAGGTACTGACCATCCGGCCCTTACTCCCTCCCCCCCCCCCCCCGACACACCAGCCCCTCACTACCGTCGCCACGGCGGCTGGCTCACCTCGCTCTTACTCCCCTCCACGACACATACCACCTCCTCGCTACCGTCGCCACGGCGGCTGGCTCACCTCGCTCTCACTCCCTCCACGACACATACCACCTCCTCGCTACCGTCGCCACGGCGGCTGACTCACCTCACTCTTATTCCTCTCCACAACGCGCACCACCCCCTCAGCTACCGTCGCCACGACACACACCCACCCGCTCAGCCACCGTCGCCACAGCAGAAGCTCACCTCGCTGCTGTCGCCCCCGCCGTTGGCGTCTCCGTTAGATGTGAAGCCCGGCATGCCGTCCAGCAGCTCCGGCTTGTTGTTGGCAATCACGTGGTGCGCGAACACCACCTGCTCGATCTTGTGGGGCGTCCACTCACTGTTACCTGCGCGGCGCGACGACAGATGGCAGTGCGTTAGCGGAGCCGAGTCCAGCGCACGGCTGCGCCCGCGACGGGCAGCGGACACCGCGCTAGACAAGATAAGCTGTGATCAACATCCCAAGCGCCAGAAGATGTCCACTCCTGGCGTACCTCACAACCCAACACAACACTGAAATCCTAGCAACAGGCAGCAGACGTGAGTCACCGCGCTCTCCAACATCGGTGACGCCCAACAACGATCCGGACAATCAAATCCCGGCGCAATACCCAGTCATTGCCCAGTCACTGCATCCACACCGGAGGGCCGCATCCCTCGTCATGCGCGCGCCGCAGATGGTCAGCAGCCAGCCTGCCGCGTTTGCTCCTACAGTCCTCCAGCCAGCCGGCCCGCTGGCGATTGCGGTCCTGCCGCCAGACGGCGGGCGCCTGCAAACGCGCGGCCTCGCCGCGGCCGCCGCTCACCGTTCTGCGACAGCCGCTGGCAGGCGGTCTGCACGTGCGCCACCATGCGAAGGTACTCCTTGTTGGTGTAGTCGATGGAGCCCTCGACGTCCGGTATGGCCAGCATGCACTCGTCGGACATGAACGGGATCTTGTCCGGCTGCGCCACCGACAGCACGGCTGCGGCGCACAGGGCGACGGCGGTCAGCGGGGCGGCGGCGCGGGCCGCGGCGCAGACACAGCGGTCACCGTGTGAACGGGTGGGAGTGCGGCGTAGCGGCCGGTGCCGAGAGAGGCCGGTCCGAGGGGCCGAGAGACCCGGGAGGGCGGGGGGGGGGGGGGGGGGCGACGCAGCACGGCTCGGCCTCTGGCATCGACAGAGGCCGGTGCGAAGAGGCCAGGAGCCCCGGGAGGGAGAGGGGGGGGGGGCGACGCAGCACGGCTCGGCCTCTGGCATCGACAGAGGCCGGTGCGAAGAGGCCAGGAGCCCCGGGGGGGCTGGGGATATGACTCGGTCTTCAGCACCGACTCTGACTCTGACTCGATCTTCAGCACCGACTCTGACTCTGACTCGGTCTTCAGCACCGACAGAGGTCGTCCGGCGGGGCCGAAAGCCCCAGGGGGCGGGGGAGGGGTGGGACAGGGACGGGGAACGGCACGGCACGGTTCGGTCTTCGGCGCCTGCTCCGGAGACCAGGGAACACGCCTATGAACGGAAACACGAACCGCTCCATTTCGGATTTGTGGTCATCGGATTGTGTGGTCGGATCAACCTGGAGTTCGTGCCAAACACCCGCTGTTTGCCCGTCTGCAGTCGCACTTATGAAGTTGTCCGAGTCTGCCCCGCCGCCAGCCTATCCACGCGGTCCAGACACCAGGCAGCCAGGCATCCGCGTGGTCCAGACACCAAGCAGCCAGGCATCCGCGTGGTCCAGACACCAGGCAGCCTATCCACGCGGTCCAGACACCATTCAGCCAGGCATCCGCGTGGTCCAGACACCATTCAGCCACGCATCCGCGTGGTCCAGACACCAGGCAGCCTATCCACGCGGTCCAGACACCATTCAGCCAGGCATCCGCGTGGTCCAGACACCATTCAGCCACGCATCCACGTGGCCTAGACACCAGACAGCCTATCCATGCGGCCAAACACCATTCACCCACGCATCCACGTGGTCCAGACACCAGGCAGCCTGTCCATGCGGTCCAGACACCATTCAGCCACGCATCCACGTGATCCAGACACCAGGCAGCCTGTCCATGCGGTTCAGACACCACGCAGCCTATCGGCGCGGTCCAGACGCCCCACACTAAATTGTCAGTCAGACCAAAGCCTGTACGGGGACTCACACTCCAACAGAACACATTGGGCCGCTTATCACTATTGCTCGCAACCCGGTCGAACAAATCGGCCAACAATGGCTGGGACAGGCGGGCGGGACGTCGCGGCTCACCTGACGCCATGGCCGGCCCGACACCCTTCAGGTTGCACATGGCCTGGATGGCGGCGTTGAGGTCGTCCTTCTTCAGCAGCTGGCGGATCGCCTTCTTGGTCTCTAGCTGGACCAGCCGCGGCGTGTTCATCGTCACCAGCTCCCGCAGTCTCGGACGCCATTTGCCGCGCTGCGGGGGTCAGGCGAGGTCAGGTCAGGGCGCAGGACAGACAGACGAGAGCGGCGCGTCGGATACGGGAATCCAACGGCGACACAGCTGGTGCGAGGCAAAGGTGAGGTCAACACACCCCCGAGACCAACACGCCTTCGCCTAGACAACGAAACCAAACTATCTCCAAACTGGGCGCAAGCTGATACGACTCCGATCTCGACCACGCTGCCAATCTGCCGTCTGTTAGCCATTTGGCAGCGGTGCCGCTCGCCGCTATTTCACGACAAACGAGCCTGCTGTCAGCACCACCCCGGCTGCAAACGCCGGCATCACAAGCTTTTAGTGCTAATTCAGCTAACGGTCCGTTTTGCTGACACTGGCCGCTGAGAGACGGCCGGGCGCGGGCTACTCACGGCCAGTTTCCATTTGATAGTCTGCACCAGCTCCTCGTGGGTCAGGTAGCCACCCTCTTTGGCGCGTGACAGGATCTTCTTTGGCAGCTCATCGTGGTACCTGCCGGGCGGAGGAGGCGTGGCGGTCACGTCTGTGGGGCGGGCGGCAGCCGGGCGGCGGGCGGCGGGGCGGCGGGGCAACGCGGTCTCTGCCCCACACCACCGCGGATGCGCCGCTGTCTGTCCGGCACAGCTGCCGTCGGGCCTGTACCTGTCCAATGCTGCCTCTGCTACGCATGCACGTGCTACCGTCGTACTACTGGACATATTGACGGCCACCCCACGACCGCTGGCGTGGTGCCCGACCAAGCGCAGCCGCACCCATCAGTCACATCACGGTTCTAGACGGCTATCAGCTCGACCGAGCGTCCTCAGCCGGGTAGGACCCGCTTGCCGGCAGCCCGGCTCCCATCAGATAACCAAGTACGGCGCCGCCCGTCCTCATCAGCATCCCATTACCGCCCGCCAGTTACGTGGCCGTTTCGGAGGTTTGGTCTTGGAGGATCCCGCTTGAATAGCGCCACGTGCTTTCCGGACCCACGCGAAATATCTCGCGAAAAGCGAACAAAACACAACCACTCCTGCAGCAGCACACGGATGTCCGAAGCTCGAAGACATGCTTTCCTGTCTCCAGCACGCCACGTCTTGCTCACGGCACGGCGGCACTGTTAAGCGTAGTACACATTCCTTCCGTTTAACAGGCGCAGGCAGCGCACTACGCCTCCATAAACCGGACAGGCACACCAAGCTGTGCCAAGCAACAAACCTGCTGTGGGGTGTTTCACTGCTGTGTTAACAAATAATGTAATAGTATTAATAAATATCTGTTATTATAACTGCAGATGAGCTTCGGCAATAGCAACACATGCACAGCGTAAGCCTAGCACGCAGGCGCCAGTTCGAAAAATCCTGACCATAATTCCTGCTGCTGCACACACTCTGGCACAGCCGTGTGTGTCGCGTAGCGTAATGGTTAACCAGCAATGTTTAGCCAAATGTTTAGCGTTTGACCAATAACCAGTGCCTTCCGGTATCGCGAAGACAGCTTATTTCTGGCATCCGTCCTCCCGACTTATAATGCCGCGAAACCAGCAGCTCAAGGGCGTCTTTCTTATACAAAGTGCGAAGTCTGGTCCGCATCTCCACTGACACCCCTGCGCGGAGCAAAGCTGCCGGAAGCGACGTCTGCAACTTGTCGGACCCACTCCGACACGAAATCACCGGCCGGCCGTGAAGGCAGGACACGCGCGGTAGTTCCGCGACGCTCCCGGCCGGCGCCGCCGATCGTCGGCGGGCAGATGGTTCGCCGCGCGGCCGACGGTGACGCCACCGTCGCCCCCCGGCGCCGTCGGTATCGACGCCCGCCCGCCGAGGCGACGGAGCACGCGGCCACTTCCGCCCAGCGACGCACGGCCGCCCCCGCCGCCGACCGCGGGCGACCGCGGGCGGCCGCAGGCGGTCGCGCTCTGGCCAACCGGACATCGGCTGATAGAATACACCGGACGGGGGGAGAACGCCGGACATGCGTTCAGCAGTCCTGACCCTGGACAGTGCAGGCTTATCTTATTGGGCTTACTTGAAAGTCTTCCCCAGAGCTTCAGTGTCATTGTGATTGGGTTAAGGGAGCGCCGAAATATGGGGCTACATTGAGCCCAAAAGGTCCGAGATAAAAGTGAACGTCAGCGCCATTTAAAGTCGTTCGTACAAATTGGCTGACGCCCATATGGTCGGTGTCGTAAGATTACTCTAACGGCCGCCGAAACGCCCTCACTCCTCGCCCTCAACACGGTGAAGTAGATTCAAGACCCAGACGCCCGCGGAAGGCACACTCACCGGCCTCCACAGAGAGGGGCAGCCCGCTGACGGACACGTGCTGATTGACTGGCACTGAAGCGGGGGTGGGGGACCGGTGAGCGATCTAACACTGGGCGCCGGCCTACCAGCACCGGACACTCGTAGGGCCTGGGCTGTGCGAATAAGTGCACAGTGCAGAGAGGAGGCGGGCCTGGCAAATCACGGCTGTGCAGCACACCCCGCGATGATCGCGCAAACCGCGTTGTGAATTTGGAGAGGACTAGCCACCATATCGCACTGCTGCATGCCGTACAGCTCATTCCGTGTGGATGGTTGTCCTCACCACATCATACATCATTACTATATGATGTGAACAGGACAACCATCATATTACACCCCATCACATATCATTACCGTTTCATCATCACTATATTCGGTACCCCAGTCACTGCCGCTTCCGGTGCCGGACCCGACCCGACCCGTCTGCCTCTGGACGTCACGTCACGGACGTGACGACGCTCGAGGGCGCGGCAGACCCGCCGCAGGGGGGCCATCAGAGGCGGATGGCCACCGAGGCTCGGACAGCGTGACTGCACGTGACGCCGTCACGCCACCGCAGCAAGACAGAGCACGCGGCCGCCGCACACGCACACCTGGCTGCGCGGAGTTGAAAACGGCGACAGTGTATGCCGGCCGAGGTCCGAAGTTCAAGTCTACGTACGAAACGGCGAAACTCTGTTGGATCTACCATGTTTTCTGAAGCATAAAATACGTTTTCCAAGAATCAGAAACCCGTGGCTGGCCACGCCTCGCTCGCCAATCCATACCAGCACGAACACAACAATTCCCCGAGTAGCGAGGGACGCTGATCAAAGGCAGCGCGTCCGCCCGCCAGGGGACCGGCGCCGGCGCGCCGCCGTGACGTCACAACGCGCGCGCCGGGCGGCCGCACCTGGCCCGCCAGCTGCCGGCCGGCGCGGCGCGGCGGCCGGGCGCGCGCGCCGTGACGTCACGCCGCCGGCCGGCCGCCATTGGTCGGCGGCCGCGATCGGGGGCGCGCGTCACGCTCGCCGGCGGCCGGAGCGCGGCCCGGGCGGCGCGGCGGCGGCCGCGCGGCCTAGCCGGGGCCGTTTCCAAAATCGGTGAGCTGGAGGGGGCACGTCATGGCTACAGCCGTGTTTTCACAACGCTTCACGGGCTCCGTGCCAAACACGGGCCCAATGAGCCGACAACGCTCATACGCCTCATATCGTAGCCTGGAAATATCGACAGGAGGCTCGAGCCAGTAAATCGGAGGGAGGTTCTACCAGAGCCTCGCAGCCTCCGCCAACATAGCATGGGGGTATTCATTTGCAAGGTGCTAAGGCGAAGCAACCACGACCGCACGTGCTGAGAACGGGCAATATGCAGCCTCGGCCGTCTTTGGCAAGCACGTCCTTGCAAAAATAACGGGTAGAGCCGAGACGGTGACCTGATGCGGACATGTCCAACTGCGGAGCCTCCTCGGCTCCGGCGGTGCGCATGAGTCGACAGTGACCCGTTCCGCACCAGTTAGCAGACATGGCTTCTGCATCTCAGGCTCGATCGGCTTCCGCCAGACAGTACCGCATATCGCCAGACGGCGGGCGTGGCAGGACCGACGGAGCCAGCGACGTACCGCCCCCCTGGGTCACTAGCCGCCGCCGGGCTGAGACCGCGCGGCTCAGCCTCTCCCCGCCCGCCAGGCTCGGCCGGCGTCCGACGCGTGCCCATGGACCGACGTCTAAGCCTCTCCCCACTCTCCCCCCCTCCCCCTCCGGGTCGGCCGGCGTCCGACGTGTACACATGGACCGGCGGCTCAACCTCTGCCCGTCTTCCTCCCCCCCCCTCCCCTGCCGGGTCGGCCGGCGTCCGACGTGTACCCATGGACCCGGCGGCTCAACCTCTACCCGTCTTCCTCCCCCCCCTCCCCTGCCGGGTCGGCTGACGTCCGACGTGTACCCATGGACCGGCGGCTCAACCTCTGCCCGTCTTCCTCCCCCCCTCCCCTGTCGGGTCGGCTGACGTCCGATGTGTACCCATGGACCGGCGGCTCAACCTCTGCCCGTCCTCCTCCCCCCCTCCCCTGCCGGGTCGGCTGACGTCCGATGTGTACCCATGGACCGGCGGCTCAACCTCTGCCCGTCCTCCTCCCCCCTCCCCTGCCGGGTCGGCTGACGTCCGATGTGTACCATGGACCGGCGGCCAGGCCGTGACCACACATAATCGGCCGGGATGACACAGCGGCCGCAGGCACGTCTGCGTCAGGAGGTCGTGCATGTACTGGTGTTACCAAAGGCAGTTTGACACTCGTATTACTTCTAGGAATGCACGCGCAAAGACAAAAGGGACATATATATATATATATATATATATACATACAATGACTTGAGACTATATACCAATTGGCGGGGATTGTGCCAACACAAGAACGCACAATTCCCAACACATGGAGCCTTCTTTTTATTTCCTACAGGTGTTTGGATCGAAATTGAGCGGGCAGACAAACTGCGGTGGTGGCCGGGGCCCCTACAAGGAGCTACAAAGCTTCCCCGCCGGCAGCGCGCGCCCTCGTGAGTCAGACGGCCGGACACGCTCGCCGAAGCTGGTGCTGCGTAGCTGCGTGAGCGGGTACGGGCGTAGGACCGCCCGGTCAGTCAGCCTGCTACGATCGGCGCTGGCGCCGAAGACACCGGCCTGACTCTGGTTTGTTCACTGGCGCGCCCCACCGACAACAATGCATACATAGGAGAGCTTTACTGCGTGACCTGTGGAACCGGAGCGGCATGAAAACCAGTCCCGGCCACCCCAACCATGACCAAGACTGTGGACCACTGTCTGGCGGCGTGTCTCAAGTCCCGACGGACTACAAGACCCGGTGCCGGGATCTTCTGTTGGCTGTCGGGATCTACTGTTGGTGCCGGGATCTACTGTCGGGCGCGTACCTGGAGGACCGTTCGCGGCGCCGACGCCCAGCGACGCGCGCTGCTGCGCCGCCTGCCGCGGCCACCGGCACCGGCACCGGCCGTCAGTCGCTGGGTCGGACCGGTCAGCCGGACCGGGTCAGCCGGGCCGGGCCGTCCGCCCCCCCCCCCGCCCCCGGGCCTCCTCATCTTCAGGGTTCTGACAGGTAGCGCGTGACATCCACGGAGGCACCCGCGCTCTGCGGCGACGTAGATCACTGGCGTCCGCGGGGACGACTCCGTGGACCTCCGGGGTGCACACGCAGCAGCGTTTAATACGCTCTGGCTGTCCGCAGAGTGCGCACGGATGTCCGACATCAGATCGGCGATATGGCGCGGGCTGGGACATTGATCCCAGACAGGTATTTAACTAAGACATGATCAGTAGGAGTGAACACCCACTACCGACTCCAAACACTCGGCAGCGGCTGTGAAAGTCGAGTGCACGACAGGCCCATCACCAACACAGCGCCACGATACGTGGCTCCGTTCTCTGACTTGCATCTCGCAGTACTGCGGCCGCGCCGGCGGCGGCCGCCGTGTGCGGACAAGCCCGCACGTCAAACAAAGCCGCCGCGGGAGCCGCCGAGACGCCCACGTGCGCAGCTGGCCTGACCCGGCCCCGCGGTCGACGGCGGCCGGCCGCGCTGACGTCACAGAGCGTGACGTCAGGCGGACGGCCACGGCGGCCGGCCGGTGGTTCCCCGCCGCCGGCGCCGATCAGCTGATCCGACCTGTCGCGGCGGCGCGGGCGCCGCTCAGCTGACCGGCGGCCGCCGGCGGCGCTGCCGGCCGCCGCCGTCTGCTGCTGCAGAGTAAACAACGGCGCGGCGCGGCGTGGCCGGCTGGCGGCCGCCGTGCAGCGCCGCGCTCTGCGCGTGCAGGGCAGTCCGAGCCGCGCCCCCGCAGGCCTCGCCAGCATGCGCCGATCTCACCTGTCCGGTGCTTTAAATGGCTCCCATGGCTGGCGTAAAGCCCAGGTAAGCAAAACAAAATAATGCCGGCGTCCGGTTCCGGGTTCTCCCTCATGCTTCTGACGCATGGCAGCGCTCACCGATTGTGCGACAGGCCGCAGTTCTTCCAGCCCACTGGCGCGGAGGTCGCCGTACAGCGGGCTTTTCTGGCGGTTTCAGTGCGGAGCCCGCGGTCCGAGTGTCCCGCTCGCCGGCCGAGGCCGGGCGCCGGGCCAACACTGCCCTCGAGAGCGCCAACACGGCGACAGCGATCTACGCCGGCCAGACGGCTGCCTGCCGCCCAGACAGATCCCAGCCGGGCCCGGCGAGCGCGCGCAAAACATGGCCACCGCCGCCGGCGCCGCCCGCCCGCCGAGCCGGCGTCGTTCCCGGAGCGCCACGCTCTCTTTTCCTACCGGGAACGTGACGCACGGCGCCGCGTCTTCCACGGACCGTCAGCGAGCGCGGTGGCCGAGGTCAGCACAGCGCTCAGGCGTCACGACGCGACCGGGATTCGAACTCGGACCGGCCACCAGCGGGCTGAATTCCCGGGCCGCCCGGCCGGGGTCCGTCCCGCCGCGCCGCGGGCCCGGCGGCGGCGGCGGCGGCGGCGGCGCGTGGAATCCCGGCCGGCGGCGCTGTGACGTCACGCCGGCTGACTCAGGCCGGCCCGAGAGGCCGGCGCGCCAGACGTCCGCCGGCCGACGCTTCGGCGCCGGCGGAGGCCGAACGTCTTCTAAATCGCCCGGGGACACAGCTGGATCTCAAGTCAATCTGCTCCCAAAAACACCAATGGGCCCAATGTTAACCGTGCGGAAACAGAAGATTGGGGGAATTCGAGCACAACATACTGCATGGAATTTTCCACGCACCAGCGAAGGACAGACAGCGAATAAGTGGGCGCAGCGACTTAACTCCACGAATTCCCGCCGAATAGGGACTCAGGCTCCATAAGGCTAGGATCAGCGATATATCATATATATATATATATATATATATATATATATATATATATATATATATATATATATCTCTCTCTCTCTCTCTCTCTCTCTCTCTCTCTCTCTCTCTCTCTCTCTCTATCTATCTATCTATCTATTTATGTATCCTATCTATCTATCTATTCATGTATCTCTTTATATATATCTATATCTATATATCTATATATCTATACATACATCTATATATATACATATATATATATATATATATATATATATATATATATATATATATACAGGGCTACTTGCATATAGGGCTCAGGTTTATTGTACGAAAATCACGAACCCATTTTACGACTCCCTAGAATCTCCATACACCAGTCCCACTTCCGTGCACCAGCCGTCCACATGACTTGCATCTCACAGCCAGATGCTGCAAAGCCGGGCATTCCCTCGACTGGGCAGCGGAACAGAGCCGGTTCACGGCCTCCCCAGAACTGAGGATGACCCGGCCGACGCCGCCGCTACACGCCACGGGGGCTGCCGGGCACCGACGGGGCCGAGCACAGTCTCGGTCCTCCGTTCGCTGCGTTCCCCGCGCCCCTGATGAGCGAGCGTCCCCCCCTACTGACCCACACAGCGGCCGGCGTCAGATTCCGCGCCGCTGCAGCGGCGTGACTCAGCACGCGGCACGGGGACGGTACCTGGAACCGCCGCGGTGACGCCGGCGCCGCTCCGCCACGGGCTTCGGCACCGGGCCGGCCGGCAGTGGCACCGCCTCTCGCCGCCACCAGCGGCGCCGGCCGGCGGTGGGGCCTGCTCACCGGCGCTGCCGGCACCGGCATCGAGTCTCCCCGCCGCCAGCGGCGCCGGCCTGCGGTGGCGCCGTGCTCAGCGGCGCCGCGCGCGAAAGCGACTGGCGGCGCGGGCGCCAGTCTGCCGGAACCGGCCGGCGCCGCGGCGCCGCCACGCAGGACGGCCACCCGCGGCGAGGAGCGCCGCCGGCTTTCCGTCGAAAGCGCCGGCCGACATGCACGCCGAACTCATCGCAACTCTGTGACGTCAGCCGAGCTCGGCTCCCGGCGATCGTCGCGTGCAGCCTCTGGCCAACGGAGCCGGCTGCCGCCCCGCCCCGGCGGCTCCTCGGAAATGGCGGGGACTCGGAACAGGGCGGACGTCAGCGCCATCTCGCCTTCGCTCCCTTCCATACAACGGCGTGAGTTTACATACGACGGCGTGAGTTTAACGCTGATTTTTGTTTCTGGAGTCGGGCTGGCATCCTATCATCCCCCTCTTCGCACCGTCAGTTTTCTTTTCCTAAAGAAGACTGTAAGAATCACTGATACAAAGTATCTGCACCTCCGATTGTCGGGCATGAACATCATTTCCCTGCCATCCCATTAACTTCGCAAGATAATGGATTGGGCCTGTCATATTGCAACGTAATGGTTAGCTCAAAGCGATCCTGTCGGTGGGGGCTAACGGGTGCCGCTGGTGACACATGAGGCCTAACGGGTGCCGCTGGTGGCACACACATGATGCACATGGGCCGCACAGCATTAACGCTACATGACGTCACAAACTGAATCATAATGCACTCCGCTCCAGACGATACGAGCAGAAACAGTCGAAACGTTCGCGTGTTTGTAAATAGCGTTGCTAAGAGTAACATCCAGCACCTCTGGTTCTTTTTACGAATAAGTATTGATTTCGGTAGCACGAATAGAATGGACGGCCTCTTTTTCTTCACACATTTTGGTGAACCCAAGCTATGGTCAGTCTGTCGGAGTGGTACAACGACCTAGCGCCCAACTTCGTCCTATTTGCAGCCTAAGAACGCGCGAAGTATATACTGTGCAGTGCTAATGAGCAGAGTGAGTACAGCGTTTGTCCTAACAAAATATTGGCTTCCCTGGTGGTGCCCAGCGAACTCTATTTTCTTTCCAACAATATTAACTATGTAACAGGTTACCGACACTGGGAGCTTTAACTGCAACGTAACACTGTTTTTATTCGCAACAGCTGTCGGGCTCACTTACATAACTGGTTTGCAACTGTCAATTTATGCAACCATCACTGGAGCGACTGTTTACACCTCCCCCAGCGCAAGCCGTCAACTGACATCAGAATACATGTCAGAATTGGTCGGAAGTTGGTGCCGTATAACCAGGTAACACCCCAACCAAGTCTCAAACGGACTAACCGCATAACCATGTAACACCCCAAACCAGAATCAAACGGACTAGCAGTGTGGCCAGGTAACACCCCAAACCAGCAGCAAACGGACTCGCCGTGTAGCCAGGTAACACCCCAAACCAGCATCAAACGGACCAATCGCGAGATTAACACTGACGTCTCGAGCGGTTCGCCAGCAGGGCCTGCTGACAGCCGGCCTGCACGCCCCAACACCGGCGACGTGGGTAACACGACGCTCCAAGCATCATCGCCACGTGTTCTCGGGCCCGGTGTCGGGTCGACACGGCTGGCCGGCGGACGGCGCGGGTCCGGCTGCAGGCCTCAGCCGACCGTTTGCTATGCAGACACTTGCGCCGGCATGTCGCCGTTCTCAGTCCGCGCCGGTAACGGCCGTGAAACGCTGACGTTATCTGGGAGGCCACAGAGGCAAGGGGGCATACGTCCATGATGCGTGTACAAATGGTGGAGTGGGATGGAGGAGGTGGGATGATGATGATGATTTGGGGTTTTAGGGCGCATCAACTGCTGAAGGTCATGCAGCGCCCATATGAAGGAGTGGGAGGAGTGGGATGGAGGGAAGGGGTAGTGATGACTGCATCACGCGGCTTGATTCACGTTACACAGCAGGAACGCTACAAGTCATGGCGCCAGTGTGACGCCTGGTCTATGGGGATCCAGCTGCTGTTATGGAGCCAGCAAACAGATATTGCGGGATGATAAAATCACTGAAGCAGTGGCATCGGTGTTGGTTCCAGGGAGTCACACAAGACCTCCCTTCCCTCCCCACTGACAACGTCCATGGACACAACGCTTGCAGGCTGCAGGATCAGAAGACAACGACAATGCACTCAAGCTCATTGCAACGCGACAGAACACAACAACGTGGACTCCCACCAGAATCACTCCTTTTCGTTACCGTTCCCATACTTCCCGCCACCTATAATCCAAGCGACCCACTTTGATGCACGAGCCCTCCATCTCGGCGAGCTCGGGACGCACCGCCATGAAGTCCGCCAGCACTGGCAGCGCGCAACGCCCGGACCGCGCGGGACGCTCCCACACTCCGCAGCGAGCATCGGCTGCAGGTGCCGCCGATAATATCACCGAACGCGGAGAGCGTCCGCCAACTCAGCCGACAGCAACTGGCCGGCCGCGGCCGCGAAAACGCGCCGGCGCCGCGCCGTGGGCGATCCTCCGCGGCCCCCCTGCGTTCAGTTGACGTCCTCGTTCGTTGCAAAGCAGGCAGAAAAGGCCTCTGGCGGACTGGACAGTGTGCAGGAAAACATGGAGCCGACTTCCCGCAGCGGGGGTGCACCGCACGGCGGCGTCATCCACCTGCCGTTGTCCAGTTACCGGCGGCAGTGTCACACCCGCATGATGGCGTGATGATGATTTGAGTAATGATGATATGAATGATATGATGATGATGAATAGGGTTTAAGGGCACGCCGATTTGTGAGGTCATTTTGCGCCCACTGCATGGTGGTGTCCGCGACGCTAGGGGACGCACAGGTTACTGCCGCTGCCCGGGCGTCTTCCTGGCCACAGATCGCCAGCAATCGGCCAGTTACTGCCGCTGCCGGGGCGTCTTCCCGGCCACGGATCGCCAGTAATCGCCCAGTTACTGGCGGCCGTTGCGAGACGGGTTCAGGGTACCGAAACAGCTGCGTCAGGAGAATTGTCAACGGAAAGTTTTCCCGCAGAACACAAGTGCCCCGCAGTCCAGCCAGCACAACGTAACCGGCGGGGGGGGGAGGGGGAGGGGGAGAAGGAAGTCCGCCAAAAATGCCCAGATCCCCGTGGCTCCGCGGAGGCCTTGGGCGAGCAGCGGCCAGCCCATTGTTCCGACCGTCCGTCCCGCTGCAGCGCACGCGTTTGTGCCACCCGCTCCATCCAGAGCAACCGTCTTGGACCGCGGTCATCGGTTACTCCCCCCCCCCCCCTCCCTTCCTCCAAGCGCCATGCCGGCCCGGTGACGTCCCTGCCCAGCGGTCTTACTGAGCGCCGCAGAGCACCGTCTCTGGACAATCCCGCCAAGCGGAACGTCAGGTCACCAGAATGTTGCCACCAGACGTTGATCAGTATAGCCAGATCGTCACGCTTGGTCTCGTCTTATTCGCTTCGCGAACATCTCTTCATCACAGAGAGAGGCAGTTTGGAAAACGAATAAATAAGAACGTCATTCCAGGCCTTTAAAAGAAAGCGTGCGTGACATGGTGACCGAAACACGTTTGATATAACGACGGATGTCAACATAATAACTGGATGATGTGCGGGAAACGCCAAAACACTGCCAAAAATACGTGGACAAATGTAGCATGCAGCACAAGTGGGAAGGCACAAAATGAAGGCAGAGGCGTCAATGTTACGGCTTTGTTCGGCTTATCCACCGGCGTTTTTCAGCAAATGACGCATGCACACAGGTAGTTCCCCAAACAACCCCAATAAGCACTCGCTACAATGAGTGCATGGCACTAGAACATACGAAATGTAGAATAAAAGGAGCTGGCACTGCAGAGAAAACTTGACTTGGCGCAGCGGCCACACTACTACACCAGTGGCTCAGTGGCGCACGACCGGGTCACTGGCAATAGCGGCACCACGACATCCACACAAAACCCGACTCGACGACAGCTCAGACCGCCCGCACGTCCCGCTCGTCGCGACCATCCCTGAAAAACGGCGGACAGCCGGCCGGTGGCTCAGCCAATCACAATAATCTCCACGCGCGGGCGAGCGCGCGCCAGTGTCGCCAACACGGTGGCAGCAGCGCGAATTCCACCAAAAATGTTAAACAGGGAAAGGCCGGGCGGCGCTCAACAGCTGCCACTTGTCCCGACCATACCGACCGGCCGGTCTGGGACGGAAGCGTGCCCCAGCCGACTGATCGTCGCCTGCCGGGTCGGGGTCGGGCGCAGGCGGGGTGTCTTCCGACCCACCACACGAAACGACGCTCAGAGGGAGGCGCTGTACAACTGGCCGCTGTGAGAGCGCCGTTTTCGACCGGTGCGAGTTTCAAAAAATTGGGGGCGTGCCCCACCAATCCGATACCTTCCAGCCTGTCCACATCCAGCACCCAGGGGGCACGGATTGGGCAGGGGTCAAAATAATTGGCAACCGGAGTTCAAACGATTTCCTGGAGGGGAATACGCAGGTTCTATGAGGGGGGGGGGGAAGGGGGGTACACCGATTACTAACAACACGGTCGAAACAAAAGAGTCACCACTGCCTCCCGAGGAGAGGCACAGACGTTCACATTCCAGCCCCCCCCCCCCCCGACCGCATTGGAGAAAACCCTGCCTGCAACCCAAATCGTCTCCTGTAATGTGTTTGAATCGCCTGCCATTCTGCGCGAAGACAGCGCCCTACAGCGTCATCAGTTATCCAGATAGCTATGGCGACTGTCGGCACAGGCACGAGCCTCCGTCCGATAGCATTCCAGCCGCCGGGGTGACACCCCGCGTGACGAGAAGGGCGAAAATTAAGACGAGTGTGCTGCCTGAGAAATTTATCTAGGTTCGCGTTGTTTCCTTTCCGTTCCGTCGCGTTCTCCCGTTCTGTTTTTCCCCCAAAATATTCAACTTGCGAAAAAGTCTGACGTAAAAGGCATGCACCGTATGTCTCAGCCAGAACCCGAGCCGCCGAGCAAACATGTGCAGGGACCTGAACAGAACACCTACTCAGACATCAGTTGTCTTAACTCGCTATTTCTGCCCCGCACCTGCGGCTGCGTGAACGCGTGGTCCGAAATGAAGAAATCGCGTATGGCACAAATACGAACAATATATGAGGGGCACACGCACTAATCTTGAAGAAATAGGTCCTGCACAGGTCCCTGTTCATATGTCAAAGCTATATTCCTACAAACGCGGTAAATTTCCAGATAGAAATGCTTGCCAATGGCCATCCCACCCACAGGGCTGCGCTCAAAATCACCAAAAGAGCGCGCGAGCTACGGCCCAAGAACCGAGGTTCTTTGTCTCCATTTTGTTTCACAACCACGCCGACCAACTCCATGTCGGATATCACGATCCTGAGTATCACATCCACAGACAACCGAAGTATGGAAAAGTAAAGCAAAGAGCACATCAAACATGCTCACTGGCGACCATGTTCATGCCCCGGCAACGGGCCACAGTCCTACAATTTGATTCCGCGATCTCGTCCAAGGCCGCCGCTGCCGGACACGCAGGCGGACAGCGGCAGTCCCACCGTGCTCGCGAATCGACGGTCGACCCCTCTCTCGGATGACCAACATACTGGCGGCACGCCGGTTGAGCTGCCGCCAGACGTGCGCCCCCGTGGCGCTGCGATCAAAAGGGGCGCAACCCGACACACAATCATTCCTCACAGTCTCGCGGGCCGCACACAAAGCAGGTTCATTGACTCGGCCCTCGCCAGGTTAGCAACGATTTCTTACCATTGGTCGAGCTTCTTCAGTTCATCTGGCTTCTTATTCTTTGTCTGTGACTTCAGAGCTAATGCTTGAGGGTATAATTTGAACACAAACTGAAACTGAGCACTGTTTTCCTTTCGCTAAAAGGACAGACGTATTTCTCAGTTCGGTCTCCATCACGACGCGTTTTCCCGGCCGCCAACGAACGCCGCCTGGCAGAGATTACAGACATGCCGCACCGCGGCGCTGTCGTCGAGGTTTTCCGTTCTCGCCGTGGGCGTCTACCGCTCTACCGACTCTACTGTGCAGATAATTGGTCGAATACCACGTGGTATCGCTTGGTCGTTGTCTTGGAACGACACCCAAGCATTCCGATCATGTTGTTTACGTCCAAAGTGACATGGGAAGGGGGGCATTGGGGGCGGGTGGGGGAGAAATTGTCCATTGTTTTCGTTGGGGGAAGGGAGGGTCTGGTGGGGAGTGCGATTAGAAGGTACGTGGAACATAAAAAGTTGTGTTGATCGCGTGCGGGACGATCGTGATCTTTTTAACCATGACAGGGGCGTGTGACATGTCAAGGTGTCTAGGTATCTAGTCGTAAAACTCGGAAGCTGTCAGGCACTATCCTCTCACTTAATTGGGTAATAAAGTTAGGCTTTATCATGAGCAAGAGGTTGTTGACATATTTATGAGTGTTCCTGCCTGGCATAAATAATTTGACTCAACAGTGTTGGTGCTCTCATGTAGTTTCAGTGCATCAAAACCATTTGGGTGTCACCCAGGTCTCAACCTTCCACAGTGGATCAAGTGTGGGAGGCCAAGGTCCCAAAACACCATGTCACAGTGAGATACTGTGTATTTTGGTGCATTAAGCCAGCACATGTTGCCCAAATGTATTGGTTTCTATCCCAAATAGGGCAAGGTTCAGTCTGTTCCAGATGTTTTTTGCCATCCTTGCCATGGTTTGCCTTTTGGGACCCTGGTCTGGTCTGCAAAAATTTTTGCCTTCTGTGCCAGGATGCCTATCCAACAACAATGTGGTGAACCGTGTGTTTGCTTGTGCCATACTCAGGCCAGACTAATTGCAATTGGTTTTTAACTTATTTTTATATGAAAAATCAAGGTACTTATGCTTAAAAATGCCTTTTCAATCCCTGAATTATTTGAAGCACTGGTGCTAAACATGAGCACTGTCAATGAAAATAATGAAACTATTTCACCCTACCTCCACTGCAGGTGTAACAATATGTATTTGTGTGGTTTGGGCCCGGTCATCAAGAACTGTGGTTAGTGATATGCATACACCCTTAGGCATTTAAGTGTTAGATCATAGATGCCAGGCAATATGTTTCAAGCTTATGACCTACCATGTCTTGCAGTTTTGTTTTGCTCTTTGTTCCAGGGATTTTCTAATTTTCTGGCATTCTAAAATTTGGCACTCAAGATGGGAGACAGAAAAATCAGGAAAAAAGGTATGGTGCAATCTGCATGTTTTATCATTCCTTTGCTAAGCATAGCTGCCCTGTGAGTTTAAAAAAGGGGCAAATGTGTGATGCCAACATTGTTTTTGCAAAGGCTCTTTTTGTGGGTATCTGCTGCATCAAATAACAAAAGAGTGCATGTCAACATAGAGGGCAAGTATTTTTTAACGGCTGATGGCCAGATACTGTTTGCTCGTTGCTAAAATTGGTTACAGTTGCTTTCACACATATTTAGGTGATTGACAATTATGAGAGACTAAATAATTTAAGTATTGACATAACAGTGAACATAGGAATGAGTTGAGCAAATGAGGGCCCAATGAGACATGTGATGTTTGATAACCTTGGCTTACAGACTGTGTGAGGCTGTCAAACAAGATCATCGAAAGATGCCAGCTGTCAGTTCCACCTGTCACCAACATTAGTGACATCCGGTCCAACCTGTTCACCAGCCTGCTGGAAGTCCTGTGTGGTCAGCTTCCAGAAGGTAGGACTGCAGCTTCATCATGAGCTGCAAAGCAATGGCCGTTGTTGTGTTTTGAAGGATGAGACTATGCTGATTAATCCTGCTGTTGGCAGTTTTAATAGTATGGTGGTGTAACCCTACCTGCCACTGCATAGTTAAGCTTAGGTGCAGCAAAGTCAAAAGCAGTTTGGTTTAGGAAGAAGTTAGCATGTGTAAGGGCTTGTCAATGAAACCCGTTGTCTTTTAAGGTCATGCAAATATGCTGTTAGTTTGGGAGACAGCACAATGGTTGCGTAAGTCAAAGCATGTGGATAGAAAGGGAATTTCACGAAAATTGTATCCACACTGTTTCACAAAATCCGCCATAGCTGGGAGGAAAAGAGAACGTGGACATCAGCTTGATACGAATTGTACCTGCGCACATATACACGTGGAACGAAGTTCGAGAGCATCATGAAATTTCGGTCAGTTTGATGCACACGGGTTTTTGTTTGGATAATTTCTTTTTGGTGGGGACGGCTAACTTTATTTGTTCTCGGCTTGCCGCGAAATCATTGTAGCAGCGCGAGCATGCGAGGTTGTAGCGCAAGTTACCATGGCGACGGCATGCGATGCGTAACAACTTCGGCGGGCACGCTATGTCCGCGGAGGTCAGCCGCGTCGTGCGACAGTGTAGGGACGCACGCTGGCCGCCATGCCCAGATGTGTCCCGGGGTCGTGACCGTCGCGCACCGGCGCGATAGCATGTGCGAACATCAAACGCAGGCATGCTGTTAAACGTTGCCACCATTCACCGGCTTCACATTGGACCACAATCCACCGATATAATATTGGGCGTGAATAACACGCGTCCATCGAATTATTAGTGGCCGCGTCGTAACCGGTACAGTACCACATGGGGCAATCATAGGCCGGTGTGTGATGTCACACGCGACGGCCTCGCACCAGCTTGATAGCAACAGGTGCCACCGTACACCAGATAAGACAACACGTGACCCGCCTTACACCGGCACGTCCCGTGCGACACCTCGGCACCGTTGTCACGTTACCTGTGACTACCACACACCGGTGCGACATCACACGTGATGGCTATACACGTGTATAACGTCCCACGTGAGCACCGCACGCAGGTACACCATACACCGCGCCATACACCGGTATATGTCACACGTGACACACCATACACCGGTATATGTCACACGTGACCACCATACACAGGTATATGTCATACGTGACCACCGTACCCGGTATATGTCACACGTGACCACCACCACCGGTATATGTCATACGTGACCACCATACACCGGTATATGTCATACGTGAACCACCATACACGGGTATATGTCATACGTGACTACCATACACGGGTACATGTCATACGTGACCACCATACACCGGTATATGTCATATGTGACCACCGTACACCGGTGTACGTCGCACGTGACCGCCATACACCGGTATACCTGCCCATACCGTGACCACCCTTACACCGTGTATAATCAGACGTGACCACATACACCAGTGTTCGTCGCACGTGACCACCATACACCGGTGTACGTCATACGTGACCACCGTAACCCGGTACATGTCATACGTGACCACCATACACGGGTATAGTCATTACATGACCACCATACACGGGTATATGTCATACGTGACACCATACACCGGTGCTACGTCATACGTGACCACCGTGCACCGGTACATGTCATACGTGACGCCACCATACACGGTATATGTCATACGTGGCCACCCGCACACCGGTGAACATCCACACGCCTTTTAGCTGTTTCTCCAAAGATGCCAGCGCCGCTGGGAAAGGCTGCATTTTAGCACGAACGGTGGTGGCTGGCTTTGCAGTGATGTATCGCCGTATGTTGTTAACTGTCGAGCACGTACATCCATGATTAGTGGTTAACTCAACACTCATGCGCGGGTGTTAATTTTGCTGTAGCTGTGGGGGTCATCATGGAGCGTTTTTGTTTGGGCTCGGATATTTGGGACTAGCGCTGCTGAGCCGTTATCCAAGGCCACCACCAGAGACCGACGCCATGGCCACCCTTGTTGACCTGAAGTGTCGCGATAGTGGACTGGTGTTAGTGGCTGACACCACTGCGGCTTCACGCCGTGCTAGTCTGTCATTCTGTCATCGGCGGCTCCTCACCCTCGCGGCGACAGATGACTCTCGCTTTCACACCTTTCACACTTCGACCTTTCATTCCACGTCATGTGCTCCTCCACGAGCTCATCCACCGCGGCAGCTCCAGCACCCCTTTCCCCCTCCCCACCGCCGCGCCGTGAGAACGGGTCGGTGGATCCAGCAGGCCCTGACGACCGCGCCCCCTCCCCGTAGGCGTGCTCCGCGAGCCGGTCGGCGACGAAGAGGAGGCTGCCAACGTACAGGCCATCATCAACCACCTGGCGCTGGACCTGATTAACGTCGACCTCTCGCACATCTCGGGCGCCAACATCATCGCCGGCGATCCGCGCGCCTATCTACAACCTGCTGGAGATCTTCTGCGGCCTGCACAAGTACCTCAGCTCCACGTCCGTCGGTGGGTGCCGCGGCGGCTGGCGGTCAGACCTGATAAGGGGGCGGACACACTGGCTGCGGTCCGGAATTGTATTTATGTTATGCTGAGTGCCGCGGACTATAAGCCACCCGGCTGGTGTACCGGCTGGTCTGATTCTCGACGGCGTTAAAAAAGCAGGCTTGTAATCTCAGGACGCCTTGTTGCCGCCCACGTGGTTACAATCGTGCGGTGAAATCTACGCGGGTTTAACACTGCATTTGTAAGATGATGCCCGCGGGCCATCCACCGGTGGCGGCAAATATGATGCCTGCCTTAACGCACTGGGTGTCGGCTGGCGCCTGCCGTCCGGCAGACAAGTGGAACCTGGAGGAGAGTCTGACGGAAACGGAGGAGGAGCTGAGCAGCGCGGGCTCCTCCTCGGAGGAGCCGCCCCCGGACGGGCAGGACGCGGTGCCAGCCGACGACGCCGCCCCGGTGAGCCCGCCCGCCGCCGGGAGCTGGGCGATGAGGGGCCCAGCGACGGGAACCTAGAGTGGGACGGGGTGGTGTTCCCGTTTTGGGGAGGGGTGAATGGAGGCAAGGTGTGTTTTTTGCTCTTTGTATGGACGACCTAGTGGATTTGAGCCCTCATTTTAAAGCCTTCCGTGTGAATCAACGCCTGGTAGCATGTTGGCTACGACTGGCAGCGGATGTCCTGTGCGCTGTCGGGTGCCCACACCCTGCTGTCTATGTACGGGACGGCCGGCCGTGTCGCCGCAGGAGGCCGGCGCCGACGCGGCGCCAGCGGCCGCAGAGGGCGACGCCGCCGCCGCCGCCGCCGAGGCCGCTCCGTCCACGCCCGAGGCCGACCAGCCGGCCAAAACGCCGTGAGTAACGCGATGTCCACAGCCCGCGCCGGCCGGGCGGGTCGGCGGCGGCCGCCACTGAGTGGCGACCGTCTCGCGGTGGGCTCTCGGGACTCGGGCGCGTCGGGGAGGCGCGATTTCCCGAGGGGTCGTGGGTCGGTTCGTGATCTGACCGACGTGATTTCCCGGGGGTATTCGGAGTCGTTCCGCAGCGGTGCTCGTGCTTTGACTGTGTCCTGTGACTGGTGGTGTTTATCGTTGTGGCACCAGATTTCATCGGACTACGCGTCCCCTCGTTCCCTTCTCATATCCCACGGAGTCTTACGCATTTTCCGGAGGTGCCATTGGATCTTACACCTGCAGGCGTCAACGCACGTCCCATCAGACCTCCCATCTGGTCTGTAGGTCTTCTGCAGGTGCCATTACGTCCCACATCCCTTCCATAGGTCGAGCAAAGCATCCGTTTCGGTGCGCTCCTCGTCCACCGTCGGGGCTCGTGCCACCGGTAGCAGCTCGTCCGCTGGCGGGGCTCGTGCCACTGGCAGCGGCTCGTCCACTGGCGGGGCTCGTGCCACCGGCAGCGGCTCGTCCACCGGCGTGGCTCGTCCCACCGGCAGCGGCTCGTCCACTGGCGGGGCACGTCCCACCGGCAGCGGCTCGTCCACTGGTGGGGCTCGTCCCACCGGCAGCGCCTCGTCCACTGGCGGGGCTCGTCCCAGCGGCAGCGCCTCGTCCACCAGCGGGGCTCGTCCCACCGGCAGTGGCTCGTCCGCCGGTGGAGCTCCTCCCACCGGCAGCGGCTCGTCCACTGGCGGGGCTCGTCCCACCGGCAGCGGCTCGTCCACTGGCGGGGCTCGTCCCACCGGCAGCGGCTCGTCGGCTCGCCGGTCGGTCTCGAGCGCGGCCGGCACGCCGCCGCGCTCGGCCAGTCGGTCCGGGTCGGGCGCGCTGCCGCCGTCTGGCTCCCCCAGCTCCCGCGGCTCCCGCGGCTCGGTGGCCGGCCCGGCCGCGGGCTCCCGCGGCTCGGCGACGGGCAGCCCGACGCGCGGCCGCTCGGGCGAGCTGGCGCCGACCTCGTCCGCCTCCGTGGCGGCCCGCCTCGTCGGCGTCCGGCTCGGGCGGCATGCCCGGCACGTGCACGGCGAGCCTGGCCAGCGCCAGCGCCACCACCAGCGCCAGCGCCACCACCAGCGGCAGTGCCGGGGTCAGCTGTGAGTGTCGACTGATACTGCCTGCTGTGGATCCCAGGTGTCAGCGGCGCGCGGTGTGCGGCGGCGGCGGAGGGAGAGGGAGAGGGGTGGGGGTGGAAGAGGGTTGTGTGCGTCGGTTGCGGTCCGTTAAGGTTAGTGGCTGTCGGCTGGGCGACGGCGCCCACAATGATACGACCAAGGTTCAGCGCGGCTGCTGGGGAAGCGCTCACCACCCCACACTACACCGTACTCACCTTAGACCTCACCACTGCGTGCCCGCACCACCGCCATCCAACACCCTGCGCTTCGGCATTGTACGTCCCTCTCGTGCCGCCATGCGCCCCTTACACCGTCTGAACATGCGCCCCTACACCATCTGTCCCTACACCGTGGCTCACCTGTGCCGTCTTCTAGCGCTCTATGCCATACCGTGCCGTGCCGTGCCGTGTCTCCGCTGGTCGGCTGACACCGTGCCATCGGCTGTCCCACCGCAGTCCCGGAGTCCGACTTCTCGCTGGAGCAGGAGCTGCCTCTGTCGCCGCCCCGCTCCGGCGTGGTGGCCGCCGCCGGTACCGCCTGGGGCGAGAAGGCGGCCCCGGCCAGCAAGACGGCCGCGGCGGCGCCGGTCAAGGAGGAGCCGGACCCGGTGGATCAGGAGTCTGCCCTGGTGGACCCGGGAATGTCTCCAGAAGACCAGGAGAGCTCACTGACGGAAGTGGAGGGACAGGAGGAGACGGAGCAGGAAGAGACGGAGCGGGGGGAGACGGAGCAGGAGGAGACGGAGCAGGAGGAGGCGGAGCAGGAGTCAGGAGAGCAGGTCTCGGGAGAGCAGGAGTCGGCAGAGCAGGCTTCAGGAGAGCAGAGTCAGGAGACCAGGAGTCGGGGGAGCAGGAGTCCGGCGCCGCTGACGACGAGACGACGGAGGGCGGCCCGTCCTCGGGGTCGACCAGCCAGGAGTCGCCGGCCGTCGAGGACGACGAGCCGAGGATGCCTCGCGGCTCGTTCGTGCCGCGACACTTCGATTTCGTCGAGGACACGGAGGTGAGATGCCGCGGGCGGCGGCGGTACGCGCGGGGAGGCGGGGCCGACTCAGACCGAGACCGGGAGTTGCGAGAAATGCAGCTTCCCGACACTTTGTGGCTACGGACCCGCCCAGGGGTTCATGGGTTTCAAGCCCTACGTATTGGGTTTTGTTGGGGTCGCTGTGCGACGTGGATGCTGTTTTAGTTGTTTGCGGAAAACAAACAGTGTCCTGGGAATTGCGTCCGAGTTAGGATCGGTGGCGCGGAAGGCCGCGACGCCCTGCGTTCTGTATGCTTTTGGGCTTTGTGTACAGGCGAACTGGAGTGTCTGTGCAGTCTTATATGTTTGATATTTGAAGGTCGAATAAGCGTCGATGACTATCAAGATTGGTTACAAGAAATCTTGGTGTCGCAGCTTGCGTGTTCACATCGTTCGTTTTCACTCCTTGTTATCGGACAAGTAGCACCAAGCACGGACACCGCTTTTGAAGCACCGATGTGTCGCCAACCACACCTGTGGATCTTTCTCCTTGTAAAATCCGCTTATGTCGTACCGGGCTCTCGGGGTCGATGGCTCTGACGTAATGGTGACGTCATTGTGACGTCAGGCGCGGCCGGCGGCGGACGATCGGGCGGGGCGGTGACGAGTACCAAAACGTGGCCTTTGACGCCGACGATGACTCGCTGTGAGGTGGGTCCCTCTGCCGTCCTCGCAGCGCAGCAGCACTCTCGGTCATCGCCATCACTCATAAACCCTTCGTCGTCCGCCCCCGCGCCCGCCGCACGGGCTGTTTGGGAGGTGGGTCGGTCCGGGGGCCAGCGATGAATCAGCCAAACAACGCGGCCGGTTTACTTTGCTGGGGTGATTCAGGTGGCCGCCGTCGAATTGTGTAGCGCGGCAATCGGTCTGCCGCGTCTGGGACGTGTGAGGGGTGAATGGCGTAGCGTATGGGCGTGAGACTGGCGGCGCCGTGGCGTATGAGCGTGAGACTGGCGGCGCTGTGGCGTGTGAGCGTGAGACTGGCGGCGCCGTGGCGTGCCGGCGTCCGATGACGCGTGTGCCGGCCGGCCCGCCAGACGTCGGCGGACGAGGGCACCAGCAGCGTGGAGGCCACCGAGGCCGAGGAGCCGGCGCCGCCCGCCGGCGACATCAGCCGCAAGCTCAGCCAGGAGATGCAGCAGATGCGCGAGACCAAGCCTGAGCCCGAGGAGGTAGGCCCGCCACTCGGCCTGGTGTCGGCGGCCGCCCCACCCCGCCCCTCCCCCGGTTGTCGGATGGCCCGACCGACCGCCGCCGCTGCCGTCCGGCTGGTATCTGAGGTCGCTGGTGATTTTACAGTCGCATGCATGTGTAGATAACTCGTCGCCAGATTTAGTGTGTCGGTGGTGGGCTTAAAGTGTCGTCGAAGCAAGTATGGTTGTCTTAGGGAAGTCGAGAACTAGCATAAAGCATGGCTTTCATTTCGCCGACGACGTTAATTGTATTGTACGCCGCTGGTGCTCCGGTGTGTGAGGTATATCCGCTTCAGTTGTTAGAGAGCATGGTCCGTGACGAACTATGTTTTTCAGGCGAGCAAGCCTGTCGAGAAGCCCAAGCCACCACCGCCAGCCGCGGTAAGATCTCTCAGCACTGTTAGTTAGCTGTTAGTGTCGGCGCGATCGCCGCCGGTGGCGATGCTCTGGCGATCCGTAGACAAGTTACTGGGACCAGCGACCCATTCTAGACTTAACAGACAACTTATTTTGGTCCATATCAGTGGATGTTTAGCAGATAGATTCTTCGTCTCATACGTATATATCCTGATCACGTCAAGTTTGTCTTTTATTATCACTTTGTCTCTGTTCTCTCGATACAATCTTCTCTTCACTAGCTTAAGTTTTTTTTACAGCCCCTCGCCTCGTCATGTTGCTTGTACCGCCTCAGCCCGCAGCGTATCTGCTCGTCCGTTCCCTCGCCTAGCTGTGTGCCCACCATGTGGGAGAGAAAGCAGAAGGGGAGGCGATTCCATCATCGGTCGCATCACTGCCCCGTGTTTAGGCCCGCGCCTCCGTGGTCCTCCTTGCCGGCTCCCCGGCTGCCCGGTTCATACTGCCCGGCCGCTCCACCTCCCCGTGCCCC
>NW_023597055.1:3577178-3682816 GCF_011947565.3 Pollicipes pollicipes
GCGTGCATACTAATGGCTTAAAAACGCTACAATGCAGGCTTCAAAGCACTGCGCCGCTTATTGCCGGTGCCTTTCCAACAGGGCCGGTGAGTGCAGTGGTTGAACGACGTAAGCTCGCCAAAAATCTGGCAGGATGGTCCAAGCCATTGAGGCCACACAATTTCGGCCATTCCATATAGATCATTTACAGCCCGCTGGCACGCCTATCTTTCCGTTCACGGTAATAATGATCTTACAACGGCGCTGGCAAAACAGCTGCTAGAGGTATTACTGCCCATCGTGGATGAGACCAAGGAGCTCTGTATGTCAAGACACCAGCCAACGACTTTCCTGGCGGTCTGAAGGAACACTACAGGGCACGCTATAGCCATAAATACGAATTCAACTTACTGAAAGAAAAACTGAACCGAACGGACACAAACCACCCGTTTAGCTGGCATTAGTCTACGGGTTAGTGCAGTTCACGTTGCCGCAATAGCTTACGCTTAGCAGCTACTGATCTCGAAGGAGCTCATCCCTACAAAGGAATCGGTCAAATTGATGAAGAGCATAATGACACAGCTAAGCGCATATCCCACGCGGGTGCACTCCACACTGAGTGCGGAACAGAGGCATAGACTACAAAGCCCCAGATTGTTAAATTTGGCTGCACTCCAGCCTCGTGCGAGCGTACGCGCTGGAAACGAGTTAGGCGCGTGAAAAGCAAATCAATCGGCTAGCAATGAAAAGGAGCTAACGACGCATTTGACATTTTCTCGCCGTGGAGCTGAAGTTCGTGTACGGATAGCGCAGGCACGGGCAGCTGTCAGGCTCACACCGAACACAGGGCAGCGTGCCGTCTCCACCCGCGTCTTACTCCGCAGCTGCCCGGCCGCTGAACCTGACCGGACGTCCGCAGTCGACGGGCGCACCTCCAGCACCGCCGCGTCCACCACCGCTCTCCGGCGACACCGCCACTCCTCTCCCCAGAAAACAGGCGGCTCATCGTCTGAATGTATTGTGTGCGGATGAGGGGCGGCGCGACCGCCGCTGGCGCGCCGCCACGGCCGCGCCGCCGGCCAACACTGGAATGGAAACGGCCCGCCAGCCCGCGAACGCCCGTCCCGCCGCAGAGGTATGTCTATAAAAATAGTCGCGCCGGCGTCCGACGGCCCAGGCGACGCGTCCCTGGCATAATGTGTACTATGTGTGTGGTGTAGTGTCGCCGGCGTACGCGCGTCCGCCGGCCGCCGCTTACTCGGCGCCCGGCCCATCCGGCTTGGCGCGCTTGGCCGCCGGCTCGTCCTCGCTCTGGCGCTCGTCCGCGCTCCGCTTCGGCTCGTCGGCCGGCTCGTCGGCGGCGGGCGCGGCCGGCGGCGGCATCGAGACCGAGTCGTCGGCGGCCGACTGCCGGCGGCCGGAGCGCGGGTTAGCCGCGAGGGGGTCGGCGAAGCACACGGGTCGGGGGAGCGGGGCCGAGCACGCCCACCCGGGGAACAGGGCAGCGACGAGACAACGGACACATGTACAGTGGTGGGCACACGGCAAAATCGAGCGCATAAGATGCTTGCACACTTGTGGCATGCACAAACAACTTCAGCACGCAGCAGCCAGAGACCACGTACCGCCTACATCGCGTGTCGAACAAGATCTTTAAATAAACCTGACATGACGCCATCTCATTTTGGCCATCCTACATTCAGCGTCTAGAACCACAAACATTGATTGTAAGCGTCGTCATGACCGGACCTTTCTAAATGCCACAGCAAACTGCACTAAAGCTGCTCACACACCAAATGACAACATTTCAGCTGCTGACAAACAATGCACGTGCTCGGCGGCCTCTGCCGTCCTGCGCTGAGCAGGCCCAGCCGCCAGCCGCACCCTCGACGACCGCTCACCAGAATGCCGTCCTCCGCCGTGTTTGATTCATCGCCGGTGTTTGAGATGTCTTCAAAGTTCGACTCGTCGCCCATGTTGGAGTCTTCGAACGGGGCGATGCCCGAAGAGGCCTCTGTTGACGGAATCTGCAAGCAGAGGTTCGTCACGGCCGTCGCACCGCCGCCGGCGTACCGGGACGAGCTCGGCGGCATCGGCGCCGTCACTGGACCGACTGACGAGTGAGGGGGACGGATACGGGCGCTGGTGCAGCCGCACAACTCCGGGGATCATAGCGCACATCGGACGGGTGGCATCGCGGTGGAGGAGGGGGTCTCATAGCGTACCAAACCAATAGACGGTCTGTGCACCGCGCAAGCAAAGCACGACGCAAGCTTGTGCACAATATATGCAACATGAACAGATGACGTAACAGAATTCACGATGACACATTCCATACACGCTAGCCTCCGCTACGCTGACATACAAACAACCCAAACTTTGGCAAACGTTTGCTGTCGTCCAACAGTTCAGAAGAAAAGAGGAAGGACGGAGACCGTGGATGGCCGGCAGAAAGCGGGCGAAGCCGGGCGACAGAGGCCGGCGGACACGCACCGAGTCGTTGGTGCAGTCGTCCAATTCGGCGGCCGAGGTGGAGGCGGCGCCATCGCAGCTGTTTTCCGTCGAGCCGCCGGGCTCGCCCGGTAGTAGCTCTGGTCGCCGTTGGCCTGCCGGCACGTGACCGCCCATCAGACCGAGCCCAGCTCATCACGGGGGACGCCGGGGAGAGGCAGACGCCGCCACACGTGACCGCCCATCAGACTGAGGTCACAGCCCAGCGCCAGGGGGACGCCGGCACGGAGAGAGGCAGACGCCGCCACAAGTGACCGCCCATCAGACTGAGGTCAGCTCAACACGGGGGACGCCGGCACGGAGAGAGGCAGACGCCGCCACACGTAACCACCCATCAGACCGAGGCCAGCTCAACACGGGGGACGCCAGGGATACGCAGACGGCGGCGGTCACGCAGACGCGGTACATCTCAGAGGCACAGACGCCCACCGGGCCAACGCTGCCACAGCAGACAGGAGGCGGGGGAAGAGACAGCCACAGCAACAGACACACACACGGAGTCCGGCATGCGCTCCAACACCCGATCACAGCCCACAGCGACCTCTCACGGGACAGAACACAAACGGGAGCACCGACGAATGGTGCGGAGACGACTCTGGGCTGGGCCGGACTGGGCTGGGCAGCAGTACTGATTCACTGGCTTCACGAAGCGCCTATTGTTTCATCCAAAGTGGATCAAATACGTCATACGCGCGACTGTCGATCAAATACGTCATACGCACGACTGTCGATCAAATACGTCAAGCGCACGACTGTCGATCAAATACGTCATACGCACGACTGTCGATCAAATACGTCATACGCACGACTGTCGATCAAATACGCCGTACGCACGTCTGTCGATCAAATACGCCATACGCACGACTGTCGATCAAATATGTCAAGCGCACGACCGTCGATCAAACACGCCATACGCACGACTGTCGATCAAATATGTCAAGCGCACGACCGTCGATCAGACACGCCATACGCACGACTGCCGATCAAATACGTCAAGCGCACGACCGTCTATCAAATACGTCCAGCGCACGATCCCAGTCCGTGTATCGGACCATCTCAACCGCCGCCGCTCGTCCCGGCCTGCGCGGGGCGCCAGCTCACCTTGGCCTCCGTGTCCACCTGCTTCAGCTTCCACGGCGGCGCCGTTCTGTGGTGCGAGAGGACAGCACAGTCAGACCGGGGTGCCCGTGCCCAGAAACAGCCAGTGGCCTTCACAGAGGATGACACAGAGGGACCCGCCCGCACGTGCCGGCTGGCTCACACGGAACTGTGTGGCAAAGCACTCGCCCTACGCGTCCGAGCGAACACGACACACTGAACACGCCGCAGTAGCTTCAGGGGCAAATGCCACTAGTCGCAGTTCCGCGGCCGTGTAGAAGCAACATTCCGGGCCTCCGTCGGCGGCTATCCCAACGGGAACACAGTACGGACGAGGGACGCACCCATCCCGCGCCAACATCGTCACTAGTCCTGCACTGGCTCACAGACGAGTTCCCCAGCTATACCGGGAGCCGCTAATGGCACACACGCGTCGCTACGGCGTCAGGCCTCCCCTGGAACAATGACCCCCAGGCAACCGCCTCCAAGCTTTGCGCAATGGCCCATCCCGCCACCGCCGGTGTTCAGGGGCACGTGAAACCGCCAATGGCAATAGGGTGCCCAACTGTGGTGCCAGTGCGGACCAGTGAAAGTTTCCTCAAGCCGGCACTGAACCCACTTGCATCCCTGGTCCAACATAGGCCTTTTTAAGGGAACGCAACGGACGTCGTCATCCTCTTTTCAGAAGCAACAGCAAGCTGTATTGACCATGTAGCACTCAGGAGCCGTGTTCCTACCAGGATTCGAGCCCGGATCCCCCTCCCCCACGTGGAATTCCAGGCACCGACCATCCGGCCCTTACTCCACCCCCCCCCCCCGACACACACCAGCCCCTCACTACCGTCGCCACGGCGGCTGGCTCACCTCACTCTTATTCCCTCCACAACGCCACCCCCCCTCAGCTACCGTCGCCATGACACACACCACCCGCTCAGCCAACCGTCGCCACAGCAGAAGCTCACCTCGCTGTGTCGCCCCCCGCCGTTGGCGTCTCCGTTAGATGTGAAGCCCGGCTGCCGTCCAGCCAGCTCCGGCTTGTTGTTGGCAATCACGTGGTGCGCGAAACCACCTGCTCGATCTTGTGGGGCGTCCATCACTGTTACCTGCGCGGCGCGACGACAGATGGCAGTGCGTTAGCGGAGCGAGTCCAGCGCACGGGCTGCGCCCGCGGGGCAGCGGACACCGCGCTAGACAAGATAAGCTGTGATCAACATCCCAAGCGCCAGAAGATGTCCACTCCTGGCGTACCTCACAACCCAACACAACACTGAAATCCTAGCAAAGGCGCAGACGTGAGTCACCGCGCTCTCCAACATCGGTGGCCCCAACAAACGATCCGGACAATCAAATCCCGGCGCAATACCCAGTCATTGCCCAGTCACTGATCCACACGAGGGCCGCATCCCTCGTCATGCGCGCGCCGCAGATGGTCAGCAGCCAGCTGCCGCGTTTGCTCCTACAGTCCTCCAGCCAGCCGGCCCGCTGGCGATTGCGGTCCTGCCGCCAGACGGCGGGGCGCCTGCAAACGCGCGGCCTCGCCGCGGCCGCCGCTACCGTTCTGAGCAGCCGACTGGCAGGCGGTCTGCACGTGCGCCACCATGCGAAGGTACTCCTGTTGGTGTAGTCGATGGAGCCCTCGAGTCCGGTATGGCAGCATGCACTCGTCGGACATGAACGGGATCTTGTCCGGCTGCGCCACCGACAGCACGGCTGCGGCGCACAGGGCGACGGCGGTCAGCGGGGGGGCGGCGGCGCGGGCCGCGGCGCAGACACAGCGGTCACCGTGTGAACGGGGGGAGTGCGGCGTAGCGGCCGGTGCCGAGAGAGGCCGGTCCGAGGGGCCGAGAGACCCGGGAGGGCGGGGGGGGGGGGGGCGACGCAGCACGGCTCGGCTCTGGCATCGACAGAGGCCGGTGCGAAGAGGCCAGGAGCCCCGGGAGGGAGAGGGGGGGGGCGACGCAGCACGGCTCGGCTCTGGCATCGACAGAGGCCGGTGCGAAGAGGCCAGGAGCCCCGGGGGGCTGGGGATATGACTCGGTCTTCGCACCGACTCTGACTCTGACTCGATCTTCAGCACCGACTCTGACTCGACTCGGTCTTCAGCACCGACAGAGGTCGTCCGGCGGGGCCGAAAGCCCCAGGGGGGGGGGAGGGGTGGGACAGGGACGGGGAACGGCACGGCACGGTTCGGTCTCGGCGCCTGCTCCGGAGACCAGGGAACACGCTATGAACGGAAACACGAACCGCTCCATTTCGGATTTGTGGTCATCGGATTGTGTGGTCGGATCAACCTGGAGTTCGTGCCAAACACCGCTGTTTGCCCGTCTGCAGTCGCACTATGAAGTTGTCCGAGTCTGCCCCGCCGCCAGCCTATCCACGCGGTCCAGACACCAGGCAGCCAGGCATCCGCGTGGTCCAGACACCAAGCAGCCAGGCATCCGCGTGGTCCAGACACCAGGCAGCCTATCCACGCGGTCCAGACACCATTCAGCCAGGCATCCGCGTGGTCCAGACACCATTCAGCCACGCATACACGTGGCCCAGACACCAGACAGCCTATCCATGCGGTCCAGACACCATTCAGCCACGCACCCACGTGGTCCAGACACCAGGCAGCCTGTCCATGCGGTCCAGACACCATTCAGCCACGCATCCACGTGATCCAGACACCAGGCAGCCTGTCCATGCGGTTCAGACACCACGCAGCCTATC
This sequence comes from Pollicipes pollicipes, assembly GCF_011947565.3. Classification (NCBI taxonomy): domain Eukaryota; kingdom Metazoa; phylum Arthropoda; class Thecostraca; order Pollicipedomorpha; family Pollicipedidae; genus Pollicipes; species Pollicipes pollicipes. Next base: position 3,583,479 of record NW_023597055.1, read on the forward strand.
GGCGCGGTCCAGACGCCCCACACTAAATTGTCAGTCAGACCAAAGCCTGTACGGGGACTCACACTCCAACAGAACACATTGGGCCGCTTATCACATTGCTCGCAACCCGGTCGAACAAATCGGCCAACAATGGCTGGACAGGCGGCGGGACGTCGCGGCTCACCTGACGCCATGGCCGGCCCGACACCCTTCAGGTTGCACATGGCCTGGATGGCGGCGTTGAGGTCGTCCTTCTTCAGCAGCTGGCGGATCGCCTTCTTGGTCTCAGCTGGACCAGCCGCGGCGTGTTCATCGTCACCAGCTCCCGCAGTCTCGGACGCCATTTGCCGCGCTGCGGGGGTCAGGCGAGGTCAGGTCAGGGCGCAGGACAGACAGACGAGAGCGGCGCGTCGGATACGGGAATCCAACGGCGACACAGCTGGTGCGAGGCAAAGGTGAGGTCAACACACCCCGAGACCAACACGCCTTCGCCTAGACAACGAAACCAAACTATCTCCAAACTGGGCGCAAGCTGATACGACTCCGATCTCGACCACGCTGCCAATCTGCCGTCTGTTAGCCATTTGGCAGCGGTTGCCGCTCGCCGCTATTTCACGACAAACGAGCCTGCTGTCAGCACCACCCCGGCTGCAAACGCCGGCATCACAAGCTTTTAGTGCTAATTCAGCTAACGGTCCGTTTTGCTGACACTGGCCGCTGAGAGACGGCCGGGCGCGGGCTACTCACGGCCAGTTTCCATTTGATAGTCTGCACCAGCTCCTCGTGGGTCAGGTAGCCACCCTCTTTGGCGCGTGACAGGATCTTCTTTGGCAGCTCATCGTGGTACCTGCCGGGCGGAGGAGGCGTGGCGGTCACGTCTGTGGGGCGGGCGGCAGCCGGGCGGCGGGCGGCGGGCGGCGGGCAGCGGGCAGCGGGCGGCGGGCAACGCGGTCTCTGCCCCACACCACCGCGGATGCGCCGCTGTCTGTCCGGCACAGCTGCCGTCGGGCCTGTACCTGTCCAATGCTGCCTCTGCTACGCATGCACGTGCTACCGTCGTACTACTGGACATATTGACGGCCACCCCACGACCGCTGGCGGGGTGCCCGACCAAGCGCAGCCGCACCCATCATCACATCACGGTTCTAGACGGCTATCAGCTCGACCGAGCGTCCTCAGCCGGGTAGGACCCGCTTGCCGGCACGCCCGGCTCCATCAGATAACCAAGTACTGGCGCCGCCCGTCCTCATCAGCATCCCCATTACCGCCCGCCAGTTACGTGGCCGTTTCGGAGGTTTGGTCTTGGAGGATCCCGCTTGAATAGCGCCACGTGCTTTCCGGACCCACGCGAAATATCTCGCGAAAAGCGAACAAAACACAACCACTCCTGCAGCAGCACACGGATGTCCGAAGCTCGAAGACATGCTTTCCTGTCTCCAGCACGCCCACGTCTTGCTCACGGCACGGCGGCACTGTTAAGCGTAGTACACATTCCTTCCGTTTAACAGGCGCAGGCAGCGCACTACGCCTCCATAAACCGGACAGGCACACCAAGCTGTGCCAAGCAACAAACCTGCTGTGGGGTGTTTCACTGCTGTGTTAACAAATAATGTAATAGTATTAATAAATATCTGTTATTATAACTGCAGATGAGCTTCGGCAATAGCAACACATGCACAGCGTAAGCCTAGCACGCAGGCGCCAGTTCGAAAAATCCTGACCATAATTCCTGCTGCTGCACACACTCTGGCACAGCCGTGTGTGTGTCGCGTTAGCGTAATGGTTACCAGCAATGTTTAGCCAAATGTTTAGCGTTTGACCAATAACCAGTGCCTTCCGGTATCGCGAAGACAGCTTATTTCTGGCATCCGTCCTCCCGACTTATAATGCCGCGAAACCAGCAGCTCAAGGGCGTCTTTCTTATACAAAGTGCGAAGTCTGGTCCGCATCTCCACTGACACCCTGCGCGGAGCAAAGCTGCCGGAAGCGACGTCTGCAACTTGTCGGACCCCACTCCGACACGAAATCACCGGCCGGCCGTGAAGGCAGGACACGCGCGGTAGTTCCGCGACGCTCCCGCGGCGCCGACGATCGTCGGCGGGCAGATGGTTCGCCGCGCGGCCGACGGTGACGCCACCGTCGCCCCCCGGCGCCCGTCGGTATCGACGCCCGCCCGCCGAGGCGACGGAGCACGCGGCCACTTCCGCCCAGCGACGCACGGCCGGCCGCCGCCGCCGACCGCGGGCGACCGCGGGCGGCCGCAGGCGGGTTCGCGCTCTGGCCAACCGGACATTCGGCTGAATAGAATACACCGGACGGGGGGAGTGGAGAACGCCGGACATGCGTTCAGCAGTCCTGACCCTGGACAGTGCAGGCTTATCTTATTGGGCTTACTTGAAAGTCTTCCCCAGAGCTTCAGTGTCATTGTGATTGGGTTAAGGGAGCGCCGAAATATGGGGCTACATTGAGCCCAAAAGGTCCGAGATAAAAGTGAACGTCAGCGCCATTTAAAGTCGTTCGTACAAATTGGCTGACGCCCATATGGTCGGTGTCGTAAGATTACTCTAACGGCCGCCGAAACGCCCTCACTCCTCGCCCTCAACACGGTGAAGTAGATTCAAGACCCAGACGCCCGCGGAAGGCACACTCACCGGCCTCCACAGAGAGGGGCAGCCCGCTGACGGACACGTGCTGATTGACTGGCACTGAAGCGGGGGTGGGGGGACCGGTGAGCGATCTAACACTGGGCGCCGGCCTACCAGCACCGGACACTCGTAGGGCCTGGGCTGTGCGAATAAGTGCACAGTGCAGAGAGGAGGCGGGCCTGGCAATCACGGCTGTGCAGCACACCCCCGCGATGATCGCGCAAACCGCGTTGTGAATTTGGAGAGGACTAGCCACCATATCGCACTGCTGCATGCCGTACAGCTCATTCTGTGCGGATGGTTGTCCTCACCACATCATACATCATTACTATATGATGTGAACAGGACAACCATCATATTACACCCCATCACATATCATTACCGTTTCATCATCACTATATTCGGTACCCCGTCACTGCCGCTTCCGGTGCCGGACCCGACCCGACCCGTCTGCCTCTGGACGTCACGTCACGGACGTGACGACGCTCGAGGGCGCGGCAGTCCCGCCGCAGGGGGCCATCAGAGGCGGATGGCCACCGAGGCTCGGACAGCGTGACTGCACGTGACGCCGTCACGCCACCGCAGCAAGACAGAGCACGCGGCCGCCGCACACGCACACCTGGCTGCGCGGAGTTGAAAACGGCGACAGTGTATGCCGGCCGAGGTCCGAAGTTCAAGTCTACGTACGAAACGGCGAAACTCTGTTGGATCTACCATGTTTTCTGAAGCATAAAATACGTTTTCCAAGAATCAGAAACCCGTGGCTGCCACGCCTCGCTTCGCCAATCCATACCAGCACGAACACAACAATTCCCCGAGTAGCGAGGGACGCTGATCAAAGGCAGCGCGTCCGCCCGCCAGGGGACCGGCGCCGGCGCGCCGCCGTGACGTCACAACGCGCGCCGCCGGGCGGCCGCACCTGGCCCGCCAGCTGCCGGCCGGCGCGGCGCGGCGGGCCGGGCGCGCGCGCCCGTGACGTCACGCCGCCGGCCGGCCGCCATTGGTCGGCGGCCGCGATCGGGGGGCGCGCGTCACGCTCGCCGGCGGCCGGAGCGCGGCCCGGGCGGCGCGGCGGCGGCCGCGCGGCCTAGCCGGGACCGTTTCCAAAATCGGTGAGCTGGAGGGGGGCACGTCATGGCTACAGCCGTGTTTCACAACGCTTCACGGGCTCCGTGCCAAACACGGGCCCAATGAGCCGACAACGCTCATACGCCTCATATCGTAGCCTGGAAATATCGACAGGAGGCTCGAGCCAGTAAATCGGAGGGAGGTTCTACCAGAGCCTCGCAGCCTCCGCCAACATAGCATGGGGGTATTCATTTGCAAGGTGCTAAGGCGAAGCAACCACGACCGCACGTGCTGAGAACGGGCAATATGCAGCCTCGGCCGTCTTTGGCAAGCACGTCCTTGCAAAAATAACGGGTAGAGCCGAGACGGTGACCTGATGCGGACATGTCCAACTGCGGAGCCTCCTCGGCTCCGGCGGTGCGCATGAGTCGACAGTGACCCGTTCCGCACCAGTTAGCAGACATGGCTTCTGCATCTCAGGCTCGATCGGCTTCCGCCAGACAGTACCGCATATCGCCAGACGGCGGGCGTGGCAGGACCGACGGAGCCAGCGACGTACCGCCCCCCTGGGTCATAGCCGCCGCCGGGCTGAGACCGCGCGGCTCAGCCTCTCCCCGCCCGCCAGGCTCGGCCGGCGTCCGACGCGTGCCCATGGACCGACGTCTAAGCCTCTCCCCACTCTCCCCCCTCCCCTCCCGGGTCGGCCGGCGTCCGACGTGTACCCATGGACCGGCGGCTCAACCTCTGCCCGTCTTCCTCCCCCCCCTCCCCTGCCGGGTCGGCCGGCGTCCGACGTGTACCCATGGACCGGCGGCTCAACCTCTACCCGTCTTCCTCCCCCCCTCCCCTGCCGGGTCGGCTGACGTCCGACGTGTACCCATGGACCGGCGGCTCAACCTCTGCCCGTCTTCCTCCCCCCCTCCCCTGTCGGGTCGGCTGACGTCCGATGTGTACCCATGGACCGGAGGCTCAACCTCTGCCCGTCCTCCTCCCCCCTCCCCTGCCGGGTCGGCTGACGTCCGATGTGTACCCATGGACCGGCGGCTCAACCTCTGCCCGTCCTCCTCCCCCCTCCCCTGCCGGGTCGGCTGACGTCCGATGTGTACCCATGGACCGGCGGCCAGGCCGTGACCACACATAATCGGCCGGGATGACACAGCGGCCGCAGGCACGTCTGCGTCAGGAGGTCGTGCATGTACTGGTGTTACCAAAGGCAGTTTGACACTCGTATTACTTCTAGGAATGCACGCGCAAAGACAAAAGGGACATATATATATATATATATATATATATATATATACAATGACTTGAGACTATATACCAATTGGCGGGGATTGTGCCAACACAAGAACGCACAATTCCCAACACATGGAGCCTTCTTTTTATTTCCTACAGGTGTTTGGATCGAAAATTGAGCGGGCAGACAAACTGCGGTGGTGGCCGGGGCCCCTACAAGGAGCTACAAAGCTTCCCCGCCGGCAGCGCGCGCCCTCGTGAGTCAGACGGCCGGACACGCTCGCCGAAGCTGGTGCTGCGTAGCTGCGTGAGCGGGTACGGGCGTAGGACCGCCCGGTCAGTCAGCCTGCTACGATCGGCGCTGGCGCCGAAGACACCGGCTGACTCTGGCTTGTTCACTGGCGCGCCCCACCGACAACAATGCATACATAGGAGAGCTTTACTGCGTGACCTGTGGAACCGAAGCGGCATGAAAACCAGTCCCGGCCACCCCAACCATGACCAAGACTGTGGACCACTGTCTGGCGGCGTGTCTCAAGTCCCGACGGACTACAAGACCCGGTGTCGGGATCTTCTGTTGGCTGTCGGGATCTACTGTTGGTGCCGGGATCTACTGTCGGGCGCGTACCTGGAGGACCGTTCGCGGCGCCGACGCCCAGCGACGCGCGCTGCTGCGCCGCCTGCCGCGGCCACCGGCACCGGCACCGGCCGTCAGTCGCTGGGTCGGACCGGGTCAGCCGGGCCGGGCCGTCCGCCCCCCCCCCCGCCCCCGGGCCTCCTCATCTTCAGGGTTCTGACAGGTAGCGCGTGACATCCACGGAGGCGCCCGCGCCCTGCGGCGACGTAGATCACTGGCGTCCGCGGGGACGACTCCGTGGACCTCCGGGGTGCACACACAGCAGCGTTTAATACGCTCTGGCTGTCCGCAGAGTGCGCACGGATATCCGACATCAGATCGGCGATATGGCGCGGGCTGGGACATTGATCCCAGACAGGTATTTAACTAAGACATGATCAGTAGGAGTGAACACCCACTACCGACTCCAAACACTCGGCAGCGGCTGTGAAAGTCGAGTGCACGACAGGCCCATCACCAACACAGCGCCACGATACGTGGCTCCGTTCTCTGACTTGCATCTCGCAGTACTGCGGCCGCGCCGGCGGCGGCCGCCGTGTGCGGACAAGCCCGCACGTCAAACAAAGCCGCCGCGGGAGCCGCCGAGACGCCCACGTGCGCAGCTGGCCTGACCCGGCCCCGCGGTCGACGGCGGCCGGCCGCGCTGACGTCACAGAGCGTGACGTCAGGCGAACGGCCACGGCCGGCCGGTGGTTCCCCGCCGCCGGCGCCGATCAGCTGATCCGACCAGTCGCGGCGGCGCGGGCGCCGCTCAGCTGACCGGCGGCCGCCAGCGGCGCTGCCGGCCGCCGCCGTCTGCTGCTGCAGAGTAAACAACGGCGCGGCGCGGCGTGGCCGGCTGGCGGCCGCCGTGCAGCGCCGCGCTCTGCGCGTGCAGGGCAGTCCGAGCCGCGCCCCCGCAGGCCTCGCCAGCATGCGCCGATCTCACCTGTCCGGTGCTTTAAATGGCTCTCATGGCTGGCGTAAAGCCCAGGTAAGCAAAACAAAATAATGCCGGCGTCCGGTTCCGGGTTCTCCCTCATGCTTCTGACGCATGGCGGCGCTCACCGATTGTGCGACAGGCCGCAGTTCTTCCAGCCCACTGGCGCGGAGGTCGCCGTACAGCGGGCTTTTCTGGCGGTTTCAGTGCGGAGCCCGCGGTCCGAGTGTCCCGCTCGCCGGCCGAGGCCGGGCGCCGGGCCAACACTGCCCTCGAGAGCGCCAACACGGCGACAGCGATCTACGCCGGCTAGACGGCTGCCTGCCGCCCAGACAGATCCCAGCCGGGCCCGGCGAGCGCGCGCAAAACATGGCCACCGCCGCCGGCGCCGCCCGCCCGCCGAGCCGGCGTCGTTCCCGGAGCGCCACGCTCTCTTTTCCTACCGGGAACGTGACGCACGGCGCCGCGTCTTCCACGGACCGTCAGCGAGCGCGGTGGCCGAGGTCAGCACAGCGCTCAGGCGTCACGACGCGACCGGGATTCGAACTCGGACCGGCCACCAGCGGGCTGAATTCCCGGGCCGCCCGGCCGGGGTCCGTCCCGCCGCGCCGCGGGCCCGGCGGCGGCGGCGGCGGCGGCGGCGCGTGGAATCCCGGCCGGCGGCGCTGTGACGTCACGCCGGCTGACTCAGGCCGGCCCGAGAGGCCGGCGCGCCAGACGTCCGCCGGCCGACGCTTCGGCGCCGGCGGAGGCCGAACGTCTTCTAAATCGCCCGGGGACACAGCTGGATCTCAAGTCAATCTGCTCCCAAAAACGCCAATGGGCCCAATGTTAACCGTGCGGAAACAGAAGATTGGGGGAATTCGAGACAACATATGCATGGAATTTTCCACGCACCAGCGAAGGACAGACAGCGAATAAGTGGGCGCAGCGACTTAACTCCACGATTCCCGCCGAATGGGACTCAGGCTCCATAAGGCTAGGCTCAGCGATATATATATATATATATATATATATATATATATATATATATATACAGGGCTACTTGCATATAGGGCTCAGGATTTATTGTGCGAAAATCACGAACCCATTTTACGACTCCCTAGAATCTCCATACACCAGTCCCACTTCCGTGCACCAGCCGTCCACATGACTTGCATCTCACAGCCAGATGCTGCAAAGCCGGGCATTCCCTCGACTGGGCAGCGGAACAGAGCCGGTTCACGGCCTCCCCAGAACTGAGGATGACCCGGCCGACGCCGCCGCTACACGCCACGGGGGCTGCCGGGCACCGACGGGGCCGAGCACAGTCTCGGTCCTCCGTTCGCTCCGCTCCCGCGCCCCTGATGAGCGAGCGTCCCCCCTACTGACCCACACAGCGGCCGGCGTCAGATTCCGCGCCGCTGCAGCGGCGTGACTCAGCACGCGGCACGGGGACGGTACCTGGAACCGCCGCGGTGACGCCGGCGCCGCTCCGCCACGGGCTTCGGCACCGGGCCGGCCGGCAGTGGCACCGCCTCTCGCCGCCACCAGCGGCGCCGGCCGGCGGTGGGGCCTGCTCACCGGCGCTGCCGGCACCGGCATCGAGTTTCCCCGCCGCCAGCGGCGCCGGCCTGCGGTGGCGCCCTGCTCAGCGGCGCCGCACGCGAAAGCCGACTGGCGGCGCGGGCGCAGTCTGCCGGAACCGGCCGGCGCCGCGGCGCCGCCACGCAGGACGGCCACCCGCGGCGAGGAGCGCCGCCGGCTTTCCGTCGAAAGCGCCGGCCGCCATGCACGCCGAACTCATCGCAACTCTGTGACGTCAGCCGAGCTCGGCTCCCGGCGATCGTCGCGTGCAGCTCTGGCCAACGGAGCCGGCTGCCGCCCCGCCCCGGCGGCTCCTCGGAAATGGCGGGGACTCGGTACAGGGCGGACGTCAGCGCCATCTCGCCTTCGCTCCCTTCCATACAACGGCGTGAGTTTACATACGACGGCGTGAGTTTAACGCTGATTTTTGTTTCTGGAGTCGGGCTGGCATCCTATCATCCCCTCTTCGCACCGCCAGTTTTCTTTTCCTAACGAAGACTGTAAAAATCACTGATACAAAGTATCTGCACCTCCGATTGTCGGGCATGAACATCATTTCCCTGCCATCCCATTAACTTCGCAAGATAATGGATTGGGCCGTCATATTGCAACGTAATGGTTAGCTCAAAGCGATCCTGTCGGTGGGGGCCAACGGGTGCCGCTGGTGACACATGAGGCCTAACGGGTGCCGCTGGTGGCACACACATGATGCACAAGGGCCGCACGGCATTAACGCTACATGACGTCACAAACTGGATCATAATGCACTCCACTCCAGAAGATACGAGCAGAAACAGTCGAAACGTTCGCGTGTTTGTAAATAGCGTTGCTAAGAGTAACATCCAGCACCTCTGGTTCTTTTTACGAATAAGTATTGATTTCGGTAGCACGAATAGAATGGACGGCCTCTTTTTCTTCACACATTTTGGTGAACCCAAGCTATGGTCAGTCTGTCGGAGTGGTACAACGACCTAGCGCCCAACTTCGTCCTATTTGCAGTCTAAGAACGCGCGAAGTATATACTGTGCAGTGCTAATGAGCAGAGTGAGTACAGCGTTTGTCCTAACCAAATATTGGCTTCCCTGGTGGTGCCCAGCGAACTCTATTTTCTTTCCAACAATATTAACTATGTAACAGGTTACCGACACTGGGAGCTTTAACTGCAACGTAACACTGTTTTTATTCGCAACAGCTGTCGGGCTCACTTACATAACTGGTTTGCAACTGTCAATTTATGCAACCATCACTGGAGCGACCGTTTACACCTCCCCAGCGCAAGCCGTCAACTGACATCAGAATACATGTCAGAATTGGTCGGAAGTTGGTGCCGTATAACCAGGTAACACCCCAAACCAAGTCTCAAACGGACTAACCGCATAACCATGTAACACCCCAAACCAGCATCAAACGGACTAGCAGTGTGGCCAGGTAACACCCCAAACCAGCAGCAAACGGACTCGCCGTGTAGCCAGGCAACACCCCAAACCAGCATCAAACGGACCAATCGCGAGATTAACACTGACGTCTCGAGCGGTTCGCCAGCAGGGCCTGCTGACAGCCGGCCTGCACGCCCCAACACCGGCGACGTGGGTAACACGACGCTCCAAGCATCATCGCCACGTGTTCTCGGGCCCGGTGTCGGGTCGACACGGCTGGCCGGCGGACGGCGCGGGTCCGGCTGCAGGCCTCAGCCGACCGTTTGCTATGCAGACACTTGCGCCGGCATGTCGCCGTTCTCGTCCGCGCCAGTAACGGCCGTGAAACGCTGACGTTATCTGGGAGGCCACAGAGGCAAGGGGGCATACGTCCATGATGCGTGTACAAATGGTGGAGTGGGATGGAGGAGTGGGATGATGATGATGATTTGGGGTTTTAGGGCGCATCAACTGCTGAAGGTCATGCAGCGCCCATATGGAGGAGTGGGAGGAGTGGGATGGAGGGAAGGGGTAGTGATGACTGCATCACGCGGCTTGATTCACGTTACACAGCAGGAACGCTACAAGTCATGGCGCCAGTGCGACGCCTGGTCTATGGGGATCCAGCTGCTGTTATGGAGCCAGCAAACAGATATTGCGGGATGATAAAATCACTGAAGCAGTGGCATCGGTGTTGGTTCCAGGGAGTCACACAAGACCTCCCTTCCCTCCCCACTGACAACGCCCATGGACACAACGCTTGCAGGCTGCAGGATCAGAAGACAACGACAATGCACTCAAGCTCATTGCAACGCGACAAAACACAACAACGTGGACTCCCACCAGAATCACTCCTTTTCGTTACCGTTCCCATACTTCCCGCCACCTATAATCCAAGCGACCCACTTTGATGCACGAGCCCTCCATCTCGGCGAGCTCGGGACGCACCGCCATGAAGTCCGCCAGCACTGGCAGCGCGCAACGCCCGGACCGCGCGGGACGCTCCCACACTCCGCAGCGAGCATCGGCTGCAGGTGCCGCCGATAATATCACCGAACGCGGAGAGCGTCCGCCAACTCAGCCGACAGCAACTGGCCGGCCGCGGCCGCGAAAACGCGCCGGCGCCGCGCCGTGGGCGATCCTCCGCGGCCCCCCTGCGTTCAGTTGACGTCCTTGTTCGTTGCAAAGCAGGCAGAAAAGGCCTCTGGCGGACTCGACAGTGTGCAGGAAAACATGGAGCCGACTTCCCGCAGCGGGGGTGCACCGCACGGCGGCGTCATCCACCTGCCGTTGTCCAGTTACCGGCGGCGTGTCACACCCGCATGATGGCGTGATGATGATTTGAGTGACGATGATATGAATGATATGATGATGACGAATAGGGTTTAAGAGCACGCCGATTTGCGAGGTCATTTTGCGCCCACTGCATGGTGGTGTCCGCGACGCTAGGGGACGCCCAGGTTACTGCCGCTGCCGGGGCGTCTTCCCGGCCACGGATCGCCAGTAATCGACCAGTTACTGCCGCTGCCGGGGCGTCTTCCCGGCCACGGATCGCCAGTAATCGCCCAGTTACTGGCGGCCGTTGCGAGACGGGTTCAGGGTACCGAAACAGCTGCGTCAGGAGAATTGTCAACGGAAAGTTTTCCCGCAGAACACAAGTGCCCCGCAGTCCAGCCAGCACGAACGTAACCGGCGGGGGGGAGGGAGGGGGAGAAGGAAGTCCGCCAAAAATGCCCAGATCCCCGTGGCTCCGCGGAGGCCTTGGGCGAGCAGCGGCCAGCCCATTGTTCCGACCGTCCGTCCCGCTGCAGCGCACGCGTTTGTGCCACCCGCTCCATCCAGAGCACCGTCTTGGACCGCGGTCATCGGTTACTCCCCCCCCCCCTCCCTTCCTCCAAGCGCCATGCCGGCCCGGTGACGTCCATGCCCAGCGGTCTTACTGAGCGCCGCAGAGCACCGTCTCTGGACAATCCCGCCAAGCGGAACGTCAGGTCATCAGAATGTTGCACCAGACGTTGATCAGTATAGCCAGATCGTCACGCTTGGTCTCGTCTTATTCGCTTCGCGAACATCTCTTCATCACAGAGAGAGGCAGTTTGGAAAACGAATAAATAAGAACGTCATTCCAGGCCTTTAAAAGAAAGCGTGCGTGACATGGTGACCGAAACACGTTTGATATAACGACGGATGTCAAACATAATAACTGGATGATGTGCGGGAAACGCCAAAACACTGCCAAAAATACGTGGACAAATGTAGCATGCAGCACAAGTGGGAAGGCACAAAATGAAGGCAGAGGCGTCAATGTTACGGCTTTGTTCGGCTTATCCACCGGCGTTTTTCAGCAAATGACGCATGCACACAGGTAGTTCCCCAAACAACCCCAATAAGCACTCGCTACAATGAGTGCATGGCACTAGAACATACGAAATGTAGAATAAAAGGAGCTGGCACTGCAGAAAACTTGACTTGGCGCAGCGGCCACACTACTACACCAGTGGCTCAGTGGCGCACGACCGGGTCACTGGCATTAGCGGCACCACGACATCCACACAAACCCGACTCGACGACAGCTCAGACCGCCCGCACGTCCCGCTCGTCGCGACCATCCCTGAAAAACGGCGGCCAGCCGGCCGGTGGCTCAGCCAATCACAATAATCTCCACGCGCGAGCGAGCGCGCGCCAGTGTCGCCAACACGGTGGCAGCAGCGCGAATTCCACCAAAAATGTAAACAGGGAAAGGCCGGGCGGCGCTCAAAAGCTGCCACTTGTCCCGACCATACCGACCGGCCGGTCTGGGACGGAAGCGTGCCCCAGCCGACTGATCGTCGCCTGCCGGGTCGGGGTCGGGCGCAGGCGGGGTGTCTTCCGACCCACCACACGAAACGACGCTCAGAGGGAGGCGCTGTACAACTGGCCGCTGTGAGAGCGCCGTTTTCGACCGGTGCGAGTTTCAAAAAATTGGGGGCGTGCCCCACCAATCCGATACCTTCCAGCCTGTCCACATCCAGCACCCAGGGGGCACGGATTGGGCAGGGGTCAAAATAATTGGCAACCGGAGTTCAAACGATTTCCTGGAGGGGAATACGCAGGTTCTATGAGGGGGGGGGAAGGGGGGTACACCGATTACTAACAACGCGGTCGAAACAAAAGAGTCACCACTGCCTCCCGAGGAGAGGCACAGACGTTCACATTCCAGCCCCCCCCCCCCCCGACCGCATTGGAGAAAACCCTGCCTGCAACCCAAATCGTCTCCTGTAATGTGTTTGAATCGCCTGCCATTCTGCGCGAAGACAGCGCCCTACAGCGTCATCAGTTATCCAGATAGCTATGGCGACTGTCGGCACAGGCACGAGCCTCCGTCCGATAGCATTCCAGCCGCCGGGGTGACACCCCGCGTGACGAGAAGGCGAAAATTAAGACGAGTGTGCTGCCTGAGAAATTTATCTAGGTTCGCGTTGTTTCCTTTCCGTTCCGTCGCGTTCTCCCGTTCTGTTTTCCCCAAAATATTCAACTTGCGAAAAAGTCTGACGTAAAAGGCATGCACCGTATGTCTCAGCCAGAACCCGAGCCGCCGAGCAAACATGTGCAGGGACCTGAACAGAACACCTACTCAGAACATCAGTTGTCTTAACTCGCTATTTCTGCCCCGCACCTGCGGCTGCGTGAACGCGTGGTCCGAAATGAAGAAATCGCGTATGGCACAAATACGAACAATATATGAGGGGCACACGCACTAATCTTGAAGAAATAGGTCCTGCACAGGTCCCTGTTCATATGTCAAAGCTATATTCCTACAAACGCGGTAAATTTCCAGATAGAAATGCTTGCCAATGGCCATCCCACCCACAGGGCTGCGCTCAAAAATCACCAAAAGAGCGCGCGAGCTACGGCCCAAGAACCGAGGTTCTTTGTCTCCATTTTGTTTCACAACCACGCCGACCAACTCCATGTCGGATATCACGATCCTGAGTATCACATCCACAGACAACCGAAGTATGGAAAAGTAAAGCAAAGAGCACATCAAACATGCTCACTGGCGACCATGTTCATGCCCCGGCAACGGGCCACAGTCCTACAATTTGATTCCGCGATCTCGTCCAAGGCCGCCGCTGCCGGACACGCAGGCGGACAGCGGCAGTCCCACCGTGCTCGCGAATCGACGTCGACCCCTCTCTCGGATGACCAACATACTGGCGGCACGCCGGTTGAGCTGCCGCCAGACGTGCGCCCCCGTGGCGCTGCGATCAAAAAGGGGCGCAACCCGACACACAAACAATCATTCCTCACAGTCTCGCGGGCCGCACACAAAGCAGGTTCATTGACTCGGCCCTCGCCAGGTTAGCACGATTTCTTACCATTGGTCGAGCTTCTTCAGTTCATCTGGCTTCTTATTCTTTGTCTGTGACTTCAGAGCTAATGCTTGAGGGTATAATTTGAACACAAACTGAAACTGAGCACTGTTTCCTTTCGCTAAAAGGACAGACGTATTTCTCAGTTCGGTCTCCATCACGACGCGTTTCCCGGCCGCCAACGAACGCCGCCTGACAGAGATTACAGACATGCCGCACCGCGGCGCTGTCGTCGAGGTTTTCCGTTCTCGCCGTGGGCGTCTACCGCTCTACCGACTCTACTGTGCAGATAATTGGTCGAATACCACGTGGTATCGCTTGGTCGTTGTCTTGGAAACGACACCCAAGCATTCCGATCATGTTGTTTACGTCCAAAGTGACATGGGAAGGGGGGCATTGGGGGGCGGGTGGGGGAGAAATTGTCCATTGTTTTCGTTGGGGGAAGGGAGGGTCTGGTGGGGAGTGCGATTAGAAGGTACGTGGAACATAAAAAGTTGTGTTGATCGCGTGCAGGACGATCGTGATCTTTTTAACCATGACAGGGCGTATGACATGTCAAGGTGTCTAGGTATCTAGTCGTAAACTCGGAAGCTGTCAGGCACTATCCTCTCACTTAATTGGGTAATAAAGTTAGGCTTTATAATGAGCAAGAGGTTTTTGACATATTTATGAGTGTTCCTGCCTGGCATAAATAATTTGACTCAACAGTGTTGGTGCTCTCATGTAGTTTCAGTGCATCAAAACCATTTGGGTGTCACCCAGGTCTCAACCTTCCACAGTGGATCAAGTGTGGGAGGCCAAGGTCCCAAAACACCATGTCACAGTGAGATACTGTGTATTTTGGTGCATTAAGCCAGCACATGTTGCCCAAATGTATTGGTTTCTATCCCAAATAGGGCAAGGTTCAGTCTGTTCCAGATGTTTTTTGCCATCCTTGCCATGGTTTGCCTTTTGGGACCCTGGTCTGGTCTGCAAAAATTTTTGCCTTCTGTGCCAGGATGCCCATCCGACAACAATGTGGTGAACCGTGTGTTTGCTTGTGCCATACTCAGGCCAGACTAATTGCAATTGGTTTTTAACTTATTTTTATATGAAAAATCAAGGTACTTATGCTTAAAAATGCCTTTTCAATCCCTGAATTATTTGAAGCACTGGTGCTGAACATGAGCACTGTCAATGAAAATAAATGAAACAATTTCACCCTACCTCCACTGCAGGTGTAACAAGATGTATTTGTGTGGTTTGGGCCTGGTCATCAAGAACTGTGGTTAGTGATATGCATACACCCTTAGGCATTTAAGTGTTAGATCATAGATGCCAGGCAATATGTTTCAAGCTTATGACCTACCATGTCTTGCAGTTTTGTTTTGCTCTTTGTTCCAGGGATTTTCTAATTTTCTGGCATTCTAAAATTTGGCACTCAAGATGGGAGACAGAAAAATCAGGAAAAAAGGTATGGTGCAATCTGCATGTTTTATCATTCCTTTGCTAAGCATAGCTGCCCTGTGAGTTTAAAAAGGGGCAAATGTGTGATGCCAACATTGTTTTTGCAAAGGCTCTTTTTGTGGGTATCTGCTGCATCAAATAACAAAAGAGTGCATGTCAACATAGAGGGCAAGTATTTTTTAACGGCTGATGGCCAGATACTGTTTGCTCGTTGCTAAAATTGGTTACAGTTGCTTTCACATATATTTAGGTGATTGACAATTATGAGAGACTAAATAATTTAAGTATTGACATAACAGTGAACATAGGAATGAGTTGAGCAAATGAGGGCCCAATGAGACATGTGATGTTTGATGACCTTGGCTTGCAGACTGTGTGAGGCTGTCAAACAAGATCATCGAAAGATGCCAGCTGTCAGTTCCACCTGTCACCAACATTAGTGACATCCGGTCCAACCTGTTCACCAGCCTGCTGGAGGTCCTGTGTGGTCAGCTTCCAGAAGGTAGGACTGCAGCTTCATCATGAGCTGCAAAGCGATGGCCGTTGTTGTGTTTTGAAGGATGAGACTATGCTGATTAATCCTGCTGTCGGCAGTTTTAATAGTATGGTGGTGTAACCCTACCTGCCACTATGCATAGTTAAGCTTAGGTGCAGCAAAAGTCAAAAGCAGTTTGGTTTAGTAAGAAGTTAGCATGTGTAAGGGCTTGTCAATGAAACCCATTGTCTTTTAAGGTCATGCAAATATGCTGTTAGTTTGGGAGACAGCACAATGGTTGTGTAAGTCTAAAGCATGTGGATAGAAGGGGAATTCCACGAAAATTGTATCCACACTGTTTCACAAAATCCGCCATAGCTGGGAGAAAAAGAGAACGTGGACATCAGCTTGATACGAATTGTACCTGCGCACATATACACGTGGAACGAAGTTCGGGAGCATCATGAAATTTCGGTCAGTTCGATGCACACGGGTTTTTGTTTGGATAATTTTTTTTGGTGCGGGACGGCTAACTTTATTTGTTCTCGGCTTGCCGCGAAATCATTGTAGCAGCGCGAGCATGCGAGGTTGTAGCGCAAGTTACCATGGCGACGGCATGCGATGCGTAAACAACTTCGGCGGGCACGCTATGTCCGCGGAGGTCAGCCGCGTCGTGCGACGGTGTAGGGACGCACGCGGCCGCCATGCCCAGATGTGTCCCGGGGTCGTGACCGTCGCGCACCGGCGCGATAGCATGTGCGAACATCAAACGCAGGCATGGTGTTAAACGTTGCCACCATTCACCATGTCATACGTGACCACCATACACCGGTGTACGTCACACGTGACCACCATACACCGGTGTACGTCACACGTGACCACCATACACCAGTATGTGCCATACGTGACCACCGTACGCCAGTATATGTCACGCGTGACCACCATACACCGGTATATGTCATACGTGACCACCATACACGGGTATATGTCATACGTGACCACCATACACGGGTATATGTCATACGTGACCACCATACACGGGTATATGTCATACGTGACCACCATACACCGGTATATGTCATACGTGACCACCATACACGGGTATATGTCATACGTGACTACCATGCACGGGTACATGTCATGCGTGACCACCATACACCGGTATATGTCATACGTGACCACCATACACCGGTGTACGTCGCACGTGACCACCATACACCGGTACATGCCATACGTGACCACCATACACCGTGTATATCATACGCGACCACCATACACCAGTGTTCGTCGCACGTGACCACCATACACCGGTATATGTCATACGTGACCACCATACACCGGTGTACGTCATAGGTGACCACCGTACACCGGTACATGTCATACGTGACCACCATACACGGGTATGTGTCATACGTGACCACCATACACGGGTATATGTCATACGTGACCACCATACACCGGTGTACGTCATGCGTGACCACCGTGCACCGGTACATGTCATACGTGACCACCATACACGGGTATATGTCATACGTGACCACCGCACACCGGTGACATCACAGCCTTTTAGCTGTTCTCCAAAGATGCCAGCGCCGCTGGGAAAGGCTGCATTTTAGCACGAACGGTGGTGGCTGGCTTTGCATGATGCATCGCCGTATGTTGTTAACTGTCGAGCACGTACATCCATGATTAGTGGTCAACTCAACACTCATGCGCGGGTGTTAATTTTGCTGTCGCTGTGGGGTCATCATGGAGCGTTTTTGTTTGGGCTCGGTATTTGGGACTAGCGCTGCTGAGCCGTTATCCAAGGCCACCACCAGAGACCGACGCCATGGCCACCCTTGTTGACCAGAAGTGTCGCGATAGTGGACTGGTGTTAGTGGCTGACACCACTGCGGCTTCACGCCGTGCTAGTCTGTCATTCTGTCATCGGCGGCTCCTCACCCTCGCGGCGACAGATGACTCTCGCTTTCACCTTTCACACTTGGACCTTTCATTCCACGTCATGTGCTCCTCCACGAGCTCATCCACCGCGGCAGCTCCAGCACCCCTTTCCCCCTCCTCACCGCCGCGCCGTGAGAACACGCGGGTCGGTGAATCCAGCAGGCCCTGACGACCGCGCCCCCTCCCCGTAGGCGTGCTCCGCGAGCCGGTCGGCGACGAGGAGGAGGCTGCCAACGTACAGGCCATCATCAACCACCTGGCGCTGGACCTGATTAACGTCGACCTCTCGCACATCTCGGGCGCCAACATCATCGCCGGCGATCCGCGCGCCATCTACAACCTGCTGGAGATCTTCTGCGGCCTGCACAAGTACCTCAGCTCCACGTCCGTCGGTGGGTGCCGCGGCGGCTGGCGGTCAGACCTGATAAGGGGGGCGGACACACTGGCTGCGGTCCGGAATTGTATTTATGTTATGCTGAGTGCCGCGGACTATAAGCCACCCGGCTGGTGACCGGCTGGTCTGATTCTCGACGGCGTTAAAAGAGCAGGCTTGTAATCTCAGGACGCCTTGTTGCCGCCCACGTGGTTACATCGTGCGGTGAAATCTACGCGGGTTTAACACTGCATTGGTAAGATGATGCCCGCGGGCCATCCACCGGTGGCGGCAAATGTGATGCCTGCCTTAACGCACTGGGGGTCGGCTGGCGTCTGCCGTCCGGCAGACAAGTGGAACCTGGAGGAGAGTCTGACGGAAACGGAGGAGGAGCTGAGCAGCGCGGGCTCCTCCTCGGAGGAGCCGCCCCCGGACGGGCAGGACGCGGTGCCAGCCGACGACGCCGCCCCGGTGAGCCCGCCCGCCGCCGGGAGCTGGGCGATGAGGGGCCCAGCGACGGGAACCTAGAGTGGGACGGGGTGGTGTTCCCGTTTTGGGGAGGGGTGAATGGAGGCAAGGTGTGTTTTTTGCTCTTTGTACGGACGACCTAGTGGATTTGAGCCCTCACTTTAAAGCCTTCCGTGTGAATCAACGCCTGGTAGCATGTTTGCCACGACTGGCAGCGGATGTCCTGTGCGCTGTCGGGTGCCCACACCCTGCTGTCTATGTACGGGACGGCCGGCCGTGTCGCCGCAGGAGGCCGGCGCCGACGCGGCGCCAGCGGCCGCAGAGGGCGACGCCGCCGCCGCCGCCGCCGAGGCCGCTCCGTCCACGCCCGAGGCCGACCAGCCGGCCAAAACGCCGTGAGTAACGCGATGTCCACAGCCCGCGCCGGCCGGGCGGGTCGGCGGCGGCCGCCACTGAGTGGCGACCGTCTCGCGGTGGGCTCTCGGGACTCGGGCGCGTCGGGGAGGCGCGATTTCCCGAGGGGTCGTGGGTCGGTTCGTGATCTGACCGACGTGATTTCCCGGGGGTGTTCGGAGTCGTTCCACAGCGGTGCTCGTGCCTTGACTGTGTCCTGTGACTGGTGGTGTTTATCGTTGTGGCACCAGATTTCATCGGACTACGCGTCCCCTCGTTCCCTTCTCATATCCCACGGGGTCTTACGCATTTTCCGGAGGTGCCATTGGATCTTACGCCTGCAGGCGTCAACGCACGTCCCATCAGACCTCCCATCTGGTCTGTAGGTCTTCTGCAGGTGCCATTACGTCCCACATCCCTTCCATAGGTCGAGCAAAGCATCCGTTTCGGTGCGCTCCTCGTCCACCGTCGGGGCTCGTGCCACCGGTAGCAGCTCGTCCGCTGGCGGGGCTCGTGCCACTGGCAGCGGCTCGTCCACTAGCGGGGCTCGTGCCACCGGCAGCGGCTCGTCCACCGGCGGGGCTCGTCCCACCGGCAGCGGCTCGTCCACTGGCGGGGCACGTCCCACCGGCAGCGGCTCGTCCACTGGTGGGGCTCGTCCCACCGGCAGCGCCTCGTCCACTGGCGGGGCTCGTCCCAGCGGCAGCGCCTCGTCCACCAGCGGGGCTCGTCCCACCGGCAGTGGCTCGTCCGCCGGTGGAGCTCGTCCCACCGGCAGCGGCTCGTCCACTGGCGGGGCTCGTCCCACCGGCAGCGGCTCGTCGGCTCGCCGGTCGGTCTCGAGCGCGGCCGGCACGCCGCCGCGCTCGGCCAGTCGGTCCGGGTCGGGCGCGCTGCCGCCGTCTGGCTCCCCCAGCTCCCGCGGCTCCCGCGGCTCGGTGGCCGGCCCGGCCACGGGCTCCCGCGGCTCGGCGACGGGCAGCCCGACGCGCGGCCGCTCGGGCGAGCTGGCGCCGACCTCGTCCGCCTCCGTGGCGGCCGCCTCGTCGGCGTCCGGCTCGGGCGGCATGCCCGGCACGTGCACGGCGAGCCTGGCCAGCGCCAGCGCCACCACCAGCGCCAGCGCCACCACCAGCGGCAGTGCCGGGGTCAGCTGTGAGTGTCGACTGATACTGCCTGCTGTGGGTCCCAGGTGCCGGCTTCGCGCGGTGTGCGGTGTGCGGCGGCGGCGGAGGGGGAGGGGTGGGGGTAGAAGAGGGTTGTGTGCGTCGGTTGCGGTCCGGTAAGGTTAGTGGCTGTCGATTGGGCGACGGCGCTCACAATGATACGACCAACGTTCAGCACGGCTGCTGGGGAAACGCTCACCACCCCACACTACACCGTACTCACATTAGACCTCACCACTGCGTGCCCGCATCACCGCCATCCAACACCCTGCGCTTCGGCACCGTGCGTCCCCCGCGTGCCGCCATGCGCCCCCTACACCGTCTGAACATGCGCCCCTACACCATCTGTCCCTACACCGTGGCTCACCTGTGCCGTCCACTAGCGCTCTATGCCATACCGTGCCGTGCCGTGCCGTGTCTCCGCTGGTCGGCTGACACCGTGCCATCGGCTGTCCCACCGCAGTCCCGGAGTCCGACTTCTCGCTGGAGCAGGAGCTGCCGCTGTCGCCGCCCCGCTCCGGCGTGGTGGCCGCCGCCGGTACCGCCTGGGGCGAGAAGGCGGCCCCGGCCAGCAAGACGGCCGCGGCGGCGCCGGTCAAGGAGGAGCCGGACCCGGTGGATCAGGAGTCTGCCCTGGTGGACCCGGGAATGTCTCCAGAAGACCAGGAGAGCTCACTGACGGAGGTGGAGGGACAGGAGGAGACGGAGCAGGAAGAGACGGAGCGGGGGGAGACGGAGCAGGAGGAGACGGAGCAGGAGGAGGCGGAGCAGGAGTCAGGAGAGCAGGTCTCGGGAGAGCAGGAGTCGGCAGAGCAGGCTTCAGGAGAGCAGGAGTCAGGAGACCAAGAGTCGGGGGAGCAGGAGTCCGGCGCCGCTGACGACGAGACGACGGAGGGCGGCCCGTCCTCGGGGTCGACCAGCCAGGAGTCACCGGCCGTCGAGGACGACGAGCCGAGGATGCCTCGCGGCTCGTTCGTGCCGCGACACTTCGATTTCGTCGAGGACACGGAGGTGAGATGCCGCGGGCGGCGGCGGTACGCGCGGGGAGGCGGGGCCGACTCAGACCGAGACCGGGAGTTGCGAGAAATGCAGCTTCCCGACACTTTGTGGCTACAGACCCGCCCAGGGTTCATGGGTTTCAAGCCCTACGTATTGGTTTTTGTTGGGGTCGCTGTGCGACGTGGATGCTGTTTTAGTTGTGTGCGGAAAACAAACAGTGTCCTGGGAATTGCGTCCGAGTTAGGATCGGTGGCGCGGAAGGCCGCGACGCCCTGCGTTCTGTATGCTTTTGGGCTTTTGTGTACAGGCGAACTGGAGTGTCTGTGCAGTCTCATATATTTGATATTTGAAGGTCGAATAAGCGTCGATGACTATCAAGATTGGTTACAAGAAATCTTCGTGTCGCAGCTTGCGTGGTCACATCGTTCGTTTTCACTCCTTGTTATTGGACAAGTAGCACCAAGCACGGACACCGCTTTTGAAGCACCGATGTGTCGCCAACCACACCTGTGGATCTTTCTCCTTGTAAAATCCGCTTATGTCGTACCGGGCTCTCGGGGTCGATGGCTCTGACGTAATGGTGACGTCATTGTGACGTCAGGCGCGGCCGGCGGCGGACGATCGGGCGGGCGGTGACGAGTACCAAAACGTGGCCTTTGACGCCGACGATGACTCGCTGTGAGGTGGGTCCCTCTGCCGTCCTCGCAGCGCAGCAGCACTCTCGGTTATCGCCATCACTCATAACCCCTTTGTCGTCCGCCCCCGCGCCCGCCGCACGGGCTGTTTGGGAGGTGGGTCGGTCCGGGGGCCAGCGACGAATCAGCCAAACAGCGCGGCCGGTTTACTTTGCTAGGGTGATTCAGGTGGCCGCCGTCGAATTGTGTAGCGCGGCAATCGGTCTGCCGCGTCTGGGACGTGTGAGGGGTGAATGGCGTAGCGTATGAGCGTGAGACTGGCGGCGCCGTGGCGTGTGAGCGTGAGACTGGCGGCGCCGTGGCGTGTGAGCGTGAGACTGGCGGTGCCGTGGCGTGCCGGCGTCCGATGACGCGTGTGCCGGCCGGCCCGCCAGACGTCGGCGGACGAGGGCACCAGCAGCGTGGAGGCCACCGAGGCCGAGGAGCCGGCGCCGCCCGCCGGCGACATCAGCCGCAAGCTCAGCCAGGAGATGCAGCAGATGCGCGAGACCAAGCCCGAACCCGAGGAGGTAGGCCCGCCACCCGGCCTGGTGTCGGCAGCCGCCCCACCCCGCCCCTCCCCCGGCCGTCGGGTGGCCCGACCGACCGCCGCCGCTGCCGTCCGGCTGGTATCTGAGGTCGCTAGTGATTTTACAGTCGCATGCGTGTGTAGATAACTCGTCGCCAGATTTAGTGTGTCGGTGGTGGGCTTAAAGTATCGTCGAAGCAAGTATGGTTGTCTTAGGAAAGTCGAGTACTAGCATAAAGCATAGCTTTCATTTCGCCGACGACGTTAATTGTATTGTACGCCGCTGGTGCTCCGGTGTGTGAGGTATATCCGCTTCAGTTGTTAGAGAGCATGGTCCGTGACGAACTATGTTTTTCAGGCGAGCAAGCCTGTCGAGAAGCCCAAGCCACCACCGCCAGCCGCGGTAAGATCTCTCAGCACTGTTAGTTAGCTGTTAGTGTCGGCGCGATCGCCGCCGGTGGCGATGCTCTGGCGATCCGTAGACAAGTTACTGGGACCAGCGACCCATTCTAGACTTAACAGACAACTTATTTTGGTCCATATCAGTGGATGTTTAGCAGATAGATTCTTCGTCTCATACGTATATATCCTGATCACGTCAAGTTTGTCTTTTATTATCACTTTGTCTCTGTTCTCTCGATACAATCTTCTCTTCACTAGCTTAAGTTTTTTTTACAGCCCCTCGCCTCGTCATGTTGCTTGTACCGCCTCAGCCCGCAGCGTATCTGCTCGTCCGTTCCCTCGCCTAGCTGTGTGCCCACCATGTGGGAGAGAAAGCAGAAGGGGAGGCGATTCCATCATCGGTCGCATCACTGCCCCGTGTTTAGGCCCGCGCCTCCGTGGTCCTCCTTGCCGGCTCCCCGGCTGCCCGGTTCATACTGCCCGGCCGCTCCACCTCCCCGTGCCCCACGGCCGCCATTTGCCGGCTGTGCCGGTCTGTCTGTGTGGCGCGGTCCCCCGGTGGTGTTGGCACCGGCTGGTGCGACCGGGTACCGATCCACGTGCCTTGGTCGCGGACCCGCGTGCCCTGGTCACTGACCACGTGCCCCGGTCACCGGCCACATGCCCCGGTCACCGACCACATGCCTTGGTCATCGACCCACGTGCCCTGGTCACCGACCCACGTGCCCTGGTCACCGACCACGTGTCCCGGTCAATGACCACGCCCCCGTCACCGGCCACATGCCCTGTCACCGACCCCGTGCCCCTGTCACCGACCCCGTGCCCCTGTCACCGACCACATGTCCCGGTCACCGATTACGTGCCCTGGTCATCTACCATGTGCCACAGTCACTGACCCACGTGTCATGGTCACCGCCACGTGCCACGGTCACGTGTCCCGGTCACCACTCCGTCCGCCATCACGGCTCGGCGCGTCCGACAGCCGTCGGAGCCGACCAGCTCCGCGCCGGAGCCGACCACCACCACAGACACGACGGGCCGGCGGCGGCGGCGGGGCCCCTGCGCCCGGCTGTGGGCCGACTCGCGGCCGCGCCGCAGCGCGCCCTGCCAGGCGGCGGCCGAGGCGCGCGACCGCCGGCGCCGCTCCAGCGACCGCAGCTCGGCCAGCGACCCGGGCGTCAACCGGCGCCCGCTCTGCCGCCGCCTGCTGACCAGGAACATCGAGACCATCGCCGAGGTCAGTGGCCAGAGTTCGAGGTCAGAGGTCAGAGGTCAGAGCCATCGTGGAGAAGGGGGGGGGGGGACGGAACAGGCTGCGTGGATGACCTGGGAGTAGAGAGATGGCTGCACGGGGATGGACTTGGAGCCGAGCGTTGGCGGCTGGTGTAAACGGACAGTGGAGTAGATACAAGTGGCTGCTGCAGGGCGGCGGCACACACGAATCACTGGTGTCGCTCAAAGCGGGGTCAGGCCCCGCGAGCCGAGGTCCGGGATCTGTCGCGTCGCGCCCGTCCCCCACATGACGTTCGCCTCGTGCCCTGAGGTCCGTGAGCGTCGGTTCCAGCTCTCCGCTATCCGCGAGTGCTCGTCTCGCCGCCGCCGTCTCGGCAGATGTGCGAGTTACTCCTGTCTGCCCGTGTGACGTCGGCTGCGTGCCGGCAGATACACGAGTCTGGCGGCGAGCGGGCGGTGACGCGCACCACCCGGGAGCAGGCCGGGGAGGAGCTCTGCAAGGAGACGGTGCAGCGCGAGGTGCGCAGGAAGGTGCGCAGCGCGCCCCAGCCCAGCCGCCGCAGTGAGTGTGGGGTGTGGTGGGCCGGCCTCTGCCGCCGTCGTCGCCGCCGCCGGGCGCGGTCGAGGCGCGTGGTGCCTGCGTAGATGTGCCATGGTGTGTCGTTATAGAGATGGTGATAGTGGCCTTGGATGGGATCGCGCATGTGATGGGTAAGCGTGGGGACATAGGTGGTTGTAGAGAAGTGTTGTGCAGGGCGACTATGTCGATGAAACGAACGCAGGCCGTATTACTGCTGACTGTTTTGTTATTGCTTGCGCTGTTTCAGTGTCGTGCAGCGGAGGCTGGACGCTTCAGGGGCTGAATGTGTGCTCTGTTTCAGTGACTGGCGCGTTTCAGTGGCTGGCTGTGTGTTCTCTGTCGGTATCCGGGCGTGTGTCCCGGTTCAACAGCCTTGTCTGCCGATGTGCCCGGACGTGTGTTCAGCAGCCATGTCCGTTGGTGTGTCCGGACACGTGTCCTGGTTCAGCAGCCATGACCGTCGATGTGTCCGGGCGCGTGTCCTGGTTCAGCAGCCATGTCCGTTGGTGTGTCCGGGCGCGTGTCCTGGTCCAGCAGCCACGCCCGTTCCCCTGTTTCAGTGTCATACAGCAAGGCTTCGTCTCGCCGCTCGGTGTGCAGTGACGGCGTGCTGCAGTGGCTCGAGTCCCAGGCAGACGACTCCCAAGTCCAGGTGCAGGGGCAAGGTGAGAGGCTGCAGCCGCCCTCGCCTGCCGGCCGGCCCGCCTGCTGGCGCCGCCTGGCGGCGAAATAGGTCGGATGTTGTGTCTCATATGCTGAAGGGTGACGCTTGGTGTTGATGTGTTCCCAATGTTCATCATGGAAACGTCACTGAAAGTATATTTATTCTAAGGTGCTGTCAGAGGCGGCGTGCTGCTAACATGCGGTTCTTTGTCAGCCCTGCTGACAGACTGACACTGTCAGCTGATACGAGCCGTACCCACCCTGCTGGCAGAGGCGGACGTGTTCGAGTTTCTGCGCCGCGAGTTCCCGTACGTGCACGTTTCGGAGGAGACCAAGCGGAAGCTGCTGACGGAGTACCGCCGCCAGATGAAGTACATCATGAGCATGGTGGAGCCCATGGAGACGAGGAAGTACAAGATCCGGGTGAGCTCGCCAACTGCTCTATCCTGTCCTGGGAACCTGTCGGCTCAGTGGGGCGATCTAGTAGGCCTTGGGATGGTGGGAACAGAGTGGGGCTCGCGGAAGCACGGTGAAGAAGTCCGGTTTCCGGTCGGTGCTGGCCGGAACTTGAACCATAAAGCTCAACAACATCCAGTCTCATTTGTCCGCGTTATCTGTGGCAGTTCAGGGTTTCCAGACGTGTAATTACCTCCGGCAACGCGGCACCGGCTCAAGCTGTCGACCGCCGGCGTCTGCCCTGTCTGTGCCAGACATCGAGACGAGCATCGGACTGCGCCCCGTCTGTCCTGCCGCCAGGGGTGCGGGCCAGCTGGGCCGAATGGGGGCCGAGCATTCACCTCTCATGCGATCAGCCGTCAATAACGGCATTGGAAGCATCTGGCACCCTGCAGAACAATTCCTAAGCGATTCGGCCGTACCCTGACCTGACCTGACCTGACTTGGCCCGGCCGGTCCTGGCCGACCGGAGGTCTTACATCGTGAGATGTCGCCAAAGCTGACCCGTCTTGCGGTGTGTCTGTCTGACGTGTGCTGGTATACCCCTGACCTTTAGTGCCCTCGCCGGACCTGTGTCAGGCGAGTTTGACCTGGCCTGGGCTGGGCTAGTATGTTCCGTATGTTCCCGTATGTTCCCTTCCCGTATGTTCCGTGTGGATGGGCATCATTGATATTTTGCCTCTGATGTGCATGAACATTGCGACCGTTTTACCATCGCTTTTAATTTTTAACGCTGGAGACTTTATTTTCGTTTGGTGTCGTGGACCGCCATATCCTGATCGTGTATCCCGTCCTGTTCCGCTCGTCTTTCCCCGTCTCGCCCTGGCCCGGTCCTGTCCTGACCTGTTTTGTCCTGTCCTGTCCTGTCCTGTCCTGTCCTGTCCTGTCCTGTCCTGTCCTGTCCTGTCCTGTCCTGTCCTGTCCTGTCCTGTCTGCCCTGTCCTGTCCTGTCCTGTCCTGTCCTGTCCTGTCCTGTCCTGTCCTGTCCTGTCCTGTCCTGTCCCGTCCTGTCCTGTCCTGTCCTGTCCTGACCTGACCTGACCTGACCTGACCTGACCTGACCTGACCTGACCGGACCGGACCGGACCTGGTTTGACCTGTCCTGTCCTGTCCTGTCCTGCCCTGTCCTGACCTGACCCAACCTAACCTAACCTAACCTAATCTAACCTAACCTAACCCAACCTAACCTAACCTAACCTAACCTAACCTAACCTAACCTAACCTAACCTGACCTGACCTGACCTGGCTTGACCTGTCCTGTCCTGTTACCGGCTGCAGCGGCAGGACGTGCTGCGGCGGCAGGCGCTGCTGACTGACATCATGCACCAGCATAAGACGCACGAGAGGCGCTTCCGGAAGATCTGCGACGAGAGGCGGCGCGAGATCCGCGAGCGGTGAGCAGCGGGGGCGGCGCCGGACCCGGCGCGGCGCGCTGCTCCGGTGCAGGGTCGACTGCGCGGCCGGTGGTGAGGCCGGGCGCCAGACGAGATGGAGGGGGAGGGCGGGGGGAGGGAGAGAGACCGACGGTGCGCCCAGCACAGGCTCGTACGGCCCCGCGCGGCAGGCTGTACCGCTCACGCCAGCTGGCGGGGCCTGCTGTGACCGGCGCCGCCGCCCGTCCGTGCTGCCGTGGCCGGCCGGCCGCCGCCCGCTGCCGCCGTATGACTGTCGTCCTGACCGACAGGAATAAACCGCGTGACGATAAGATCTCGTGCCTGCGCGCCCAGAAGTACGTCGACTCGTTCAAGCAGCAGTTCCAGTCTCGGATGGCGCTCAACAAGAGCAGGGAGGAGCTGGTGAGGGCCCGGTCCGCTAGTGCGTTCGTCGGCACACTTGGCGGCAAATGGCGGACCGAATTGAGCGCGCCTTAAGATAACATTTTTGCTGGTGATGTGCTATTCTGAGTGGTCTGCACTTACTCGGCAGTCGCCGGTTCTTTTTTTTTATCCCGGCTGCCCGCGGCTGCTTCTGGGGTCCGTTTCGCCCCACCCCCAGATGAGGCGCCGCGTGACGTTTCGCCGTCGATGGGTCTGAAAACCCCACATCGTCATCGTCGTCCCCAGACCATTACGACTATTGGGGTTTCGGTCTTCTCCCGTGTTCTCCAGCTAATGCGATGGGTTTCACCCTGGTATGGTGATTCACATTGGTTCGTTTATTCAGTTCCGTTACGTTCGTATTTTGCAGTCACAGATCATTGTCGGGATTTAAATTACCGCCTCTGTTTATGAGTATTGCTGTTGAAGATTGTGTAGGTTGAAGTCGTGTCCGCTGGTGACAATTATGCAGCCAATTTGTGTACAACTAAGAAAGAAACTGGTCTAACGGGCCCGTATATATATATATATATATATATATATATATATATATATATATATATATATATATATATGCATTTGTATGCATTTGTTCGAGATTACAATGTACTGTATTGCTCTATTGTGATGCATAGCAGCGCCCCCAAGACTGACTCCGATCGTCCGTCGCCAGCTGCTGAAGGCCGTGTTCGAGGAGATGCTGGAGATCCAGCGGCGCCGGCTGCGCACGGTCCGCAGCCTCGAAAAGCGCGCCATCAAGGAGTTCTACGGCGAGGACGGCTACACGAGCCAGCTGAACCGCGTGCACCAGTTCTACGAGGCCAACTTCCGGGACCTGTCGCAGCTGCTGGCGCGCGAGAAGACCGAACTGCAGATCTCGGAGAAGGAGCAGACCAAGCTGGCGGACAGGATCCGCCGCGAGTTCCGCGACTACATGGAGTCGGACGTGCGCAGCCTCAACGACAAGATCGTCAACAGTTGGCAGCCGCAGTACAGGTCGGTCAGCGGCTGGTGGGGGTGAACTGGCTCGGTTTGCTCCGATGCTGCAGTGACGTCGTCGCTGGTCCCGTCTGTTTCTTGACTGCTTTTTCCATCCCAGGGGGGGGGGGGGATCGCTGGGGGCTACTGGCTTCTGCCGGCGCTGTCGTCGCTGCGTGGAGGGTTGTTGACGTGACCGTGTGCGTCAGCTGAGCGCGTCAATAGTCGGCACCGTGCGCCCTGCCCCTGTGGACTGCTGGGCCATGGACAGTCTGTGTGAGTGGCCACACTGCTGGACAGCCCGGGCGAGCCCGTCACAGTATATCCTGTGACGATGTGCTGTGACGAACGGGCTATCACAGTGTATCCTGTCTGTCGATCCGGGAGCCGTGTTCACTGTGCCCGCTGTACGCCTGATCACGTGGTCGGGACCGTAAGCCGTCGGGTGTTCGAGGCGTGGGGCGGATGCTTGGGAGGGCTGAGTTCAGTTCTCGCCTCACGAGACCTCGCTGACCGAAGCCGGCCTGCGCCATGGTGTTCCGACGGTGGTGACGGTGGCTTCGCCTGCTGATAAACAGCCCGGCAGCCGTCACAAAGGCGGCGCGCTCGTGCCGCAGGGAGCTGGACGCTGACCGCATACGGAGTGACCTGTACCAGGCCAACTGGAGGTTCTGCGTCACGTAGCGGCGCCGGCGGCCGTCCATCTGTCCGTCCGTCCCGTCCCGTCCCGTCTCGGTCTGCGCTGCTCCGCTTCGTGCCCGCGTCTGTGCGAGCTGCCGCCGGCCACCGCCGCGTCTCTCCGCCCGTCTGTGGCGCCGGGGGCAGCGTCGCGTCGCCAAATCGACGCGAGCGCGCGTCGGCCCTGCGTTCGCCCCGAGGTCAGGTCCCTGTCGCGGCGTCCGTGTGGGGTTTGCCGCCGTGTGCCGTGCGTGGTGGTCCGTGTGTGGTCCGCCGTGATGCCCCACGCCCCGGCGGCGGGCCGTGGCGTGGTCCGCCGGCTCTGGGTGGTCTGGTCTGTGGCGGCCGGCGGTCCGCGCCGGTCTCCGCGGCGGGCTGGTCTGTGTGGCGTCCGGTGCGGGCCGCCCGCGGCGCCCCCGCGGCAGTCCCGCCCTGGTGCTCGCCCATCTCTGCCACCTGAGCCGCTGATGGTTCGTCAGCACCAGCGTGGACGGGTCTGTTTTCCAGCGGAAGGGATGGGGTGCTCCGCTCCTGGTCTCGACGTAAAGGTCCCGTGCAAAATCGCTGGCCGAGTGTTGTTGTTTGAATTGCGGCGACTGCTGCATCCGTGGTGCTAAATATTATTGTGATATTACGTTTTATGACCATGGTTTTTTCTTAACTTCTGGTAGTTACGAAGTATGATGGGAGCGTAAGCACCGAAAGGTACTTTTGCGGGATACGTGAGAGATTTAGCGATGCAGAGCTGGCTTATCTTGAACGCGTATGGGGACGGAGAAGTGGCGCGGTGTGAATGCAGCCACATTTTCACCAGTCAGGACAGTCGAGGTTGAGGCACGCTGTTCGCGTTGGTACATGGATAGACCCGTCAGGTCCGCGTGATAACTTTATTTGTCCGTTGGCTGCTATTGACAACTTTCCCATGCAGTGCATCACGTCGTAATGGTGAAGCTATTTAAAAACCGGCGGTACACGAGCAATGCTACGATCTATCACAGAATCGTTGGCCGCGAGCGTGGAAGGTCACGTGCAAAGGCGCCTCGGATTCAACAAATCACCGGGCGTTCTCCAGTCCGCTCGGTGCGCACGCGTCGCTCACACCGCTAGTAAGCCAGGGGGTAGCGTTACACGCACCGGTACGGCCAACGCCCTTGTGCGTGTTGCCTTTCCGAACGGGGTCTTCCAGTGGGGCGTTGATCGCTCGCGTGTAGCCTGTGCGCACCGCGGCACCCTGGAGCGATGTTGATTGGCTGCTGTTGCGTGAGCAACAGCCCATAAAGAACATGGCGATGGCCAGGGCGTGGCCAAGTCGGGGACACGCGCGCACACGCACATACACTAAAACAGTTGGCACCAGTCTGGGTACATTGATAAGAAAGTCGAATGCCTCGACCACTATGCCCTAACGTTTGTGGCCCCGCGGGGCAGACAATGCCCTCGCGCTCGTCGGCGCCGCGCTAACAAATAACACGACCGCGTATGGGTCGTCCGGTGCTGTCAACCAGGCCGGTCTCAGCTGTTCGCCGAGGCGGCCCAGAGATGGCAGCACTAGCGCCGCCAGTCGGAAGCCGGCTCTAGAACAGGCCACGCGCCCGGCGGTACCCGTTCATCTCCCGGTATCCGCCGGTGGCGCGGAGGTGTGGCCTGCCGGCAGCCACGCCCGGCCTGAACCTGTACACCTGCTTCTCCCCCTGGGCGAAGAACCAGTCCAGGTCGTCCTCCGAGAGGACGCGCACGTCCTCGGGGCTGGGCGGCGCGCGCAGACTGAGCAGCGTCGTGGCGTCCTTGGCGCAGGACTGAGCCTGCGCGGCCGGCGCGCACCGCTCGCGCTCCGGACTGTACACGTAGCGCTCCGGGCAGCGGTACAGCAGCGCTGTGGAACGAGGTACCGGTCAGGAGTGGGCGGTTGTCAGCAGCGCTGCGTAACGAGGCACTGGTCAGGTGTGGACGGTTATCAGCGGTACAGCAGCGCTGCGTGACGAGGTACTGGTCAGGTGTGGGCGGTTATCAGCAGCGCTGCGTGACGAGGTACTGGTCAGGTGTGGACGGTTATCAGCGTTACAGCAGCGCTGCGTGACGAGGTACTGGTCAGGTGTGGGCGGTTATCAGCAGCGCTGCGTGACGAGGTACTGGTCAGGTGTGGACGGTTATCAGCGGTACAGCAGCGCTGTGGAACGAGGTACTAGTCAGGTGTGGGAGGTTATCAGCAGCGCTGCGTGACGAGGTACTAGTCAGGCTTGGACGGTTATCGGCCGAGCAAACGTGCTTACGCGTAACGCATCTCGGCTTAATGGTTATCAGTGATAAAGCAACGCTGCAGAAGTGGGGTCATTTAGGGGCGTGGAGTTAAAAGCACAAACAGCGGCGCGGTGTACAAAAACAGAAGTTAACAGAGCTTGTAACAATCGGCTGGCGAAGTGGGACGCGGGATGGGGTCTGCACGTTACTACTGCTACATAAGGCCTATAGAGTGATAACCGTGCTGGGGTTACATCGCTGACGGCTCAGTTGAACTTTATTCGCTGTCATGGGCTGCGCCCCAACACAGCGGGGGTACGTTGAGGTCCGATGACCGCCAGGGATACAAGGGACGCGTCAGGACAGGTGTGTTAGACCCGGCTCTTGTGATAATGAAGCGGACGCGTTTTGGTTAACGCGTGCAAGCGCTTTGGTGTCGAAACAACGTACGTAACGACGCATCCCGGCCTGTGCGGGCGGCGGTGGTATGGTGGTCAGGCCGGTTGGCTCTGAACCCGTTGGTTCTGGGAGTCCCTCCGACGCCACTGCCATGTCATATCCCACATGGTGCCTTATAGAAGCGTCCCGTCTCGAAATGGCCCTGGCAGTTGGTGATAGGCATTATTGTAATAGGTATCGGGACGATGTTCATGTGCTTATCGCCACTTCCTCTTACCTGCCGCGCCGGTTTACACCGGCTGCTTCTGCGCACGGGTGCTAACTGCGCCGACCTGTGCACCAGGCCAATGTACGGCACGCACCCGCTCCGCACCCCCCCCCCCCCCCTTCCTGCCCGCCCCCCCCCTCGCTTGTCCGCCGCACTCACTGGTCAGTTCGCCGGAGTCGAGGAAGACGCAGCGGTAGAAGTGGATGCAGTCGGCCTCGAACTCGTAGAATCCGGGAGCTTGGCACTGGAACTGCTCGCCCACCGTTACCTGGGAAAAATGCGTCGAAGCCGGTCATTTGAAGCGGCGAACACCGCCCACGCGAGCTGCACAGCCGTGCAGCAGCCAAATGAGTGTTGAAAGGCACGGAAGCACGGGTGCTATTTCAGACGCGCTTGAGAAAATCCCACGTGCGGCGCGCGGTGATGTGTTACGTCCCGCACCCAGCTGACGGATCTGATTAGGCCTAGTTTGCGTCGTTATTTAAGTTTATGGGCAATTACGTAGGAGTCGTGGTGGGGAAACTCATGCAATTGATATAGAGATGGTAGGGGAGCCTCATTCCACCATGCGATGTAAGAATGCCCACCAAGTCAGGCGAGACCGGACGTTAGGTATGCCGTTGTACACGAGGCCGGACAGTGCCTACTGAACCAGGCAAGACCGGCCTTTAGGTATGCCGTATGTACACGAGACCGGACAGTGTCTACTGAACCAGGCGAGACCGGACTTTACGTATACCGTGTGTACACGAGGCCGGACAGTGCCTACTGAACTAGGCGGGACCGGACTTTAGGTATACCGTGTCTACACGAGGCCGGACGATGCCTGCCAAGCTAGGCGAGACCGGACTTTAGGTATGCTGTGTGTACACACACACACACAAATCGAATGGATATAGCGGCACCTGAATCACTACTTGCTGGATATCGTAAATGCGCCAGCTGAGCTAAGTCGGGTAGCGAATTCACTCCACATTGTCGCAACATTCGATTTCTTGGCTTAATTCGCGACCTCTAGGTACATTGGCTGGCAATGTGCCGCCAGCCGTGCAACGGAAACTGTATTGTGTAAAGAAGAGGTGCCCATTTTGATGCCTCTCTTAATCACTGTAATTTTCATGATGGATTTTGCATAGCTATTTCTACATTTACTGAGTCAAATACCTTGTATGTATCTAAGGCACCCCGAAATGTGTTAAGGCATTCGTGCCGATGGAAACGGGTAAAGAAAACCCACGGTACGGAAGCGCATCGCGCACCCACTGTGTTTTAAAGGTACGAAAGCAAAAACGAAATGAGAGGAGAGGCTAGCCTAGTATCAGTGCAGCATCTGGCCGATTTTCGCCGAGTCTTGTCACGAATTTGTGCCACATCGTCACATTTTCGCATTTCGCCCCAGGCTTGGTGATGTTGATAAGCGATGTCAATATCCGTGTCAGATGTTGGCAGCCTCTTTGCCTTTGGAGAAATAGCAGTCCAACGTCTGTCCATAACCGGATGTGGACGTCAGGGAGCAGGGTATGGGTACCATCACCTACCACTTGGTCACCGGAGCCGCTGATTACTTCTGTGTCATCGCTCTCAACCGTCATCCCAGATGGCAGCCCGCTGCCGTCGCCGATAGATGGCACCAGCGGCGTTCCCAGGGCCGCGCCGTCTCTGCACGCTTCGCCGTCGCCTGTTGGTGAGATCGATGCACAGGTAAGGGATGGCAGAAGGCGAGCGGCATTCGGGCCAGGGCAAATCCGACTCACTGCCCCTGTGGCGGTAAAAAAATGAAGGACAGCTTACGGGAATACGGTAACAATCGAGAACACTTATCAAAAGCCGTGTTAGTAGTTTGCACACCAACGATGCTTTAAACGCGGAACAACGTGGAGGGATGAGGCCACATGCCTTACAACTTCACTTTTCTGTGAGAATCGCTCGAAAACAGCCTAGGTTCCGCAGAGCAATAACAATCCCTTAACTTGAAGTCTGATCATTCCAGTGGCCCTGATCATATACCGATCATACACCCATAAAGATATTGTATATAGCGGATAGTTTGTTCGGCTCACCTCTCGGCTGGCACAGCTGCAGCTGCTCGCTGTAGACAAAGCCTGGCGCGCAGGAGGCCACGAGGAACGTCCAGAACTTGCCGTTCCACACGCACTGGTAGAATTGGTTGCAGAAAATGGGGTGCCGTAGATAGCCTTCTCGCCCGCATATCAGACCAAACTCAGTGTGTGAAGACGAAGAGCCTCCCGATCCTCCAGAGCCTCCTGATCCACCAGAGCCCCATGATCCGCCAGAGCCTCCTGACCCGCCGGAGCCTCCCGACCCACTAGAACCTCCTGATCCACCAGAGCCCCATGATCCGCCAGAACCTCCTGATCCTCCAGAGCCTGCTGATCCACCAGAGCCTCCTGATCCACCAGAGCCCCATGATCCGCCAGAGCCTCCTGACCCGCTGGAGCCTCCCGATCCACTAGAGCCTCCTGATCCACCAGAGCCCCATGATCCTCCCGAGCCTCCTGACCCGCCAGAGCCTCCCGATCCACTAGAGCCTTCTGATCCACCAGAGCCCCATGATCCGCCAGAACCTCCTGATCCTTCAGATCCCCCTGATCCACCAGAGCCCCATGATCCGCCAGAGCCTCCTGACCCACTAGAGCCTCCTGATCCACCGGAGCCTCCTGATCCTCCAGAGCCTCCTGATCCTCCAGAGCCTCCTGATTCTCCAGAACCTTCTGATCCTCCAGAGCCTCCTGATCCACTAGAGCCCCATGATCCGCCAGAGCTTCCTGACCCTCCAGAGACTTCCGACCCGCCAGAGCCTCCCGATCCACCAGAGCCCCATGATCCGCCAGAGCCTCCCGACCCACTAGATCCTCCTGATCCACCGGAGCCCCATGATCCGCTAGAGCCTCCTGATCCACCAGAGCCCCATGATCCTCCAGAGCCTCCTGTCCCGCCAGATCCTCCCGACCCATTAGAACCTCCTGATCCGCCAGAGCCCCATGAACCACCAGATCCTTCCTGGGATCCAGAACTTCCTGATCCGCCAGATCCTCCCTCAGAGCCTGATCCTCCTGATCCACCAGCACCTCCCTGGGAACCAGAGCTTCCTGACCCACCGGATCCTCCTTCAGAGCCGGAGCCCTCTGACCCACCAGATCCCCCCATAGAATCTATGTTTCCTGATCCGCCAGAGCCTCCTAATCCACCAGAGCCCCCTGACCCACCAGTGCCCCCGGATCCTCCTTCAGAGCCAGAGCCCCCTGATCCCCCAGATCCTCCCTCAGAACTGGACCCGCCCTCAGAACCCGAGCCTCCCTGAGAACTAGAACCTCCCTGGGACCCAGAACCTCCCGCTCCACCTGATCCCCAAGATCCTCCTTCTGAGCCGGAGCCTCCAGATCCTTCAGATCCTCCTCCAGAACCAGCTCCCCCCTCAGCGCCGCTTCCCCCTGATCCACCAGATGCACCCTCAGAACCAGAGCTTCCTGATCCACCAGAGCCCCCTTCCGAACCAGATCCACCGGATCCTTGTGACCCACCAGTACCTCCCGACCCACTCGAGCCACCAACGCTTGATCCTTCAGTCCCACTTGAACCACTGGAACCACCAGATCCACTTGATCCTCCCGATACACCTGATTCCCAAGAGCCACCTGATGCGCTGGAGCCACCAGATTCATTTGATCCACCCGATCCGCTAATACCACCTGATCCATTTGATCCCCCAGAGCCACCAGATTCGCCGGAGCCACCAGATTCGCTAGAACCACCAGATTCGCTCGATCCACCAGCACCACCTGATTCACTCGATCCACCAGAGCTACCAGATCCGCCGGAGCCGCTAGATCCACTGGAACCACCTGCTCCACTTGATCCACCCGATCCACCAGCACCACCTGATCCATTTGATCCAGCGGAACCACCAGAACCACCAGAACCGCCTGATCCACTTGATCCGCCTAATCCACCTGATCCACCGGATCCACCTGACCCGCTTGATCCGCCTGATCCACCGGAGCCACTTGATCCACCAGATCCACCGGAACCCCAAGATCCGCCTGATCCGCCAGAGCCACTGGAGCCGCCTGATCCACTTGATCCACCGGATCCACCGGATCCACCTGAACCACCTGAACCACCAGATCCGGCAGAGCCACCCGATCCACTAGATCCACCTGATCCACTTGAGCCACTTGATCCACCAGATCCACCGGAACCCCAAGATCCACCTGATCCGCCAGAGCCGCCGGAGCCGCCTGATCCACTTGATCCACCGGATCCACCTGAACCACCTGATCCAGCGGATCCGGTAGAGCCACCAGACCCACCAGATCCACCTGATCCACTTGAGCCACTCGATCCACCAGAACCGCCCGATCCACCGGAACCTCCAGATCCGCCGGCGCCCCCCTCAGCTCCGCCCAGGCAGTCGGGTGGGGGCTCGATCCAGTCGGGGTGGTTACAGATGTCCAATGTGTCATCGAAGAGAGTGCCCGCCGGGCAGTCGAACTCGTACGCCGAGAACCAGGAGCCGTCACCCATCCAGTCTACGCAGCGGTAGAACCTGTCGGAGCAGCGCGGGGTCACAGGTCAGCGTGAGGGTCATGTTCGCGGGGTCACAGGTCAGCGTGCGGGTCATTTCCGCGG
Source organism: Pollicipes pollicipes (assembly GCF_011947565.3). Lineage (NCBI taxonomy): Eukaryota > Metazoa > Arthropoda > Thecostraca > Pollicipedomorpha > Pollicipedidae > Pollicipes > Pollicipes pollicipes. The sequence continues at coordinate 3,620,125 of NW_023597055.1, forward strand.
AGTCACTGGGCAGCAACCTTGGCACGGGTGCTGTAGGATCGCCGCTGTGTGATGAGGTGTCGTGGTCCTGGCGGGTACATGGTCCTAACGGGTGCATGGCCCCACCGCGCACATGGCCCTGGTGAGTAAATAGTGGGTACATGGCCCAACAGGCACATGACCCCACCCCTCACGTTGGCCACACCCTTGGTCAGGTGCCATGCGGCTGGCCGGGAACATCCGGCGGACAGGCGGCGGAACGGCACTGCTGAACGGCTTTCGACCGAAACAAATATGCGAGACGACCATTAACATGCACTTACAGCCTCTGGCGATGTGCTACGTGCTGGTGGTCAGTGGAATTTGGGCACTTAACACGCGCCCGGGTGGCCGGTTGGATAACCTTCGCTCGGGTGAGGGAGTCGATTTGACACCCTGACCCCCCGCTGAGATCTCAGAAAACAAGAGAGTCAGAAACATCAAATTCACAGGGTGTGTTGACCTATACATGAACTCAGTCAGGTCAAAGTTTGAGGCTCCTAGGTCATGACCTTCGGATCAAATAAGGTAAAACAAGGTCAAATTCCAGATTGGTCTCTAAAGGGTCCCTAGAACCTAGATAACTGTTCTAAGCAAAAGGTCACGTGCTCATTAAGGTCAGTGACCTTGTTTGACTTCAAATGGCATTTTGACCAAAATCATACGGGACTGCTTTGAGTTTTGCATTTGAATAAGCGGCAAGGATTACGCTAGGCAGTATGCTTCTAAAAACAAAATGTTAACCTGGGTCATTTTAAGTTAGTGACCTATTCTGACCTGTAAGAAATCCACAGGTGTATAATGCGGTTCTTGTTATCAATAAATTTAATTGGGCGCCAGAAACTACCCCATACAGCGGGCTCTAAAATGGTAAAACAGGTTGGTCTTGACCTTGGTCTGACCTTCATACCTGACCCTAGGCCAATGAAATTTGTTCATTCAATTGTTGTATTACCTAAGAAAGTATGTTGTTTGATCAGATTGAACGATTTCCTAGAAATTGCCTTCGCTGAAACCATGGCCTGCATTTTGCCTGCCATATGTCAGCGACTTTTCAAGGTGCATGTAAATTGTTGATGTCAGACGATCCGCTATTCAATTGTCTACAGTTATGCAAAATTGGGCGTGGCCGCGCCGCCCCGTTCGGAAACCGTTCCAGAAAAAAACCTTTGAGTGGAGTCAATTTGACCTCCACCCGAGCGCGTGTTAATGTGGGCCATAATTCTGCTGTTCTATCCTTTAGCGTGATCAATTAAGTCAAATACTAACAAATAATCAAGGTACATGCCTAGACGTCCACCAAGATGGTGTCGGCACAGACATGACCAGTATAACAGCTTACATGTTTCTGCTGTGCAAGGATGATTCAGAGGGCGTCATGAGATGGCGCTGGCGGCCGCACTCGTGCTCTCACCTGGCGCAGTTCCCCGGGTAGGGGAAGTACCCGGCCTCAGAGCAGGGCAGCTGGCTGCCGTCACCTCCGCCGGACCCTTCTTCCACTACGCCTTCCCCCTGCCCACTGCCCTGCTGTCCGTTCTGGCCGGTTTCCCAGCCGCTGCCCTGTTGCCAATTGTTGCCCTGTTGCCAGTGGTTGCCCTGCTGCCAGTTGTTGCCCTGCTGCCAGTTGTTGCCCTGCTGCCAGTTGTTGCTCTGTTCCCAGTTGTTGCCCTGCTGGCCGTTGTTACTCTGTTCCCAGCTGTTGTTCTGCTCCCAGTTGGGAGGGAAGTGCCGGGCTTGGTCACATAGTACAACTGAAAAAGGGCGGGATGAGGTGAATGGATCACAAGTGCATCCATCCATCAGCGTGTTTCCGCCTGACATTCAAGCAAACTCCAGATCACATTCGACAAGACGCCTATCTTGTAACGTCACAAGATAGGCGCTCTGCGCTTACCGCCCCGATGGCGGAGTGGCTTGGGCAGTGGCATAGGCCCGCTGCCAATGGTAGACGCGATGAGGGCGATTCACAACAGCAGGTGGTTTCGGATCACACCCCAGGCATCGCAGATTCCCGGCGAAGGGGGGGGGGGAGCTTTACTACCGGACGGTCATGTTCTGACATTGCGAGCGTGGCATTGTAAGACACGTCAAAGTTCCGGAACATTTTTGGCAACGACTGCATTTACGAAAAGACTGATACTGAGAGAAGGCATACGCGAGAATATCTATAGCCCCAACAAATCGCGTGAAATGTTTCACGGCTGTCTGGCCATGTCGGAATGTCTGGACTCACCTGGAATAATGGCCGCTGCGCAGAGCAGTAGCTGCCGGCCCAGTGCCATGACCACCGAGCTTGGGAGATCCTAGAACACACCAGAGCTCCGTTATTTGTCACGTCACGGTTGGACCTGGACGGGCAGGGCTTTCGGTGGGTTTTGTTCGGTTGGGTCAGAGCGTACTTGGCCAGCAACCTGCGTGGAGCTCCTGGTACAGGGGTACAGGGCTCCTGGAACAGAGCTACTGCGGGACGGTGTTCAACTATCCCTGGTAATCCCCGACATCGGGAAATGTCCAGCCTTGTCCCGCACAGGAGACGCAGGCCGGAGCTGTGCGGGCGCCCGCTCGTCTCCCAGCGGAGACGGCGGTGAGTTCGAGCAATGGCTGATGACCGCAGCGTGCTGCTGAAGTCCTATGAGTTTTGGGGACGTTGGACGCAAAGGGTGCCGATTTTCTTCCGATCATCATCCTTCGTCATCCGATCGACATCCTTCGAAATTCCGATGGCGTGGGTACTCTGTCAGTCAATTGGGGTCACCTAAGAGGCTTGACAGAGAGACTTCATGCAGCTTTGTAAGCGCGCTGGGTTACTGCGTGTGCGAGCAACTGACACGATGCTCCTTCGGCATCATCGCAGTGTCCGTCGAGCCAACACGTGAGGATCACATTCGGTCAAAGGGTTAACGAGTCCTGAGAGAGCCAGTCGCGTAAATCAATTGGTCGAACGTTGGACATTCTGACGAACACATGGGGTCACGCCACGAACATCAAGGTTATGTAACTCGTCAGTGACGCTTGGCGGTTGTTTGGCGAGTGACTACGAGCATGAGGCCGAAATAAGACCGGCAGCTCTTCATCTTTTTACATGGCATGTCAAACCTTACGGGAAGATGAGCCGTTTAACGGGAATTACTATTTTGAGGTGGTGAAGACGACAAAAATTCACTTCATGTTCTGAAGATTTGGCCATGTGGTTTAGGAAAAGCATCAGTATGCCTTGTCGGCCTCGCACGTGCTAAAAGCCCACAACAAAATTAAATCCCGACATTCCTGGGTTCCCAGCTTTTTGCCCGCGTTCGTCCATTGGTCCCACGCAACACGTTCCCATCTTTAACAATCAGAGTTGCAGGGTACTTGTCAGCAAAATCCTTAGTACCTTAACCTCTTATTTGGCGCCCAGAACTACAGCACCGTCATTTTTCACCAATTTTGAATTCTAACACCTTGCTGCCTCCCGCCGGCGGTGTTCTGACCGTGGCATCGGACCGATCGGACTGACCGTCCCCCGGCCCTATCGAGCTGCAGTGCCGTGTCCAATCACCACTGACTGGGCGCGGTCACACGTGTGGTCGGCGCCGGCGCGCCGCCCGCCGCACTCCCACGGGAGCGCGCCGCCAGTGCCGCGCTCTGGAGCGGGTCCGGTGACGGGCGGCGCGCGGCCGGCGGACGACCGACCGGGGCAGCCGCGCTGCTGACGGAGCGTCGGCGGCCGCGCCGGCGGCGGGAGCGACAGCGGCCGCGCTGCTGGCGGCGGGAGCGACAGCGGCCGCGCTGCCGACGGAGCGTCAGCGGCCGCGCCGGCGGCGGGAGCGTCAGCGGCCGGTGCTGGCGGCGGGAGCGTCAGCGGCCGGTGCTGGCGGCGGGAGCGCCAGCGGCCGGTGCTGGCGGCGGGAGCGATAGCGGCCGGTGCTGGGCTGCAGAGAGCTGACCTGAGCTCAGGGTACATCCCTGAACAGTCCGTCCGAGGCCTGGGCTGGGACCGGAAGTGGGTGCGAAGGAATGCCAGCTCTGGATTCAGCCTGAACCTGCCTACTTCTACGTTAACTGAGTTTAACTAGACGGAGTGATGGCAGTTTGACAGTTTATCTGAAACCCGTCTCGGCTACCTCAGCCCAAGTGGAGTCTACATGAAGGAAGCGTATGACCAATGACGTGTCCGTAGACTCGGTAGACACCTCGATCCAGGGTGCAGCCTCGTGCGCGAACCGGAAGCGACGCGGCGCTCGGAGGGCGTTCGACAAAAGAGGCCGGTTTTGTTTGCCCTCTGTGTGGCGCGCCATCGCGATAAGGCACACCTCACATTCACCGCGGCAGCGGCGGAGGTGTCGATTCCCCGCCGGCCGTCCAGAACGACCGCAAACCGCCGGCGGGCTCTTCATTATGCAGCGTCGGCGTTCCAAGCACGTGCCGGAGCCGGGGCGCGCCGCCGCCGTCTGCACGACGCGCCGTCATCACACTGCATAACGCCGAGACGAGGCGTTTGCGCCGCATGTAATCAGCATACGTAATCGGGCAGTGTCCGTTGGTCATCGGCACGGTAAATGGGTGGCGCCCCGCCCCCCGCGTGTGATGCGACTGTCTGGCGAGGCGCTTCCGAGCTGGGGCAGCGGAGGTCGGCTTCTGACCCGTGGCGAACCGATCGGAGGCTCCCTCCGCTCTGGCGCCCCAGGCTCGGTGAGGCGCGCACGTGGGATGCTGGTTGAAGGAACTGCTGTGCTTGACGGACAGCCTCGCGTTTGTGGATTATGGCTACCGGATGCGTTTTGGACTCTCCAGTTGCAACTCCAGTCCATTTGGACTCTACTTGGATTGGCGCGCAACAGTGCGACTCTGGTACCCTAGGTTAGTGGTCTTTAGATGGTATGGGAACACATCCACGCATCTTGGCGCCTAACGAAGCACCTGTTGAGATGACTGAATGTGAATAGAGGTTGGGAACGTTGTGAAAAGGCCAAGCAGATGAATGGTGGAAGGAGGGATGCAGGTGAAAGTAACGGGACAGCTTGTTTTCTGTCATTGAACAGTTTGGAGAACAGAGCAGTCGCAGCACAGTAACATGCAGCGTAAAATGCACCAGCGCTAGAGTCGGTGGTGCAGAACGCCCCAGTTACGCACAAACGCTAGTTTACGGCATTGTCATCCAGCGTCGGCCTTGCCAGAACTGCGCCTGTTCAATTATCTGCCGCATAACAATAATGTTATCGTGAATCACAGCAGCTTCGGGTGCTAAAACTGCCTGCTTGGACAGGTCAAAAGATCTCGAAGGCTCCATCCAACCGCGCTCTTTAAAAGGAGAACAAAGACTTTTGTTGTTTACTGTCGCATCACATGACAGATAATCGAGCATCGATCACGAAAAATTCGAAGGGATCGCTCTGGGAAGGCCCTCGCTGCCTCGCCATTGATAATTATTTGCACGCTGCGTCGTGCATGCTTTTCATGAATCGCAGCCTTTACTGTTCGGAAGCTCATGTCGCTGAGCGTTCTGCAAAGTACGCATCGAAATAACAACAGGATCATTGAGAGCGTGCTACTGTGCTGGAAGTGCCGTTTCAGTGACCTGGACGAAATTGTCTGCCGCTGGCAAGGCCGTGATGACCGGTCGGTGACCTCAGATGACCTCAGGTGTCGCTGAGTCGCTGCCGGTAGGCGGGCTCTTGATGATGTTCCCGTCCGAGACTGAACCTCGAGAGACTGAATCTCGAGAGACTGAATCTCGAGAGACTGAATCTCGAGGGACTATGCCTCGAGATACTGAACCTCGGGAGACTGAGTCTCAGGAGACTGAACCTCGAGAGACTGAACCTCGGGAGACTGAACCTCGGCAGGAGCGGGCAGAAACATTTTCAGGCTACGGCCCATAGCCACTTGACAGAGCGCGGCTATCTACTGAAGACCAACAAGAAGCGTGACTATTCGATAATAGTGCTCCGAACCCTCATTTGGCAAGAAATTTGCATAAAAGTATGCGGCAAAAGCCGCGATGGGAATTTCGCTGCGACACTGAACTGACTGGTGACCTTGTTTGGCGAGCACATCGGTTCATGTTCGGCGGCTGTGGTTTCTTGACATGCAGTATCTCGAATATTTCACTTTGAGAATTGCGTTACATTCTAACTTGATCCGCGCAATAGTTTAAAAGGAATGTGGGTAAGAGAATAACGATAAAATAACCCAATTTTCAGTTGTGAATTCTAGTAGTTAACTACTTAGGTAATCGCAATACCTACGTGCAGTAAACGATACCTGCGTGCCTCATCGACAATGCACAGCGAGGCAGTAAACATCTGTTTTTAGGGGTATTTGGTTCGCAAGGTCACCACATGACCCCCTTTTTGCACGAAGTCCGACGTGCTCTGGGGACAAGTTACGATGCAGACGCCAAGACTGCAGGCTGTTTCTCGAGCTGTCGTAAAAAACCGACCCCAGATGACCCCTCACCTCAAACTGGACAGCGAGCGCCTCTAACTCAACTAACAAACCATAATACGTCCACCACATGCATTCGGAGATGACAGCTCAGGGCACCGCAAGGGGGGGGGGGACGGGAGGGAAGAAGATAACAAACTGCGCGTCCGTGGGAATGAACCTGGTTTGTTGAAATTGCATGTGGATGAGCTGCATCTGGCGTTAAGTGCTATCGGCGCCTCCCCATCCGTAAATCCTGGACTCCCCTTGCAGCGAGGGATCGTTTGGAAGGGTTGCATCACGCTGGTATGCGAGCAGCCCTGCGACTGCCCCTGTTGCAACTTGCAATCCCTCCGTGTCAAAGCATAATCGCCCCGATGTTCCGCCGCCGTAGCTCGAGGCTCCGCGCGGCGAACGGGGCTCCACCCGAGTCCTTTGTTCGGGCCCCCGCGGCGCTGGCACCCTCTGCAGGACGGGCCCACCGACGGGGTCCCCTCTGCGGTGAGCAGACCCGCCGCCAGTGGGGGGACTTGGGAAGGGTGGGGGAGGGGGGCAAAGGAGCCGTAATCCAGACCCGAGTACGTTATTCGCAACTTAGTAGCGGGAAAGCAGTCCAGCTCCTGCCCGTAGGTGGGCTGCTGTAGCGTGCTAAAACCACGCGACCAGTTTTGCCACTGAGGAGGGGAGGGACACCTATCCGTTGTGGCGATCCTGTAATGTCAATGGACGCGACTGCATCAGTGGACGCGTTGGTGCAGGGTAACGCTCTGTTCCATCGCCGACTCAGAGCTGGCCAGTCGGCGGCGTCTGAACTAAATATGCCATTCAGCCCGGTCAGAGCGGAGGATCCAGGTCGGAGGTCACGGGAATGTATGGGGAAACGGTCACGTTAGCGAGAGACGCAAGCTTGGTTCCAAGCAACAGTATCACATCAAACAACATTGTCCTGACAATAATCGTAGTCGTACCCAACCTTGCTCAGAGTTCAGCTTATGGCATGTGGTCAAATGATGTCACGTGATCAAATGCAGATCAAGCAGCATATAGAATGCCGATAGTTGTTAAATATATATATGTCCGTGTGATATTTTAAGACGATTTTGTAATGTACCTTGTTGCCTAAAACATTCAGAAATGCTACCACTTTACGTGATGAGCGCATTAAGCCGAATCCCTTCCTGGACTGAACTTGTTAGCATAAAGTAATTACTCACTTATAGTTTGCCAGTGTGTTAGTTTTTTTGTAATGATAAAGGAGGTGCTAAGCAGCAGGATACATCGCCGGCGCCAGTGTATGTGTGAATGTGCGTGTGTGTGTGCGGGGAGGGGAGGGGCGGAAGTGTTTGTCTCGAGACTGTGAAATTTTACGCTACTTCTATAGCGTTGCATGCAAGTAATGCATCTAAGACCCACCAGCCTCCTCGGCCATCCACCAGTCCTTTCTCTTAATCATCAACCGGTTGTGTCACCACCGACTGCTGCAATGTTAGTGTCAACATTGATGCGCGCTGATGAACAGAACACTTGCTGTGTCACGCAAGATTTGATTCGCGTGACGTTTTGTGTTATGGTAATAACTGTTACAGGTTCTTGGACACAGAAATCCATCAGGGGCTGCTCTAAGCCATGATAAAAACTGTCACCGGCCACTTTGAAGCCCGCCACAGGGCGCAAAAAGCGAGCCACAGCAGCCGCTTTTTCTGTCAGCTCCAAGCAGGTGTGCTGCCACCTTCCTGAAAGTCTTATTCTGTCTTGTAGGGCCTGCCGTCTGAGGATGACGGTGGCGCAGTGGCTTCCCTGCGCGCTTCCACGTTTCCACGACTCTATCACGCTTCCGGGGCTCTATTTCCTGGGGTGCCCATCCTCACCGCCAGGGTGAGAGACAGGCGACTTCGTATAGTCTCAGCTGCTGAGCACGTCGTAAAGCACGAATGACCACCACATTATTGAACAGATGGAAGCGATCACGCGGTGCCAGGTAATAGATTACCGAAGTGCCCACATAAAACCCACACTAGACGCATAGAACAGAAGGCCATCTTCGAAGCGGTCCTGTTGGTAGTGTTCGCTCAGCCCGGTAGCCGATCAAGGAGCGGTGTGACGTGTCAATGACCTTGCAGGGAAGGTTGGTGTCATCACGAGGTCATTGACTTCAGACGGTCCTAGCCGATAGGTGAAGGGCGTCAGGGTTTTCTCATCAAGAGAGTTTGGTTTGATTTACTGAGATTAAAACGCCCGCGCTATTCCATTAGTACCGAATGACCAATAAAAGTGATATAAACATTTCATCATTGCGTGATTACGTTCCCGGTGGTTGTTATCTTACTGGCGGCTACTCCAGGCACCTGCAACGGCAGCGCTGCTCTGCATTAATCCTGTTCAAGTGATCTGCTTAATCTCAGTGCTGATGACTACCATCAGGGCGTGTTTAAAGTCCAGTCACAGTATCACCATCAACGGAAATGAAGACGGAAACTACACTCACCGATGTGGTTCGCCCGGTGACTACAATATCTCACAAGAGCGCACCGAAGACTGCAGCGCAGCGCACCACACAACACCAACAAAGCGCGCCGTCCACCGGAATGACGTCCCGCGCCTGGTTTGTCACACAATGGAACGAACGGTTCATAAAGTGGACTACGGTCGACCCATTAACAACCCATGAGAACACACCGGCATGGACCATTATGGATTGGCAGGAGGGAGGCGCGCCGAGCGTGGATTACTGCCGGGCGGCCGGGAGGTGGGCTATTTTTGGCGCGAGGAGTCATGCCTTCGGACAACGACCCTGCGACGCGATATCGACGCGGTGCACGAAGACAAGTGTGCGCATGAACGCTTGATATATGGTGCCACTGCTATTTATATGTGTCGCCTTGGGAACGTTCGTGCGTGAAAAGGAGATGGTCTGTACAGCACTTACATACGTTCTCTGCCTTGCCGCCGAGCTCAGTTCCCTGCGCTGGAAGTGTGGCGTCGGGGTTGTGATAATGGTAACACCGGTTTCTTCTGAAGCAATATGTAAATCAACGGAATTTAGTGGTCTGTAGAAGATTAGCCTTATGGGATGTAGGCAATCAATTCTACATGTACGAACATTAATTTTCATTGACGTCCTTGTCGAGAGATTTGCCATCTAAAATCAGTTTCAGTTCCAAACATGTGGAAAAGCAGCTAGCTTTCGAAACAGTATTTCAATTCCTTTGACTTTTTGCACCTTCTCGAATCTTCAGCGGGCATGCTCTTTAATTACTGATCGGAATCTCCCGCCTGGCGGTGCCGCCTCTGGCACGGGCGGCCATAGCTTCAGTTGACCACCGCCGGAGTCCGCCACGGTTCAGAAATCTATCAGCTGACTGCTGGCAGCGGGGGTCAGAGGTTACACGCTCGACGGACAAATGGCTTCGGACGAGCCGGCCATGGCGCCGGCGCCGCACGCTGGCCGCGATGAAAATCGGCCTGAAATCAGCGGTAATCATAGCCGGTGTGTCTGTCTGTGTGTGTGGGCGCCTCGTGGGCTGCTGAGGCATCAAACCCATGAGCGATCTAGCTGGAACCGTGCGACCACCACCGGCGGGGCTCGTATTCAAGTGTCATTCACCGTCGGATGACCCTTCCGCGTCAGCGAGACTGAGACCAATATGTCTGCCAGCGATAACGGCCGGAATGTCTTCCGTGCTGCCTCGTTCCTCCCGTGACTTGCAGGTCATCTGGCGCCGGACCTCCGTGGGACCGGACGCGGTCACACCGCTTAGAGCGGTGTAACGGCAACACCATCTGGATAACCAGGGCTCTAATAGCCGTGCAATGAGCTGGGAACCATCTGCGGAGAAGCTAAAAGGGCTCATCTCGCGACAGCATTCACGGATGTAGCGGACTGTGAAGAGTGGAGAGGCATTGATACGGGCGTGGAGTCTTGCGAAGACATGGCTTCAACGGGAAAATCCTACCAGTTCAGCACCAGGCCTTGAATATTGGCGCATTTGCAGGATTCGAACTTGCGACAAGCTATTACAGTTTGAGTGTGGAGAAGACTAAGGAGAACGATAGGATCTATTGTGGCCTCGCTCGCCCAGTCTTCGGACAATGCACCAATGATTCTGTCTTTATTGCCACTTTTTGTCCACAAAGCAAGCATTTAATTTGGGCCAGGGGGCGGTCCAGCAGCTAAACACAATCAGCACACTTCCTCTTTCGCATCTGATCAGGTATCAGACATGCATCTCGATTGGAGATAATGTGACCAATAGGCCATCAGTTTTCTTCGCCTGTGTTAATAAACGAAAAGCGAAATGAGCCTGATCGACTGGAAACATACAGTCTGGATATAATGTTCAGAGGTGCCAACAATTATCATAAACGGACACTTGAAAACCCATCAAGTCCACGATGCTATTCATCCGGCTACATACGGATGCCACCGTACGCTATCTGATCAAACCAGTCACGAGATATATGCACGCTATGGTTAGAGCTCTGTTGAGTTCAATACACCAGGAGTTGATGGCGAAGTGACGTTGTCAAGAAAACATTGATTGTTTTGACAGCTCTCAGCATTGAGCACTGCCATTATAACTAATGCTCGCTCTATAATGTGGTTAAACCAACATTTCCTGGTAAACTGAGGTTAATAACTCAGCATAAGAGCTCTACACTCGTAATGCCAGAAAACCAGGAGATGAAGACCGGTCTTGCTTGCATCAAGACGTCTGTTCGTCATGCACAACGCAATGACGAACAGAAGGCACTTGGCCTGATCTGATGGGCTGGACTCGTACCGAAAAAAAACTCTCACAACGAGACGGTTGTAGCCAAGGGAGCAAATGTGACGGACTGGATAAACACTTGCCAGGTAGCGATGGGACTCCATTAGGTGATCTGCACGCTGGCAGCCCATAGAGCCTGTGTTGGCAGACTGGTGTGTCGCTTCCTGCACACACACTACAGAAGAACGTTCAAACCTTGCGTGTCTGCCTCCTTGTCTGTTTGTGACGCCAAACAAACGTAATATTGCAATGCCATTTAGTATTTGCCAATGCTGCTAAATTCAGCTGGCTAAAAACTGTTGGGAATAAGTGCGATTGAACAAAAGCATCACTAAATGTTTACAAGTTTTGTTGGATGTGTTCCATATGCATTTAGTACGAAATAAGAAATTTGATTTCATCGATAATTCTCGTGCCTGCCGATTGCCTTCGCACTTAATTGCACAGCCGCGTACTGCTCAAGTGATTTTCAAGGTACACCAAGAAATAAAATTTAAACGCTGTTTAAGTACAGGACGGGATGGCGAGGAGACTGCAGAGATGTCAGCAATAGCTCGCGCCGCGCCAAGTGCGAAGCACTTCGCTTCGATGACCAAAGTAAACGTTATGTCCCCTTACGAAGAAGGACGCCTGACGGAGAGGGCCAGTGCTCGACCGGGTGCTCACCTGTTCAGTACGGCAGCTTCGAAGACAGCGTGACTTCGCTCCTTCCGCCCGGAGCGCCACCGAACGAATGATCTCAAATCGACCGCGCCCTATATATAAAAACGCCGAAACCCCAGAAAGGCGCTCAGCGCATACCTAGCTCCAATTTAGCGGCTCAGCACGGGCAAAGAGTCGATGACCTCTGGAGGCTCTGTCGCCGGCGGCGCTGCCCCTCTGACGTCACCCACGTGTGACGTCACTCGGCCTGCAGCCAATAGGCAGCCGGTGGATCGACCTCGTCGGTCCCATTTTTTAACGGTCTGTCGGGGGTGGCAGCGAGAGGTCAGGCATCGGCAGCCTCTCACGACGGCGATCAGGGCTTGTGCCATTGTCAGGGCACCGTCTCCTGCCGGTCCTCAATACCCCTGTTGCGTCAGACGGTCGCCCGCGATGCCGGAGCTCATTATCGGCCCGGCCGACGGCGAAGCACCGTGACGCTCTGTTTGAGCCGCATACCACAAAAACTGCGTCAGACATGGAGACAGTGTTGCGCCGAGGTTTTGTCTTATTCAGGGAAGGCCTTCACGAATCCGGCTTGTTGCTTTCTGCGCTCGAACGCTTCTTTTCTTGTCCGGTGACCTCAGGTGGGGCGCAGTCTGAGGAACGGGTCGTCAGTGGCCGGGCTCAGAGCCCCTTCAGTTTCTGCTCGGTCAGCAGCGCCACCATGGCATTGTTGGGACAAACTGAATGGAGGCGCCGCTGAATTGAGACCAGAGCGTGATTTCGTGTGCGGAAGCAACTCTGGCGGTTTGTTCTGACGGGGAAACGGGTCACCACTCCGTTTTCAATGTAGTTTGAGCTGGTTCAAGTTGACATTGAGCCACTCGGGCCAGTCACCGGATGAGCCGGAGGTAGAGGGCGGGGGAGGGCAGCACGGGAGCGCTGGGATGGCCCATCTCAGCTCAGCTCTGCCCGGCATGTGTGCATGCCCGGCGTGACGCACGTCCGGGGGGGGGGGGGGGGGGGGGGGGCGGTGGCACGGGCTTGTACGCCGGACGCTGATAGGCGTCGAGGAGAACGTTGTCCCGGCGTGAGGTCATCTTTTGGACGGCGTGACGTCGCTGTGTTTGATCGCGGAGATGAAGTTTGCCGTGCCGTGCCCTGCCGGAAATGCTTCTTCGAGAAGTCACTCAGAATGGGCTACACGGACACCTTTGAACTCAGAGTACGTGCCTAGAGCAGAACCTGTCGCCTGCACCGGTACCAACCCATGTGCATTGGTAACACACTCGAAGAAGCTCAAGTTTAACAGACAATCCTTCCACGAGTCATTTAAGCCGGTCAGTGTGTGGGAGTACAGAGGATGTCGTGTCGCACTACAGTGTGGCTTTTGTACTCTACAACTCAGCTGTTTCTTATGCGGATCTTTTTTACAACTCCGGTTTTACCAACTAGTTACGAGACTCGGCACTGCTCCGTATACTACCCTCCCCCTCCGTAATTTATTCATGAGAGCCATATCTGCTGCCAGTTGAGCTTCTCACCGCATCGGCGGTCACGTGGCTTTATCGCTGATGTGATCTCCCATAGGGCCACCCACCGGTATGATAGCGCTGGAGTGTCAGCGTAGAGTTGACACTCCAGCGCAGAGAAAATGACACTGGTTGCAGCTCCCTCCACCCAGTGTCATTTTCCTGAGAAAAAAGTTTTACGAGTTATTAGGTGTTTTTGTGCGGCACTTCTTCACCAAGCTTTGTTCCAACTGATGACTTGCTCTGAAGCTTCACTAAGCTATAGCTCGACGTTACACTTGAAGAAAATTTTGTGGGATTCTCTTTTAGATGTTACAAAGCTGGGTCACAATCTTTAAAAGGCATCGCAGGATGCAAATAGCAAATAATCATTATCTCGCAATGTACATGGAGTCATGCATACTTGCAAGTGCACTTCATTAGTACCCCGGGAGATAAGTTATAGCACAGCTTTCGAACCAAGCAACGCGGTACGGTTGCCAAGTCTTTGCATCACTATCAGTGACGATCACATGATCAATGGCAGCCGTTGTGTTGCCTGTGCTTAGTTGTTCCCAGACACCAGGTCTTCGTCGGGTGACCAAGTGCGGTGTGCAATCTTTGGCACTCACCTGGGCTTGATACGCGTGGCGGCGAACTGACCTCACCACGGGCAAATACCTTCTTTTTTGTTGATGTCATGTTGAAGATGCAGTCTCGTTGGTCGTTTCTTTATCTATAAGATAAAACGTAATCATTCGGGTATTTCTCACATGAGAGTGGAGTGGGAAAGGTAGTTTGCTGACACCGTGAATCACCAATACATGCAAGCAAATCGCTCAGAACAAATGTCGAAAATAAAGAAAAATCTGATTGTGTAGGTATCATACAAGAATTGTACAACAGTGCCGCCGATTTGTTTAATTTTCTACTTGCTAACTTTGCAAGCGCGCATAGCCAAATTCAGCATTGATGTTACCATATGTGTGCGTGTGGGCTCTCCACATTTGTTTCAGTCGACAGCTCTCGCCCACAGTTCCTCGTCAGCACCTCGATGTGCCCTACACACCGAGAACCCACGACTCCCCGCTACAGCGCGGTAGGCTGCCCACACCAGAGGCGCCACACTAACGATCAGCCATCATTACCGACAGGCATCAATAACAGGCGGGCATCAGTTCCGCCAGGAGCGACGGCGTCTCTCACGTGAGTCCGCCAGACGGCCAGTCCACGCTTCATCGGCGGGCCGCCGCCACGGGACGGGCCCGCTGGAGCGGCGGAGGAGGCCTTGGACCTCTGTCACGTCAGGTGGGACCTCTGTCATGTCAGAACCCCCGTCACGTCAGTAAGAACCTCTGTCACGTCAGGTGGGACCTCTTTCATGTCAGGTGGACCTCTGTCACGTCAGGTGGGACCTCTGTCATATCAGAACCTCCGTCACGTCAGTTAGAACCTCTGTTACGTCAGTTAGAACCTCTGTCACGTCAGTTAGAACCTCTGTCACGTCAGGTGGGACCTCTTTCATGTCAGGTGGACCTCTGTCACGTCAGGTGGGACCTCTGTCATATCAGAACCTACGTCGCGTCAGTTAGAACCTCTGTTACGTCAGTTAGAACCTCTGTCACGTCAGTTAGAACCTCTGTCACGTCAGGTGGGACCTTTGACCCGTCAGGTGGGACCTCTGTCACATCAGGTAAGCAAGCCGCCAAGTGGGCATAAATCAACTCAGGGTGGAGCTGGGACGGTCACAATCGCACTCCAGGGCACTCCGATTACTCCAGAGCATTCTGATCACTCCAGGGCACTCCGACGTGAGCGCGCCGGTGCCGCCGAGGCGGGCTGCCGGTGCACAGGCCGCTCTGCCTGAGCGGTGGCAGCACACGGCGACGCCACGCGGTGGGAAAGCAGGGCTACAGGTTGGGTGAACATCGCGGTGTCGTCCGCGCCGGCAGGGATCGCTATGGTGTGGCATCACCAGGCTCTCGTGCGCCATTCTCCGCGCTGTCCTGGGTACGGATATACGGATACGAATACGGATACTGGATACGATACGGACGCGCTGGCCGCGTCCGTATCGAAGGGCCTCCGGAAACTCAACATCCACAGAAGCGTAATGCCCTTTTTACCGAAGTGCATGCAAAAGGCCTCTCTAAATAAAACTAAAATAATCTCGGTTCATAGGAAGGCGCCATGCTTGCCCTGCTTTCTCCATGGCTTCCATGCCTGCTAACTTATGCATTTGAGGCATACCTTATGCACCTCTGCTTCGATCGCTCAGCCTGCCACGCTGACACCTACCGCGTTCGCTCCTCTGAGGTCACGAAATAAAACAAGCCATCAGCAGCCCGCTGTTTTTTCTCCGTGGGATCATGCTAATGCCGAGGCATGTCGTTAGCCCGGCTGGGGCGGGTCGAGCGCCAGGACACGCTCGCCGCGCGGGCGTGTAGGGACCAGACCGCGCCTGCCGCTCGAGACGGCCCGGAAGAAGAGACGGCGACGGTCTGACGCGGCCCGGGAGAGGACAGACGGAGCGGGGGGGGGGGGGGGGGAGGGGGGGCGGGGACAGGCACGGTGGATGAACCGC
Organism: Pollicipes pollicipes; assembly: GCF_011947565.3. NCBI lineage: Eukaryota > Metazoa > Arthropoda > Thecostraca > Pollicipedomorpha > Pollicipedidae > Pollicipes > Pollicipes pollicipes. The sequence goes on from NW_023597055.1 coordinate 3,636,057, forward strand.
GTACTGGGACGTAGATGTGCGTCAGCTCAGGTGGTGATGCGTCGACCTGACGCGTGGTCGAGAGGCTTTCGTCTTCAGCCGAGCAGAATGCGCGTGTTACAGTCAGGTGGGGTTCACCGCGGTACTCGGCATGCAGTTTACGTGCTGATGGGCATGACGCGCTGTAAGCTGTGATCTTAAGACGGTCTGACGCTTGCGTCAGGAGTTGTCCATTGTCACCATTTGGTTTCCGCTAGCAGAAATCGCATGTTGGCGTTCTCTGGCCTATTTGTGTTAGGCTGCTTGGCTGTATTTGACCTGCATGAAGCGGAGCCCATGGAAGGCCTGATATGCAAATTTTATTATTAATTTTTAATGGCCTGGGCAGTTGCATCTGCAGTATCGAGGATCATCTGTGATGGAAGTGGTATGCCACAACCTCTGAACACATTAAGCAGCCTTAGGCACAGATATTTTGCATACAATCTCCCGGAGAACAGCTCATATATAGCAAAATGAAACATATCAGCCTCATGAGAAGTAAAAAAGATGACCTCAAGTTAGAACGGAAATATCAAAAAGCAAATGTGACCCACAGGATGCCAAGCCGTAAATAGTTACGCAGTAGTACGAACCTCTGCCAGAAATTCTGCTTCACCAGGCGGCCTGCTGGAAAGGTGGGTTTAAGTGTTCTGTATCAACTTCGACGTCTGATGGTGCTTCAAGTCGTGCACTGAGTTTATCACGAGGCTGCATGGACTCGCATGCCTGTTATGACTAAAGAAACAGGGTGTTCGGCATGTCTGGCCCTGTCATGGTAACTAAATAACGTAAGTTGTTAAATGCATTTGCGGGGAACACTATCCACGTAGGTAAGGCAGTTGCAATAGCCTCATTCCTCGGAGAACAACCAGGAGATAACGCATCTATGTCTCCATTCTCCTGGTTTTTCTCCTAGGAATGAGGCTATTACAACTGTCCTATCTAGGCTACTAAATAATGTATATCGCAAAACGGATGCGTCACTAGTGATGTGTACCTGAAGTTCGTTTATTTCAACATTCACATATTGGACCAGTTTGAAACTTATGATTTGGTTCACTGCTGGACTGGACTGGACCTGACCGTCGCGAAAATACTTGCACTCGGGTTCGGTCGGATCTGAAAGTAACAAAAAACAACACTGAAAGAAAGTAAAGAAAGTAGAAAGTAAAGGTAGTGGCTTACTTATGATGGCAGGCTTGAGTATTAATGAAAAAAGAAGCAGATATTTCCACGAGCGCTTTTTTACCGCTGTGTTGACCTGCAATATGACAGATGGACACGGGTCAAGCTGATTATAGATGGCGCTCAAGATGGCTTATTTAAACGCTGATGTGCTCATGAACGAGCACAACAAGCTTACAAGTGCAGGAGGTGCAACAAGCTAGAAGTGAGGCTGAGTTTCAGTTTGTATTCGCATTTGATATTTTTGATTAATCCACGGTTTTCCTTGCCCAACCTGCAGTCAGTTTGCATGAAAATGCATACAGATCATGTCAAGAATGTGTATTGCATTTGACTGGATTTGCAGCTTCCAGAAAGCAAACATTACCGGAAGAGTGCAAATTGAGATTAGTGGTTTGGATTTGGCTTTATCCTCAAAACCTAAACCATGAAGTGAGCTCTCACCAAAAGCATGACCGGCGTGTATGGGAGCAGGTGGGCATTGCCAGGATTTAGCATTTCGGTCAGGCGATGCACAGCTTCGAGAATAATGCGGAACATTTGTGCAAGTGTAAGCTTCATCTGAATTCCAGCCATGGCTGCGAGCGCATTAACACGTATGATTACCTGTGGGTGTGCCAGCGTGCGAAGTACGTATATATGTATATATATATATATATATATATATGTATATATATATGTATATATATATATATATATATGTATATATATATATATATATATGTATATATATATATATGTATATATATATATCGCATAATATGATGTGATTGTTGCTGTAATCATCTTTGAGAAACATCTCACAATGTCAAAGAAATCAGACGTGTTTTGAACCAGTCAGCTTGAGACCGATAATGATTTAGGCTTACTGATCGGTTTGATAATCGCGTAAACTTATCGCGTCAGGTTTCATACCGCTCGTCAGTGATTTATGCCCTTGACATCCCAGTGATGCTCTGCGTAACACGAGGGCACATGCATATGCATTGAACGAGATTGATCGAACACTCACCATAAACCCTGCTGTCACCCAGGACCTTCAATACTCGATCAAAAAACCGGTATGCGGGTAGACGAGCACGTTGGTAAGAGCGCACGGTACTTACCACGGACCGCTCTGCCTTCAGGTGGTTGGATAGAACACGCATCAACCATGACCATAAGTTAGTAATTTAATACCAGTCATGTTTGGCGGTATTTGCCGCGGTAATCAGCTATTCCGCGGCTGCCGTTCATCGTTTATCTCGATGTGATAATGGCAACACTATAATTTGGTAATGGTAGCACTCCTTTACCGCGCATGCCTGTATGTATGACCCTGGAGCGTGCGCATCAAGGGAATGTGGCCTGTGTGGATAGACATTCAAATCATATTGAGCAATAAAAACGTGTTAAGGACACACATAACAGAAATAAACCATGGCTAGGTTGGCGCATCTGCGAAGCGATGTACTTATCTCAAATGACACCGCACGGTGTTTTTTTTTTTGTATTTTAAGGCACCTTATATGAAACCAGTGGTCTTAGTAGTATTCACGAGCCTTCGTCTACCCAACCGAATTCATGCATTTGTGTCTTGAGCTGTGCATGTGTGCAAACAATCAACCGCCTTGTTTACAACTTCACGTTATTCCGCACATATGTTGTTCTTTGCTCTGTTGTTAGCATTAGCGTTTGCATCATGCCACCTGTACACAATGACTACACCGCCATAGAAGTAGCTTTGTCGGCTTTTATCCGGCAATTTACAACGAGCTCTTCATGCAAATTTAAATCTAGACATAAAGGTGCCCCAAACAGATAACTCATGGGGGAACAACATCATGCATACCTGACTGTGCACGGGTTCATTGGTCACTAAATAACCTCAGCTTCGGCGGTGATGCCAAGGCATCGAGGCGTTATGTAAATGCGGCTGGCGTTGCCTGTCGGGTTGTTCCTTGAGGCGTCTCTGGGCGGGCACGTTATATACATTGCTCTGGTGGCAGGACCGCAATGTTCAGCTCGCGTGCGGTCATGCGGTCCGTTACAACGCGGTCAGGATCCGGTGCTGTGACGTGGGGAGGCCTGCGGCGACGCCGGGGTTTTCTGAGGCGTCTCTGACCGTCGGTGTCCTCTGACGGACTGTGAGCGGTCTCTCACCGGTCTGTTGCCGGTCTGTCACCGGTCTGTCACCGGTCTATCACCGCTCTGTCACCGGTCTATCATGTCACCGATCTGTCACCGGTCTGTCACCGGTCTATCACCCCTCTGTCACCGGTCTGTCATGTCACCGGTCTGTCACCGGTCTGTCATCGGTCTGTCAGCTGAACCCACCCGGTCTGTCACCGGCCTGTCACCGGTCTATCACCGGTCTGTCACCGGTCTGTCATGTCACCGGCCTGTCACCGGTCTGTCACCGATCTGTCACCGGTCTGTCATCGGTCTGTCAGCTGAACCCAGCCCGGTCATGCACCCCAGATGTCGCGAAGCCCCGGGGGCATCCACTCATGAGCCCGCTAAGTAGCTCCATTAATACCTCTGGTCGCGTGGGCTCCTTTTTGCCCAGGCACTGTCTCGTCAATGCGCTTGCGGGTCGATAACCGAACTGTTAAGCCATGCAGCGACGAACGAACTCTCTGCCACGCAGCGATGAACGAGCTTTCTGCCATGTAACGATGAACGAACTCTGACACGCAGCGATGGCCGAAGTGCCACGCAGCGATGAACGAACTCTCTGCCATGCAGCGATGAGCGAACTCTCTGCCACGCGGCGATGAACGAACTCTCTGCCATGTAGTGATGAACGAACTCTGCCATGCGGCTATGGACGAACTCTCTGCCGCGCAACGATAAACGAGCTTCGTCATGCAGCTCAGAGACAGGGAAGGTCAAGTTGAGTAGACGAATGGCTCAGCACCACATACCAACAAGCGTCGCTCTGATACCTTTCTCGTCGAGTGAAACATGCGCTTGTGATAATTGAAGAATCTAACGAAGGATCAAAATATTAAGGAATTTATACGTGACGTCACACCGAATCAGTAGAAGGGAATGCTATCCACAGCTCTCTGAGCAAGTCTTTTACAAATTCATCAATAATTCACCGCAAACTCAACGACACCACCCAGTAAAGATCGCAACTGTTGTGGGTTGATCAACCTGGCGCCAACGGGGTCGTGACAGCTAAAGCAGTGTGACATATGAACCAATGGCAACTGAGCCAGTGATAGCTAATCAGTGACAACTGAGCGGATGATAACTGAGCCGGCGGCGATTGTTCTGATAAAAGCCGAGCTTGGGACAAACTCAGCCGGTTACAAGTGAGCCAGCCAGCCAGGACAACCGATTTAAATACATGTAAGCAGGGGCAGCTGAGCGGATAACCGGCGCGAGCAAAGTGAACCAGAGCCAGCTAAACTAATGACTCCAAGGCAGAGTTAGCTGAACCAGAGACTCCATTTAGGCTTTTTGCTATCCATAGGCACCGCATCGCAAGCGTCGGCAAACAAGGCTAGGCACGAGTTCCGTGCTGTGACGGCTAATGTTTTCACGGGTGTCGCTCTGTATCGGCGAGCACCTAACACGACTGAAGTCGTAGTATTCGGCCCAACGGGGAGGGGTGAGGTGTTTACGCCCCTGAAGTGCCACCCGTGTCTCTGCGACTGAGCTGAACAGCCCATTACAAATGTCATGGTAACAAATGACGAGGCTATGCCAGATGCTATTGATCTCAGAACTGCTGCAGATAGCGTTTCTATGCGTGGTGCGTCAAAGTTTGCTCCATCGCCCGCTAATTACGACCAATTTCTTGGATCATCGACACGGGACTACGACACTTGAAAACACCGCTCAAAAGAACTCATCACGCAATTTGCCAAGAAATTTGCAATAATACGAAGCAAAATAAGCTTACGAATGTTCAAATGATGGTTTCACACCGCTGCAAGATTAACTAACTGTAATTAACATAGAAATACAACAGTTCGTAGGCATCTAAAGATACGTAATTTATTAATATTCTAATGTCCGAGCCTCCGCATCAGATTGCTACACGGTTAGGTGCCTACTGGAAGAATGCTTACCCCAGGACTGGTGGGCGTCTTAATGCAAGATAATTATACGCACGGTAGCAACGTTTGAACATGCTCATATGAACGCCATAATTGGAGTGACGATGGCGGAGCTAGAGAGATGTTGCATGATGCGATCTGCAAATGGCACTTTGCAGATGACGCTATGGTGGTGTTATGAAGATGATACTGATGTCATGAGGATAAGGTTCAGTTGTCTTTCGTTCAATTAACCACCGTTCAGTTGCCAACGATTCAGTTGACCCCGGTTCAGCTGTCCCGGTTGCAGTTGCCACTGATTCAGTAGCCACTGGTTCAGTTGCCCCTGGTTCAGTTGCTCCTTGTTCAGTTGATCCTCGTTCGGTTGTCCCTGATTCATTTATCGCTGGCTCAGTGTTTACTGGTTCAAACTGAATCGGTAAAAACTTTTTTACTGGCTCAAACTGAACTAGTAAAAACGGATTTCACTGGGCCAGTTGTTCTGGTTTAGCTTCCAATGAGCCAGTTATCCTAGCTCCGTTGTCAGTGTGTTTGCACACTTAATGCGACTCCTCACTCGCTGACAATTACGACTTGTTGTATATTCCGCCTGGTTATATTCCGGACCAGGAATGCAGTTTCCTACACAGCTCTGAGCCGTGGTGGGTGAGGGATGGGTTTCAGTTCCCACACTGCGGAGAAATTGAGCCGAATCCGTGAAAAAATCCTTTTTAAGGTATTTTATGGGTAGGTATCGTTATTTTTAACTGTTCAGCCCCCCCCCTCCCCCCAACTCGCTCTGCGAAACAACGCCCCTGTTCCAGGTTCCCTCTGAGGTGGCTCTGGCCTCACACGGTGGCGTCAACAGCCCACTCCCCGTCTCCCACGCCGTCCTGCAGACGCCAAAAGACAACAGCATCCGCATAGCATCCAACTATACCTTGACCTGACCTTGGCCCTGGCCCAGCCGGGTGAGGTCACGTGACTGACCGGCGCGGGGCATGGGGTTCAGGCGAGGAGGCACGTGACCGCGGAGCGGTCAGCACCTCCGCCTGTGCAGGATGCTGATGTACAAGATATAGATCGGACCGCTACCACCTGCTGACCTCTGGAAGGCAGGGGAGGTGCAGTCAGAGCTGCATGACAATGTAGCACTTAAAACGTCTGCTGTGCATGTAAGGGGAAGCTTTTAGTCCGACAAACTGGGATGCCCTCTCAATTGTATGCAGACATGGACGTATGGTGACATTGAGGTAGTATATGTTGAATTGGACTGAAAGGGACGTTGCAGACCTAATGTAGTCTGAAAACCAGTGGTCCGTGCATAGTGGTATTTAGTGCGAACTGGTAAGTATCGGGACTTTGTTTGCACAGGCACCACGGCACCACAAGGTTTCGCTCTCGATGTGCGATAACGCTGGTCAATGATCGCAAATATAAAAACATTACTTAAATATGGGGATTTCTGGAAAATGTTTTGCACTCTATTTCAAGGGTGTCATACTTACATTTATTATAACTACACAGCATATCATTTGTATTACACTTGTTACCGCTTCGTCACACGTATAACGCCTGTTATGCGTTGCGGTCTTGTTATTCAACCTGAGAACTACGTTGCATTACACGCTCTCTTTCACTGGCGGGCGCCTAATTTTTCTGCCTTTGTTCCATACCCATGCTTCAATATGATTGGCCGAGCAGAACTCCTTTCCGAACTCAATGTATACAACGTCTATGCAACCAATCTGGTTTTCCTCTTACTTTAGGGGCGACAATACAACCACAACCTCCTCTCTCTCGAAGCTTGAGTGTTATCAGGCACTGTCGCTAACGATTCAGTTCTGGTCTCTGGTAAAAAGGTTCCACCATACTTCATTGCTGGCTAGGAACATATTTGTACCATTGCACATCTGGCTCGATTTCAAATTCCTCGAATTCTTCAGTGAACACGAACAAAATGGATTGGTTACTTTGTTTCTTCCACCGAAAGTGTCTTTCACAGCCCGTTATGAATTCGATCTCGCGAGGAAAAGGCTTCAGAAGCCTCCACGGACGTCAGACTCCCCGCACACGCTCTTGCCACCCCTGACCGCCTCGGTCGACTCGCCCGTTCACCGCCCTTTGAGTCTCCTGGCAATCGGTCTGAGAACAACATGCGGCGTCTCCCGAAATGTTTAAGCTTTGCTCCACGCATCATTTCCAGAAGACGCAAATTTGATCCTACAGCAGATTCGCGGGCTGACCTTGGCTGATCCATGACTCGCCAGTCATATTATCCACACTCGCCCAACCCCTTCCCCAACATCCAGCATTTGGAAAATCACTGGCTCTCGCGTGTCATCTGCAGGCTTACTCCGAGCCCCGCTGTTGGGACGCTGGTCAGAACACCGGGTCAGCCCTGCTGCGCACAACGACCGAAGCTGTTGGGTGGCACTTTTTACATCGTGTTGTACATCTGTACAGCCATCTTCCATTAGGTTTACGCGACGCGACGCGGGCTGCTTTAAACGAGAGGCCAAAGACTTCTTTGGCTTATGAAGGGGTGTGAGCAGGTAATGTGGCTTTATTGACGGTAGGCTCACGGGCACGGGGTGTTAACTTTGTTTGAATCACGTCTTTAGTTCTTAAGTTATGAAGCTGCATGTATTACATACTCTTATGTTGAAGGACGTTTAAGTCCTTAAGCGCATGCATCACAATGTAAACAAACTCCATTCATAAGAGTCCACTGTAACGTACTCAACACCATTTAGCCATACAAGGAGTTATTTGCTGTGCATTCGCATACCTGAACCACATTCAGCAGTTATACGGTAAATATCAGAACAAAGCCATCGTCCGAATTCACAAACGTGATGCTGTCTGACTCCCCGCCATCGAAAAGTGGTAGCAATCTCGTGACTCTGTGCACTAAGGCACCACTTATCGCCACTCAACCTCTATGCCGATAAATGCAAAGCAATGGACGTCAGTTTGATTACCAATGCGGCGACCCTGTACGGTCGCGGAAAAAGCGCCGCATCGCTAGGCGAAGACATAGCCCGGCTCCGTGCATGCGTGCTTCGGACGGATTCGCCTGCGACGCGTCCAGAGTCAGACGTTCCCCAGCTAATGGCCTGTGAACTCGTCATAACGGGCAGCGGCGCCTCAGATATGACATCGGCTCCGTTACAATGCATGCTATTTTCAAAGAAACTGTTTCTGCTGTACGGTCGGGTGAGTTAATTGTTCATGGCCTTCATGGCCAGTCACAACCAATGCAGTCAGTTGGTATAAGAAGCCGCCTTCGAAAAACCAGACGGGGTACCGTTTCCGAACGTTAGAATGCTTTTTATATCGGCTCTGGAGGTCCAAGAAGCGCCTCCATCACGCCTCACTGGTGCTGGCAATTTTTAACCTACTCCTCCACCACTCCACTGTGACGTAATTACCTACCGCTCCTCCACTGCACCAAATAGGACCTAAGAACCACCACGAGAGCAAACGCTTTCTTTACCTTTCTGTCTTAAGCATGTCCAGTATTTGGATGCATTTCCTCCCCAGTGATTTAGTTCATGAATCCGCTGTCGGTGGTGGCTGTAGGTCTGCGAGCCGTCGCTGGGACCCGGCATCTCGCGCTGCCCCTTCACCTCTGATCCGGCCCACCGCCCCACCCCCACACGTAAAGCAGCCAGGAGCCTGCACTTCCACGTCTGTCCCCTTCGAGGTCCGCCAGCCGGCCCGTGACGTCACCAGGGTCACGCGCGGGCGCCGAGGTGCGTCCCGCCTGCGCATTATCGCCGCGCAGCGCGCGCGTCCTGCCGGCTGGCGCGGTTGGAAGCGCCAGCCCGCGTGAGTATCGGACGCGAAGGATGCGGCGCTTCATTCACGCATTCGTAGCAGGAGGCTGCTGACTGGCCGGGAGATGGAACTGGTCGGGTGAATGGAACAAAATGTGCCCGAGCGTAGGCACCGGACCACGGAAGATGTCTCTGCATGCAGAAACAGGACGCAACGCGTCAGTGAGGTGATCATGTGTGGATTGGAGGTGCTAGTGACGGCCGCCCGCTTCGGAGCAGACGAAGGTCACGTGATGGTCCCGGAGGTCACGTGATGTGTGGAAAGTATGATCGCACCGCCATGAGTACCTCAAGTGCATCTTCCGAACACCTTTATCGTCGACAAAACACTTGACTGCGACATGTGTTGTGCATTCGTTAAGGCCGCTTTGAGGTTTGAGGCTTTGCTTTACAACGTTGCGTGCTATCTGCGCTGCGCGTAATTCGTAAATTGAGCGAGCGTGAGCCGCGATTGTCCGTGCCGAGAGCATTTTTGTTCTTCCTCGTTTTTATTTTGAGCAACAATAGTGACTTCATATCACAATGATCAGTAAATGGGCGTTGCGCCTTTTTGTATGTGGCCAGTTGATTTAAAACAACACGAGAGAGGACGATGCTGAGCGTTTGGCTTCATGACCCATCCTGCTATCAATGATTACGCGTGAAGTAAAAGTATATTTTTGAGACTGCGCGGCCCTTCTGAGATACCTTCAACGAAAAAATCGGCATGGAGAGTGTTGAAGTTTTCTTGTCCTCTTTTTGTTTTGTCAGCAATCAATTATTTTCGCTTTATCATAATGTGGAGTCAACGCTAAATGTCACTCTCGGCGAGCGAATACTGTCAAGAAGGTGAATTGGGCGTGAATATGACACTGCCTGGAAACAATATTGACTGATATAAAGTTACAAATTATTGTCCTTTTACTGCATCCATTTTCGCACGAAAACGTGGTACACGAAAGCAGTTGAAGAGAAACCAGAGACCAGGCCAGAATGCGGTCTCGAAGCTACAAAGAAGTTGCACGTTAGCAGACCCACATTTTTGTTTAGTGCAATGCGAAGAAATAAATTTGTCCACCGTACAATCTTACATGCATAACATCACACACCAGCCAAGATCGCAAGCATCCTCTGACAGCTCTGTGACAACCTTACAGACGACATATCCGAGCAGGAAAGCAGACGTCACACGCTGCTCAACAGGTGCTGCCCTGCTCGACCGCCAGATGGATATCGCTCCATAAGGAACGCGTCTCAGTGGTGCGGCGTGGTGATTGGTGCTCGACCTCAGGCCAGATGACGCTCCAGCGCTCCACCGCCGGCGGCAGCTCTGAATTGCAAGCGGCATCCCGCTGCGTACCGCACGGGAAGCGGCATCCATGCTCGCAGCCGTACAGTGGCCGGCCTATTCGCTAGAATAGGCCGGCCTAATCGACAGCAGCCGTGCCTCGCGCTGCTTTCCATAACAAATGCGAAGTCAGACTGAGCCCGAATGAAATATTAAACGCGGTTATTTCGTCCTGCCCATCGAGAGGCGGGTCATCAACACTAACATTCCAAACTGCCGGGCTTCTATTATGATTGACTGGGTGTGTCTCACGCCCGATGTCCGTTGTAATGGTCGTACGATGACACTCTCGTGAGTTATTTAGACACTGCGCGATGAACTACCGCCCGGGGGTGTCGTCCCTGGTGTGACCCTGGCTACCGACCGGAGGGGTCGCTGCTGTCGTGCGACCGTCGCTCACGTCCTGTGTTTTATGTAGCACATTTGCATACGAAACAACTTCACCCAAAACGACTGGAAGCAACGCAAACTTCGCGTTGTTGACTGGAAGCCAGGAAAAGCTCCCGTTGTTCAATGCAACATTGTTTTCCAGATTCGCATCCTGCCAGCTCTGATTGTGGCCGCCATGTCATTGTTACCACCGTCCGCGTTGTTTGGCACCACCGACTTCCAATACTCGCCGCAGAAGCGGCCTGTCTGCCACCGCCAGAACCGTTCGAGGACCTCCGACAGTGCTCGAGCCGGCTTGACGCGTAAGGGATGGGTGCCGTGCGGGAGAGGAAACCCCACACGTCCGACGGCTCTTCCAGAGGCACGTCCGGTGCTCCGGGGCGCGGTGCCCGCGGGGCAGGGGGCGCCAGCGACAGGTCATGACCCCGAGGTCGCGGCGCACCCCGGCCCGGCCTGCGAGGCCCCGGGTTAGTCCGCTCCGTAGGGTGATGCAATGTCGGTGGGCCGACCTGATGAGATGCACTGCTCTGCGGTCGGAGTTTCCTGCGGTGAGATGGAAGAGAGGTGGTGTTCGCTGATGACACGCCGACAGGCGGGACTTGGAAAGACTCCTGGAGGGATGGCGCTGAATCACGACCGGCGAAGTGGCTGCAATGTCAACGCCTTCTGTAGGGTTAGCTGGTCCTTCTCCGAACGTTTGTTTGTCTATGCGGCGCATGGAGCCGCCGTGTGGCCACAAGTGTAGCCATGTCTCATACTGACCGCGGCCGGGGAGGGGGATTAAACGCGCTTATCCAAGTCTAAAATTTTTATTTTGAGCTAAAACCTTGGTGTGCACTTATTATTTTAAACACAAACGCGAGCTAACACTATGGATTTCTTGTCTAACGCTATGGATAACGCCTCGTCGGTTTCCAGTTAACATCAATCGTTCATTCGTCGACGGCCTGCTAACGCACAATTGGGCACGTGAGATCCATTCTGGGAAACGCAGCAGGGATCAGATCCCCGCCAGGTCACCGTTAACTAACAGCTGCCGTAGCTCGTGAGGTCTTCCGAAGGTCAACAAAGGTCACGGGGTCACACGACGCCGAGGACGGCTCCGTGACAAAGATGACCTACTCAGGCGACAGAGACGGCGCGCACCGGGCAGTGGACTGTTCAAAGTCGGCTGATATTATGTTACACGCGCGGCGACTTGTCCAACAAAGCCACATCATTCGTCTGTGAACTCAGTCAGCTGTTACCGTGAACAGCTGTGGGCAGAATGCTAAGTCTGCCTGCCGGTGGCACATAAAAACTTTGTTTCTGAACAAAGTTTGCCATGGAAGTTGTTTCGGCATGCTGAGAATGTGATAAAGACCAGCACCCCAGTGGTGGTGGTGGTACAGTCGATGGGCGACCAAACACTACATGTTATTCTTTCCTTAAACAGTCAATCACTCATAGTTGGAGACGATGTCAGGTGAGCTGTGTTCTTAAACCCGTGACACTGGCTTGTGCCGTAGTCACCTCTCCGGCTACTTCCGTGTGAGAGCTAAACAAAGCACGGCGTCGCGGCGTGTAGTTGATGTACAAGAATGCGTCTTAAACATTCTCCAGATCATAAAACGAAGGAAAGGAAGCCCTAAAACCTAACACCTGGACGAAAGCACTAACCATTATGACACGACGCACAAAACTTATGTTAATTTACGTCGTCCTCTTTCGGTACCATTGTTGTAGGGTCACCGAACCACGGTCTGTATATGCGCCTCAGGCAGACGTGATACGGCCTCAAGCCGGTCGGCACGGCTAGTGCGGAAGAGGCTGCGACACATACAATTCAATTTCAATTGTTTCAGGCCTCTTTTATTGAAAGATGCTCATTTGAGCGGCTTTGTCTCTTCAATTGTGCTCGGAAAGCCTTGCCATTACCCTTGAATTGTATTTGACGTCACCGGAGGCTAATGGCCAAATTGCACCAATCTGACTGATGGCCAGGCTACTGCGGTGCCATGTTTCGTGACATGAAGAATTCGATGACTAGCTTGTTCATCACACACCATGATTGGGGGCATCATTCCGCCATCTGCCTTGATTAATTTGTAGTTATCTTTGTTATCAGACCGAAATAAAACCGTTGAAAATCATATGGCACGGCAGAGCTACCAAGATTTTCTAAACGCATCGCTCCACGGTGGAAGATAAAACCACGCGACAGCTGACGGGGATTGTGATGTTATCATAAAATACTAAAACGACATCCGGCTGCATAATGCATGAAGAGGCCACCCCTGGGCAGGAGAAGACCGTCGGTGACCCCACAAGCCACCGACGGAATTCTCCGCCTTCTCAGAATGCTTGGAGGTGTCAGACATGGCTTCAAGGAATTTCGCCTAACAAGATGGCGAACCACGCTGAGATATTCGTCTTGTCACCAGGCGTCATAAACCCGGCTTCCTTTTCAAATAAGCGTTGTGTGATTTGCCACGAATTCATAAACAAATACGGTGTACGTATCTTACCTGCATAGTTTCACCGAACTAGTCTAACAAATTTCAGTACCTTGGCACCAACAGCTACTGCAACAAAAGCCCGTAGAGTAATCGGTCAATAAGTGACACGTTGGGAAAGACTCCAGTGAGTTGGCATGCTTATTTGCACGAGATCGACTCCCCCCCCCCCCCCTCCCCCTGTACACCAAAAGGTGTGTGTCGCGCTCGGACGGAAGGGAAACAGATCACCAACAAGAGAGCCTTGTCATAACCGGCCTGCATTGCATCAGTGTGTAATTATCCAGCACATTCATGTTTCGTCATAGCAAGTACTCGTTAGACTCAATAGTTGTGGAATTGTGGGATAACGCCTGGAAAACGCCAATGGTACAAGGCGGAAAACTGACGTTGTTAAACATCAACAGTAAAAGAATGAAAGCACCACCGTCCAGATAAAAAATTAACGTGAGCTGGCATGGTATTGCATGCATGAATGAGACTTCCAAACTTTCTGGTTTGCGTGGCTTTCGACCAGTCGGTCAATGAAATACTTCTGGTACCTGCCGAACCTGTCGATGTTTTACGCAGTCGTGCATGCGTTGTGCACAGTTTCTCACCATGCCTATTGAAGTCCGTACCTCAGTGTAACAAATATCTGTAAATTTTGAAACCGAACTTAGCTATTTCAGACTATACGCCGTGGCCAGAGCGCCGATATATTCTAAATGTTTTGCTTCGCGGTCAAGCACAGAGTAGGCCTCGCACGACCGGAACCGAGATGGCGTTGTGAAACAATGTCCGGATGTGTTTCTGTGTCGGTGCAGATATGGTTCCCACGTCCTCCGTGTTTCTTTAGTTCAAAGGTCGTTTTGGGGGGACGTTTGTATACGGCTTACTCTCAGTTTACCAAAGACAGGGATCTGGTGGTCCAGGCCTGGAAAATATGGAGGCCATCTCACATTGAATAAATGGACCTTTGTAGCCATTCACTGATGCCCTTGGCGGAGTGGGTCAGTGCGCTGTCTTGTCGCAACCAGTGGTCGGTTGTTTTGACACTTCTGCTCCCTCTAAGAGCGGCGCACACTTTGTTCAACACCTCGATGTAAAGTGGAGGTCTCGTATCAAAAGCACATGACAATGCAAAAGTCATGTCACTTGTCGAGGAACACAGACGAACTACTGAATCCACGGTCATGAAAAGCTTAAAACATATAGGAATTACCTCATCAAATTGCCTGACATTTTGATAAATCGAAGCAGCAACAAAGCAACTGATGTGGAGAACGGCATCAGGCCTTTAGACGTGACACTCGGTGTTTACCGTTCCCCTTGTACGGCGCGAACAATGCCTAGACGTTGGTTCCACAAGAACCACGGAACATATCGAGCTAACACCACGTCGCGACGCGTCTGTAGCCGAGTTTCGTGTGCCACGGTTTTGCGTAAGGCAAACAAGTGAAAGGTTTTGCGTAAGGCAAACAACCTCGCGCCGTGCCAGCCATCCGTCCTACAGAATGGCCGTGACTAGATCTCGCCACGGGAACGTAAACGAAAGCTTTTGAGTTAGAATGAGATATGAACCTTTTAAATCTAACTAATTGAGTGTACTAGTCTTCAAGCGGATTTGCAAAGTGGACTTTCGCAACCCGTGTTCCGCAGTGAACGCGCAACGGATGTTGCAACTCCCATCCAAACTCACCGCGGATGCTGCACGCTCTTTTCCAACTCCAAATGAATGACTTTTATGTGACAAGCTCTGATAAACAGACCACTTCAACTCCCGCGTAACAGCTACCCAGGCAGGCGTCGCACATTCCGCCCGGCGCTCGCACCGGACAAGGAAGAGACACTTCCGCGAGATGACCAACGTTCCGCTCCACCCAGATCGTCACGCTCCTCCGCAGGATACCTGCCTCGTGAATTTATCGGGTTTTTGACCGCGTCCAGGGCTGCCAGTCTGAATGTTCAGCGAGCGTCTGCGCCGTCGCTTAAAGGCCCCGAGAAGGCCGCTGCCCGCCCCACAAAGCTTTATCATTTATCTCGGACTGCGAGCGTGCCATTCGGCTTTTTAAAGGGCGTCACTCTCACGGCGGGAGCGGCCGGCGGGCTGTCTCTCGGAGCCGGCCGCCCTGTCCGACAGCCCGCCCGAGTCTTTGTGGGTGATCGGCTAATTCTGGAGGACACGCGGCGGGCCGGGGCGCACCGTCGGGGCAGTGGCGGCGCGATTAACGGGACTGACGCGGCAACGGCGGCGTCTTTGGGTGCGAGCTTGGTCACGTATGAATAGTGAGACATCGAATCAGCTCGTTACCGAGAAGATGGCGACAAATTCATGCAATCGCGGTGCTGCGCTGCGCTAAACATCTCACCTTCATACAGGCACGTGCAGGTACAAGCACGCACCACGCATTCATACCGGTGTGTCGACCTGCGTGAGTACCTCGGAATCCAGCCAAGGCGTCTCATAATTGACCTGCACTTAGCTACGTCCATCCAGGACAGAATTCCTGCCGAGCCAGACTTGGGTCGCCTGCCCTCGAGGTAGCAGACCAGACGAACCATCCCATTCCCAATGGGAACGGGACCCTTCCGCCCTTGGTCGGCGCATTCTCAGACGTCAGCCGTGCCTTCAACCCCGAACCCTTTCTTCAGTCGGACAGCTGTCACTGCTCCCCGCGTCTCCTCCGGTCGGCAGCGCTGTCCACGGCGTTTTGACCGCGGATGTCCCACCGCCGTCCGGCCGTCGCGGCGAGGAGGGTAGTCCGCGGGAAAGGGTGCTGCGCCGGCAGCCCGGTCGCGCACATCACGCCGTCGAGGTCAGCTGACGGCTGCTCTGCTCGGTCGACACCGCGTCGGCCTGATCGCGCGGTCTTCCATGCCCTGTGAGAGGAAGCCGTGGGAGGGGCCCGTGCGAAGAGTGAAGCCATGTGTTGCTCCGCCGCGCGTGCGTGCCAAGAAAGCGCTCCGTCACGTGACGGTGCCACGTGACCGCGCGATGGACTCGTCGGGAGAGGCCCCGCTGTGACGCGCAGGAGGAATGCTCCTCGCTGCGTCGCAGGTGGTTCACGGAGGACGCCTGGATGAGGACACTGACGCTTACTCTGCGTGATGTTGACGCCTCATCACGCTTACTCTGCGTGATGTTGACGCCTCATCACGCTTACTCTGCGTGATGCTGACGCCTCCTTGGGGCGCGGGGCCCATTGTGTAGGCGTCAGCGACATGCTCGTTACCGGCTGTGCAAACGCGAGTTAGAGGGCTTCGGGACCCAGTCCCTCGGGCCGGAAAATGTCCTATGAAAATATCCTATACAATAGATATAATTGCACTGCTTGGGCGCAAAATTGCTTTGCTTGATGAAATACGATAACGCTAGCCACCCACAAGTGTTGTATGCTGTGTTTCTGAGCCACTGCATGGCAGAGCCACCTATGCGATTTATTATACGCATGCTCCTGATGAAAAAAGCATGTATTCCCTACCTCAAATTCAAAAAGGAGACAAAAAGCAAAAGGAACTGCTGCCGCGCCGGAGCTGCGGCGCCGTCTCACCAACATAGGCTAAACACCGGCTCCCAAATTCGATGCAAAGGTTTGCAAACATTTGAGCAAAGCGAGCGCTCACACGTGAGCATTCCGGACGCAAACCTGTGTTGGCCCGCCGGCAATGCGGGACTTCCGTATTCAAATAAAGGGGTCAATTCGGCATATTTCATAGAAGGCGTTACATATGGATTGGGGTGGCCTATCGGCTACGGCGTCTACATTTGTAATCGTTAGACGAAAAGGCTCTATAGTACGGCCGCCGCAGCTCCTATGTATGAGTGACATCCGAGACCATACAAGTAGGGCGGCATCGAACGGAAAACGGTCAGTGACCCCAAATTCTGAGATACCGGGCCTTTATTAGGACATTTTTTTATTGGGCGTCCTTTGCCTGGAGCCCGCTCGTATTTCTAGAGACGTCTATGGTAATTCTTTCGGGACGATAGCAAATCACAAACCTGTCACAAGTTAATTTAATCAAGCCGATGATGGCATCCGAATGTCAGGATTGTGTTTCGTATTCCTTAGTATTTATTCGGAACCCACACGGTCGAACGCCGAGCTGAATCGGTTACGTTTCTGGCATCTGAATGATGTATGTAGAACACATTTCAGAGCCGATGTCACTGTTCATCGGATCAAAGTCGCCTCACCCGAGTTTGAAGATCACAAACGAAACTGTGGCAGCGTTCGGCCGGGCTGCTAAAGCACCACATGCGGCATGAGACTGTGATGACTCAGGTCGTGCCATGTGTGTGTGTTTTTTTGAACATCCTTTAGCTCAGGATTTCTACATGTCTTTATTTTGTGTGTCTGTTTGCAGAATTCGCTTGCCATTTTGCTTTTTCCCGAGCTGGCCCTAAATAGAGAGGCGCGCAGTGCGGTCCGCTCTAATATATGTTGATGTCTAACGCATAATATAACGTATACATATAACGTATATGTACGTCTAACGTATGTAAATATATATTTATATGTAATGCATATAACATACGTATCGCATTATATATATCAATCATTAGCATAGTTTGGCGTGATCGTGAACGGCGGAGATCGCGGAGATCACGCTATAGCCAGCCTCGCCTGATCGTGCCAGCCAGTCATCACACATATCTGCATCAATTTTTGAGGGGAGAGCCTAGGCCGGGACTTGCGAACTATCAGCAGCACAGTTTAATCCGGGTAAAATATTGCTTTTCCGTGTAGGAGTGCTCTATTTGGATTGATAGCATGGTATTGATGTCAACGTCATTGGAATCGCCTGTTTTTCAGCACTGTACGCACGCCACTCCATTTGCCCTGCCATTTCCACTTCCATTTCCATCTCCAGCCAACATCCCCACCATTCGCACCGCAAAAAACGTAGAAAAGAAGCACGGCCCACCGCTGAACGATTGATAACTGACACCTCGCCCTGTGACGTGTCACGTCACGCTGGGGTCACAGGCGGCACCGTTCACCCGGCCTGGCTCCCGTGCACCCGGCTCAACAGAGCCGACGCCTGCGCCGATCGCCAATTACCAGCCAGTCGGGGACCCGCTGAGACGGCCGACGCCAGTGCACCGGACGTCAGGGACCCGCTGAGACGGCCGACGTCAGAGCACCGGACGCCTTCAGCCTCCTCCCAGTGCCCTCCGCCACCCGCCGTCGTCCGCACGGCGCTGTGACGTCACCGGGGGGCAGCCAATGGCGCTGCAGCGCTGGTCAACAGTCGTGTTCTGTGTCGATATCCGGGCTGGCAGTGGCCCCCGCCAGCGGGGTGGACAAGAATAATAAAGACCGTAGTTGTGGCCGGGTGGCGGACAATAACCCGGGAGAGGCACAGGGCAGTGACGCCCCGTTTGGAAGCTGGTCACGGAGTGGCGGCCCTGAAAGGCGTGCAAATTGCAAGAGAGGTTAATAGACGATAGCAGGGGACCCGCTCTCCACCGGTGATGTGGGATGTGTGCGGCATGGTGTCAGGAGATTTCGTGTTATGAAAGATGATGGTCATTTACGTCGAAACCGATGCGCGTCAATCGTGTCTCTCATCTTCTTATCTTGCTTCCCTCCTTCGAGTTGTTTCGACATCGTTTTGATGCGGCGAATTTCTTTTTAAATCCTTACGGCATCGATGTTTGGACGCGCGGGGCGAAGGTTTATGGTTTGAATTAATGGGTAACAGGTGTGCGGAGCACGTGAGGTGCACTCAGGGGGGGGGGGGGGGCAAACAACGGGACAGTCGGACCTTTTTGCTTCATCTAAAGAAGGCGTTCGGGTCTCTTGCACTCCCCCTGTCGAGATGTTACAAACATTAGGAGCCCAAAGGTATGCACACAAACCTTTTGGAGAGAAGGGACAAAGGAGACTGCGCTGTTTAAAAAAAGTAGTGCATTTTATGCCGAGAAACTTTTTGCAGTGAAAATATCGTGGTTTGCACCTCTGTCTCATATTGCGATGCCTTCTGGCAATTTTCTAGATGAACACAGGTAGGGTACACGCTGATGAGAGCCAGATGAAAACAATGTTTGGCACGACATGGATACATCTACATATAAAATAGATTTACCTCTCCTCCCAATATATTTGTATTAGACGCCGTCACTGCGACTTGGATTATGCTGCTCTGCATCATTTCAACCCCGCTGCGATGTCATCACCGCTATGCCATCAATTAACAACCCGATCGAAACCGTCAATACTAATTGTAAGCCACTGACCCTCAAAGCCTTTTTGCCCGGCCTCTGCTCTCTAGATCGGCAATAGTTACGCGTTCAACAAATAGGCCGTGGCTGGCAAAAGGCTATCAGCTGTACATTCACTGCACCCATGGAACAATCACCTCAACGCCTTGGTTTCAGCCCAAAAGCCAACAGTAACTCATCACGGTACTACCCCATCGCATATCTTCCGTATCCTTTGGATCAGCACAAACCGTTGTGGTCTTCAGTGCTACCTGCGAATGCTTTTAGATAAATCTGATAAAATGATATACTATTTCAGCCAAGTTTCAGATCTACAGTTGGAAGTGCTCTGCTAGCGTATACGTGCAAAAAATCGCCTTTGTTCCGATAAATTCCAGAAATTACGACGGAAACCACCACTGGATTATATGAAATGCAAAGTTTGTTTGTAATATGTGACATGGATAGTCAGGCAAAGTTCATCTGATTTCAGTTTGTAGGCTTTTGTTGACGACTAAGAAAAAATGTGAGGGGAGGCCAAGTCGGTTTCCGCATGATGATCCGATCAATTTCAACTCACAAATGCCGTTATGAACTACTACACGTATGCATGAATGCGTAGGCATGCGCTATCAAACAGTCATACGCTCGGTTATACTGCGAAATCATTACACATTCTCTGAAATGCGCACTAACGCAAGCTAATCAACGGCGATGAAAGCCCTACGGTGGCAATGAGCCATAAATCGCTCGTCCGGGCCCCTCGACCTTGCGTGACCGTTTACTCATCTGCATATCGTTTTCTCAGAACCGACTCTGTTCACCGAACCGTAGCCGCGCGCCGCTACGTGTTCGACTCTGCATTTTCAGCTGACCCCAGTGGTGCAGGAGAAGGGCGGCCAAGCCCTCATAAGTCGCCATCGCGGAACGAGAGGTGTGCGAGGGCGTATGAGGTGCAGCCTCGCCCCACACGCCAGTCCCCGCACCGGTTCGTCCCAGCCCACCCAGAGTGGCCGACTGCCCGCACCGACCTTCCGAACCGGCAGAGAGCACCGCCCGCCCCATAAATACGCCGCGTCGGCGGCGGTGAGGGAGCAAGAGCGGCGCGCTGGGGGCCAGAAGGGTCACTGACCCCGGCGACCTGGCCCGAGGTGTCCCGGGACTCCCCGGTGGGACGGCGACAGGGACAAGGGAAAATGGTGACTCTGGTCGGAGTCATTGTTATCTGAGGAGCAGTGAGGCGGCGGGTCGGGACGAACAAGCTGTTAACCTGTCCGGGGTTGACACGTAGAGGGGGGGGGGGGAGGAGGGCATTCATCAGGTAGCCATACGCGTAAGCCGGTGTGACAACGGTGGCCCTACTGATACGCCAGGCTTTGTAGCGTCGCCTGGCCTGGATGGTGCTGTCCATAAAAACCTCACCAGACGTGGCGCGATAAAGACACTATTAACTTTTTACATCACACTATAAAAGCACAATCTCACAACAGGTTGGGTTTTACCAGCTGACCGACTGTTACTTTTCGCGTCATGCGCACTGAGGGCCTAAAAGCAATTATTTTCCGGACTGTTTGCCTATACGGTGCGGTCTGTGGGTGTTTAGCCTCGTGCTTCGTTAAATAAAACTAGGAACAGGATGATAATATATATATATATATATATATATATATATATATATATATATATATCTCTCTCTCTCTCTCTCTCTCTCTCTCCCTCTTCCTCTCTCTCTCTTTCTCTCTCTCTCTCTCTCTGTTTGATAAACACGAGTTGTGTTACCATTCACTGACAGCCTTCTCCTCTCAAAGCAGTGGCATCCCACTCAGCATACAAGACACGACCCGAGGATATCGCCATCAATTGGATCATGGTTTTTCAGTCAGACACCGCATTACATAACGCTGCCAGCCAGCTCCGCTGTAATGCTACACTCAATGCTCCACGAGCTTGTCTCTTGTGTTTGGCAAAGCTAGGAGAAGGAGTGCAGATCAGCAGGGAAGTGTAGCTCTCGCGCTAGAATATGAACCATCCACGCGAGGTGGCTCGACGCTCCCTAGGCAAAAACAAGGCTGGTGTAGCGGGTAAAAACCTGGTTCAGTGCACACGCCAAGGCCGGCATACGCAGACTGAAATGCCCGCTATGACGTCGGCGGCGCTACCGCTGCCGGCACGCACTCAGGCTCAGCGGCGCTACAGCTGCCGGCACGTACTCGGGCTCAGCTGCGCTACAGCTGTCGCGACGTACTCATGCTCAGCTTCGCTGCAGCTGTCGGCATGTACTTAGGCTCAGCGGCGCTACAGCTGTCGGCACGTACTCAGACTCAGCGGTGCTGCAGCTGTCGCGACGTACCCATGCTCAGCTGCGCTGCAGCTGTCGGCACATATCTAGGCTCAGCGGCGCTACAGCTGTCGGCACGTACTCAGACTCAGCGGTGCTGCAGCTGTCGCGACGTACCCATGCTTAGCTGCGCTGCAGCTGTCGGCACGTACTCAGACTCAGCGGCGCTACAGCTGTCGGCACGCACTCAGGCCCAGCGGTGCTACAGCTGCCGGCACGTACTCGGGCTCAGCTGCGCTACAGCTGTCGCGACGTACTCATGCTCAGCTTCGCTGCAGCTGTCGGCATGTACTTAGGCTCAGCGGCGCTACAGCTGTCGGCACGTACTCAGACTCAGCGGTGCTGCAGCTGTCGCGACGTACCCATGCTTAGCTGCGCTGCAGCTGTCGGCACGTACTCAGACTCAGCGGCGCTACAGCTGTCGGCACGCACTCAGGCCCAGCGGTGCTACAGGTGCCGGCACGTACTCGGGCTCAGCGGCGCTACAGCTGCCGGCACATACTCATGCTCAGCTGCGCTGCGGCTGTCGGCACGTACTCAGGCTCGGTAGCGCATAATAGAAAGGAAAGCCACATCAGCCTCTGCAAATGATGGACAGAAATAGCAAATGTGCAGCTTTACCGAGCTTTAGCAAATCTATGTAATATGATAGACATCAACCAATAAACGTTAAAATGTCCTGTTTGCAGCAGATAAACTGGACATCATGACATTCTAGCACATAGGGGAACAATTACCCACTTTTAGAGGCACTCCTTTCCGCGTATCGCCGTCAGCCAACTGTCCAGCTTCTACGAAAAGTGGGGGCATGAGACAATGGGCGCTGTGTCTGCACCAATCTCGTGCAGAAGATGCAAACAACGGCAGACTGCAGCCGGCCTTCAGCTGTGATTATTTGGCCCACAAAATTAGCTGATGACTGATTGTAGGGTCGCAGCACGCCATGATCTCGTCCCCCACTGCGCAGCTCACTGGCAGCGTCCTCGTGGCTATCATTAGTGCAGCCCGCAGCCGGAGCGACTCATGTCATGGGCGCGCACACGGCAGTAAAAAGGTCCTGTTCGTTCCGAGCACGGCATGGGTGAGCCAGCGACGGAACAGGAGCAAGAACAGGACAAAGGACATATGCATTACATAATTGACCCGGAATACTCTGAAAGTGCACCTGAGGAATCTTAGAATATACCAAACTTTTAAAAACGCAACGGAATTAACAAAAAAGTATGTTCTCGAAGTATTTCAACATCAACCGAACTACCTAAATTGTACAAATGAATATATTCTCGATCTATTTCCAAATCGGTATAATACATTTTAAGTTTCCTACAGTCTTTTTAGTATCGTATGGGTTTCAAATCAACTGAAGCCTCCTCAGACAAAGGTCACTAACCCACCTGTCTGCATAATAGCTGCGACGTAGACCAACCACTCGTTGAGTCATGCCTCCGTGACAGAGGCATATGGGGCTATCCATAAATTACGTTATGCATGGAGGCCGGATGGAGCGTACCCCAAACGACATGTTTCACGGAGCGTGACTGACGCGTCATAAAGTGTAAGGAGGGGTTATGGGGAGTGTAACATTACGCTCAGGCGACATTGCAAACCATGCTTCTAAAAAACCTTGAAGCCAGCCACCATTTTATTCCTTTCCCAGCAGGCCTGCGAAATGCCCGTTATTTGTTTCGCATCACCAGTTCAGTCACTAGCGGAGCAAACGTTACTTTTGGGGGACGTCGCGTTTAACAGCGCGCCAGAGAAATACTTATCGCCTTACTTTGTTCTTCCTCCCTGTTATAAGAATGGCAATACAAGAAAGATACCCTTTGCGGCGTGAGACGGGCGAGATCATGGTAGACGTGAGCATCAACGCCATGTAGATGATACCAAAACTTGGCGAAACCTAGGCGTCGCCCCTTTGGAAATGCAGATGGTTGTTGTCACTGTGTTAGAATGCCCCTCTTTCGTGAGTTTACCAGGCGGAGACCCATCAAGGTCTAATGTTCTCGCACAAGCTTACAAAAAGTATAGTTTGAAAGATGATCTTTCAGCCTGGCCAGTCCTGACATTTTGGCCGGCAAAACAAAGATTGCTCAAATGTTGCGCGTGTTTGGTGAACGAGACCATAGTTTTGCGAAGAAACATTGGGTAGCTATTGATCCTAAAACCTAGTCAACTTGCCAATGCACTTTAAATGGACCACATTTTAATGTGTTGCTTGCTGCTGAGCACTTCGCGGCGGTACGCTCAGTAATTGCGAACATATCAGCTCGGCAAAAGCCGGCTAGTTTTGAAAGATCGACCTGATGGCATCCAACGGAACTGTTGAAGCTTCACTTCTTGCCATGCGGTTGGTCGAAAAATGCCGCCTGGAGTAGCTAATCCCACGTCTTTATCACTATGGCTGCTGATATCTGACACAAAGCCTCAAGAACATTAAAAAGGGGGGATCCATGGTTTACACGTGTCAGCGCGTGACCGGGCTCACACGTGATCAAATGCTGCTGGGACGTGATTTCTCCCCTGCTCCTCTGTCTAAATTAGTTAATGTATCGCCGCTGAGACGTCAGATTCTCCAGATCCTCTGTCCGTCCCGATGGCTCAGTTGGTAAGAGCACCTGCCTTCCGATTCACCCATTGGTGGCGGGGTGAGTTCCAGCCGCTTCAGGCGCTTGCTATTTGTACTTGACAGATATGACCTGCGGCCGGTGGCAGCGGCCGCGATAAAGGTCAGTTAACGTCAAAGGAATGGACGGACCGTGCCGAGCATTGCGGCACGCTAAGCTTCAGCCATCAAATTCTGCCGTTGACCTAGAATTGCGCGATCGGATGGTAGGGGTCAAGGCTCACACAACGAGCCCCGCTTAGCGTGAGCTCTGATCCCAGAAATCAACCCATTCAAAAGGTTTGGACTAAAGGTTTGGACAAAAAAAGATGCAGACCTGGTTTCGCTGGTTACAAGGATATTTGCTACTTGAACGCGTGACAGCCAGGCTGGGCGTCATCTCACTGCTCAGGTTGAAAATACTATCCCAGGTCAAGTAAGACCCACTCGGCCAGTTACGTTGCTCTGAGCGGGGTCAGGGGACATCATATATATATATATATATATATATATATATATATATATATATATATATATACCATACCAAAACAGGGGATACCATACGAGGACAGGGGTCGGGCTATCCGCTAAAATATGAAAAATAGGCGCCCTGCGACATACTGTTAACCATATGTGAGCTATGTTCACAGTGGTTTCAAAGGCCTGTGAGCGTTAAGTCATGAACGCCATCAATGTTTGTGACCCTCTGCAGTCTTGGTCAAGGTGGGGTGGCATCACGTCGAATCTTGAGATTAACGTTAATTTTGCTCTCAAGCATGTTACACCACTAACTAAGGTGACAAATATATTGATTGCAGAGTTATGGTCATTTATTTTTAAGGTCACGTCAAACCGACACCTGAGAGCTGCGCAAGGTGTGTCAGCAAATCCTTCATTTCGTACTAGTATCGTGCGTGGAGATCATGCGCGGGTGTCACCGAGTTCAAAACCATGGAAGGCGATGGAATGCCCTCAGGTGGCCTCACATTATCCCTTGAGAAAGGTAGCTTGCTAAGACTTGTATCAGCGTTAAGTTTGGATGTAAGAAAGCTACTTCGATGCGGCAAAAGCATTGCTGGAGCCTTTTTACTCCGCCTGACGGGGCGACCGTACAATAAATTGTAAAATTACTGGAGCAAACAGATATATATCAAGTGCAGTGATGTGACCTCTTCCTTGGACTTTACTTGACGGTCATCGCTGATGAGAGCTGTTACAGGGAGTTTGGTCTTTTTGGTTTTAAAAAAGAACATCGCTGCAGATTTTTCGACCAAGCTTTTCATATGTGCAGCAACGGAAGGTTCATTTGAGGCTTCTGACAATGATGATAAAAAATGCACATTTTCTTATCCGTCGTATCGATGGCTGTACGCGTTATACGGGTACGTACACAGCTATTTTACGGGAAGAATTGTGCCAATCAACGGCATGGAAACGATTAGTACGCGCGACGATTGGTGGCATATCCGACAGACTAAAACTGCACGGAAAATAATGTTTACATAGCCTGCTATCCATAACCCCATTACTTTGGTGACAAGCTTCTTCACTTTTCCGGCGACAAAGAACACCACATATCATCACAGTGACAGGAAAATGATGACACGCATTCCACCCTATTATGGAAAAAACGCAACTGCGGAAACAATGCCCTCGTCACGAGCAAAGAAGGCCTTGAGTTCCGTCGGCGAAGACTCGGAGCACGCCGAAAGTCAATCAGTGCAGAAATATTGAAAGAGTGCGGTCCGACATCACCGTGATCTGTGGAAGTGCTTACGTGTATTATCTTAATTGTTTTGACTTGGACCATTAGATGTCAACTGTGAGACCTGATTCAGCGTCAGTGGTGTGAATGTGGTTGGGCCGGTGGCGTAGTTAAATAGAATATGTTAGGGGGTGGGTGGTGGAATGAGAAGTAAAAAAATGACCCATCCTACCCCAAAATATGCCAACAAACAGGTTTATTTCATTTGAGCCAGATTTGACCCACTTTCTTTCCAAACTTGGGGAGGGAGGGCTGAAGCCCCCAACAGAGTAGAAGATTGTTTTGCTGGGCTGTTGTGGGCTGAGCCTCTGGGAGTACCAGATACGTACCAATGGGTGGCTGATGACATGAACGTAATGAAGGGATACGATGCTTATTTGATTTGTGAGGCGGTGGAAACAGTACAACGACAATACTTCCTAAGTCTGCATTTTATTTCTCTGCAGGTGAAGAACTAATAATGTGCAGCTGGGAAGGTAAAATGCTGTAAAGCTTACACTTCAGCTGTCGAGCTTCTATTGCCTTCGCCTTCGTCTGGCGTGTTTGATTGTGCAAACTAACACACCAGGTATAAGGGCGATAGTCAGAACAATTATTCCTTCCGGGATACTAAAGCCTCTTCTCAATCCTTCCGTAAAACCGTAAACAACCGCGTTGTCCGCACCATGGTCGTAGTCATGGTGTTCATAATTTGCTGCCAGTGCTGACGAGCGTCCTTATCAGATGGCCATTCGCTGACGCTAACGATACGCTCGTGATACAAGCGGTGAAAAATGGTGAAAAAGTGTTGTGTCACGCGATAAGTTTGTGGTTCCATCAAAAATCTGGGGCGCTGGAAATGTCTGGTCAATTGAAGCGAATTTGTAGAGACAAAGGATACTAACTGATGTAAATCGAAGTCCCTACAATCCCACGTGTGCGATACAAAATCCCACCTCGACTAGACATGCTCCCTTGAAGGCTACCGTGTTCATGGTCTTGTGAAACTGTGATCAGTTGCCCATTGCCAAAAGCTGACCCGGCTACGTGTCCGACGAAAAGCTTCTTCAAACCTCGTCTGGTACATATCGCCTGTCGCCTGCATGCTAAAACCTACTTCATAACATGTAACTTTTCACAACGTTCAACGCCGTTCTCAGCGAAGTCATCACATTGTTGCAGGCATTTACCATGCCGGCCAATGTGTCTTCCGTGAGCCGAGTATTATTGATAGTCGCCTTTGATTACAAGCCCAGAGATGACGGGCTGATTTCAACCGTGATTGCAACGGACCTTGCGGTGCAGCTAGAGCGCATCTGTTGTTCACAGCCCGCCCACACGGCTTCAGACACGGACAGCCCGGCGCCCGCCCAGTCATAGCGAGCACTGACTGCACCGCGGGGCCCCGAACACGACCGCTACTCGCTGGCTATCTTCTCCGACCTCTGCCGAACTTCCGTCAGTCTGATTTCTCACACATCGTTCTCCTCTTTCTGCTCAGTCACTGCTCCGCTCACCGCTCACTGCTCACTGCTCACTGGTCACTGCTCACTGGTCACTGCTCACTGGTCACTGCTCACTGGTCACTGCTCAGTCATTCGTTCTCCTCTCCCTCTTTCGCATTACCTTACGATGCCGTCGCAAAAATGATAACCCACTATCAGCCGCACGTAATTTGCCCGTCGAACAGATGAGAGAGAATATTTGCAACACAATCTGACGGATCGTGATTTGATTTGATCGGCCAGTGACAAATGGATGAGTGTTGCGAAATGCGTGAGTTAGCGTTCTTTGTCATTGCCAGTCGTCAATGCACGCACCCAACCGGCCTTGTCCGTTTGCCGGAATTTATAGAATGCATCACGCATTTAGTAACGCGTTTCTTAGGCCTGAGTGCGGCCCGACAGGGCTTGGTTTGAATAGGCCTGATTCCCGATGTGTTTATGTTTTGGCTGGGCTTGTTCTAGCCATCGGAGCGCGGAGGAATCAAAGAGATAAAAAACATCGTGCCAGACGTTTACACTAGTTCAAGGTTATTTTGCGGAATGGACACATTTCATGTTATCCTAGGGATGGATCCTGTGCCCATCCTCAATAAGGCATTTTTAAGGCATATTTTCAAATTTGTCTAGCCCAAGATTATTTGTTGGGGATTCGCTATGCGTTCACATCGCTAACCGCTTATCCAGTTATCCCCTCTCTCCCTTCTCCATTCCAAGCCTCTCTCCTTCTTATCCAGGCATGTGAGGCGTAGGGTTGAGGAGGAGATAGGCTTGGCACGGGGAAGGGAGGTAGCGGATGACTGGCCAGAAATGTGGACGTGCTTGTGTAGCGAGACACACACCAACTCGGGCATAATCACCGGCGCGGGCAGACTCATCACATTACATATGCATTGTGTCCATCATACGGCATCATAAGCCCCGCTTCCTAAGCGGTTCGTGACGCCCGTATGGCGTCTCGAGATGGCCCAGAGAGGGGCCAGCGGTCCACCAGCGGCAGCGAATGTCCGCTGGCCACGCAGCGCTGGTCTGGCGCGCGTCACATGGCTCACGGCGTAACGTGACGCTCGTCATCAGCGGCGCCTCCGGTCTCACGTCATTGGCCGGCAGAGAGCGCCGGCTCCTCGGGCAGAGCGAGCGCGAGCTGACGCCCGGCTCCGGGGACGTCAGTGTCCGGTCCCGGGGATATCAGCATCAGGTCCTGGGGACATCAGCGTCAGGTCCCGGGGACATCAGCGTCAGGTCCTGGGGATATCAGCGTCAGGTCCTGGGGACATCAGCGTCAGGTCCCGGGGATATCAGCGTCAGGTCCTGGGGACATCAGCGTCAAGTCCCGGGGATATCGGCGTCAAGTCCTGAGGATATCGGCGTCAGGTCCCGGGGATATCAGCGTCAGGTCCCGGAGACATTAGCGTCAGGTCCCGGGGACATCAGCGTCCGGTCCCGGAGACGTTAGCGTCAGGTCCCGGGGACATCAGCGTCAGGTCCCGGGGACATCAGGGTTAGGTCCCGGGGATATCAGCGTCAGGTCCCGGGGACATCAGGGTTAGGTCCCGGGGATATCAGCGTCAGGTCCCGGGACATCAGCGGTTAATCTGAGGTGCGTCGGTGGGTGGCAGATTCTGGGAACACCGGTCGCAGACCTTGGGTTCATTGCCCGCGGGTCCTTGATATGTAAGCAAGTCCTGAGTCTCCCTTGCACGTTGCACACATTTGAGCCACGAACAGTGGGACCCTGATTTCGAGCCTTTCAGTTCCTCAGAACATTGTATGAAGCAGGGAGAGCTTCCTATCGTATTATCAGGGCGTGTCTGATAAAGAAAAAATCGCAGCAGTGTGCAAAACTCTTCACTATGGAAGACGCTGATAATTTAAGACTGACCTACAGATTGGACTGGAATTGGTCGGGACACACCAAACGACGCGGCATATATGATTAAAGTAGATAACCTGGCTGGCATAAATTGAATGGAATCATTTGATGGCTCTAATGATGAGTTAGCCGTTCGTATAAGTACGATAATCTGCCGCATTCGATGTTACACTTAAAGCCAGAGCGAAAAGCGTTCCATCGATATGCTTTGTTGTTGGATGTGGTTTTATTGTGATGAACTGGACCGGACGCCAGTTGAAATGTCTTATAAAATTTACAAGCCCTTTAAACCGGAGCGGGACTGAGCTAAAAACCGTTTGATTCCATTGGGCTACCCACTGCAAATTCGAGTTGCTAACAACTCCGAAAGGCTGTCAAATTAATTAATTAACTTAATTCGTCAAAACATGAGCCAAATCTAACATAGTCCAAGCTAACCTTGCCTGATTTTTTAAACTAAATCTGCATTATATGGGCGAAGCTCAAGTTGCCAATGCCGGACAAACGTAGTGCGGCTCAAACTAATTTAACCGCACCAAATTTAAGCGAACAGGGCCCAACCTAGCTTCCCAACTCACCCTGACATGACACGGTCAATGTGCTGAACCGCATAAATTCGCGAACACAAGATGTTTCTTTCAGAGCAGATGCTTTGCGATTAAAACGTACCCTAATATTGGAGTTTGAGTGATAATTGCTTATCCGGTATTATTGATATGTTAATAGCTGCGGAAGGCAGGTCAGTTGCTTAGACGTGTGACTGGTACGCTGATCCTGGAGTGGATTTCAAACTGTTGTGAGTCGATTGAATCTTGATTCAGTTTTGTTCAGTCTGAATCCGTACCTGAGCTCGAGCCGCATGTATTTGGAATCCTTGATCATTTTGGTTATGCCGTTACGCAAAGCAAGTGACGAGCAGTGTCCCTCCTTATCCCAGCGACGCAATCAACCGTACGCTAATGCCAGGAAACATAGAATCATGTCGCGGCGCTCTCAGTTAGGAAGTGGAAGCAAACGTAAAGAAGTAGACGAAGAGGTGGTCCACAACCGGCACCATCCGTGTTATGCATTAAGCATGACAAAACATAGAGGAGAAAGCTTAATGCAGTCATTGCCAAGCTCAGCTAATGACGGCCAGCTAAAAACAAAACAAAAAAAAAAGAAGAAGAAAATACTATCATTCATTCATTGTTAGTGAGCTTGAATCAGTTACACAAGTCGGAGGGGCGGTTACCTGACCAATTTCATGCTGAACTGGACTATAAAGGAAAACACTCCTCAGCTAAGCGGAGCTTGCCGCTGAGTGCACTCCCGGAGTGCTTGTAGTCATGACCCGATTCGTGTTGACCGGGGCTCAAGTCTGAGGCTTGGTCCGAGTCCACCGATTTCGAATTAATCAGCCCGAGTCCGGACGATCTTGAAATGAATCCATGACTTGAACTCGATTCTCAAAGGACAGGAGGGCGTACTGGAGCAGAGTTCCGTCCTACCCGAACCCCGGCCTGGATGCTGTGCGGCGGGATTTCAACACGCCGCACTGACGTCATCAAACCCGACTCAGGACACATACACCGGCATCCGTAGCCGGGATCAATGTCCAGCAAGGTGTCACATTCAGAGGGCATCGACGTCGGTGTTTGTTATCGGCCGGCGCTGCTATTGCACTGCTACACGATGCGGCGGTGAACTCCGGAGCCAGGTAGCAGCGGTCATCCATGCAGTGGCGGCGCCGTGCTGGCACGGTGTACCAGCGCATTTGCCTTCAGTATGGACGGTGTTCGCGGCTGGCTAGATTCATTGCAGGCGGGCTAATACAATAGGGCGATAAACTTCAGGCATTATTATTCATATTCTGCAGCTGGTAATTGAAGGGTCTCGACCCAAGTCGGCATGGCTATATATCTGCGATTCTTAAGTGCAAATGCACGATTCAGTACTAACACCACGTAAATGTATAGAAACGACGGATGATACCGTGCTAGAGCGCGGTAGCAACTTCGTTTCACAGCTACCGGCGGTCTTTTTACCTCCATGATGATCGCAGTGCGGAGGGAAGCGTTAAAAGTAGCGCGATGTTCTCAGCAGCATTTATGAGCCGATAATCCATGCCTGCTCCATTGGATGATGTTGAAATCCTGGGGGCGGAGGGTCAGCGAAATGGACCGATTTGAGCTCGCTTTGTCGGCTCTGTACCAGAAAAATCATGAATTTAATGGAGCGCTCTGTCAGCTCTGTGCAACAGTATTAGGTTGCTGAGATTGATTAGGCTTATCATTTACGTCAATGCAGGTTTCTGAGTGAGATGCGCTTAGAGTAATTTGCAGGGAGACATCATGCGTTGTGCTGCAAATTAAACATTTTTTAGACAATCGTGATTCAGCTAAAGCAATTCACTTTGCTGTTACAGCCACGGCTTCACCAGATTACCGAGTTCAGCTGCGACAGCAACATGCACTCATTCCACGCGGATACCTCTGAGACACCACACACGTAAGGCCGGTGCATTACCCTCCAGCATAAGAATGAGGAAGGCCATCTACAAAAACTGACACCGCACCGTCTGAATGGAAAGAACGAGCTATTAATGCGCCCGGCCGAATGTGCTGAAAGCGTCACGTATTTCACTGTTGCGATTGAATGCCAAGTCGTCCGTTGCCTCACGCGTCTCATGGCGGCATGTCTCAGGCGCGGCGTTTTAGGCGACAAAGCTGCTCCTTTTTCGCCGCACTTAACGGCCGCAGTTTTACTGCCTGGAAAATGAAGCCGTGTTCGGGACTGGCTTTGATCCGCCCTGGACATTACGTGCCACTTGTACGCCAGCCGCGGTTCGCGAGAACGCCCGGCTGTCGGCCAGGCGTCGCCTCGCAGCGGATCGCAGCGGGTCAGGTCATCGCTACACCCGCCGCGCCATGTTTGCCGCGGCCGCGCCATCACCGCCGCGGGACGGGCGGCAGCGACGGCGGGTTGATTTAGCGCTCGTTACGACGGCGCCGGCACGCCCAGCGCCGATGGCTCGATACAGGTCATTACTCGTGCAGGCGGCCTGTCCGCTGCCCAGCTCACGGCGCCCGCGGAATATAGATCACCGTGACGGCGCCGCGGCGGAATACAGATTGTTCGTGGGGCCGGGTCGCAGCTTCGCCGGCAGGAAAATCTTCCGGGAACTTCACGATTGCACTCCCGGCAGAATGTAGAGTGTCGGCGAATTCGACTACAACATCCGTCGGAAACTGTAGATCACCTGCGTGGGCGTGGTCAAGCGGGAGCCATGTCGGCCATGTCCGTGCCATGTTTTGCGACCATGTCCTCCCCTGGAGGTGGCGGGGCCACACTGCTGCCGAAGGCTTTAGTTATGCTTGGTAGTATAGGACATTCACAGCGATTATAAAGCGTACAAAACGGCCGAAAGGCATCACAATGTCATCCCGATTATAAAAAGAAACCCCGAATCCGAAACCAGGCCCTTACAGCGAAGACATGGGTCCCCTTAGCTCCCCCCCATGCTCCACTTCACTGCGCTCTTTGGCAAACTCATAGGTGCTGTACTAATCACCGTCGACATTTTCGACGGCACACTCAGCGAAAGGAGTAGGGTGCATTGTGAATATATTATGCAAATTAGGAAATGACAGCACGAGCTCAGGTAGACGGAGGTCAAATTGGGTCCCTTATGGTGTCTATAACGTAACCTCCTAACGACACAGCGTAACAACAAACAGCCGAAACGTCCAAAGCAGGGGAAGCCTGGCTGTCGCGTTCTCTGGTCATGTTCTCACACCTGTGGAGCATGTGGGCAGGTGAATCAGGACACCCAAGTTTAACAAATAATATAGTGAGGTAGCTGATACACTTGAAATGATAAATGCTTCGCTATTTCCTGACGACCTGTCTCGGCCTTCTCCCTTGCGACAATAAAACCATATTCACTCAGAACTAATGCAATTTGAATGTTTGTTTCATATGCGTCCGATGTATATCGCGCGTACATGAAACAGCACGTACATATGCCAATTTGGGGGCATTGCGATGGCTCTCCTCTTAGACATTTATTTGCTGATTTCTTTATGTGGGACGTGTACAAGCCGACACACTGCAAAACGACGACATAAGACCGGACATTCACTGTCGCTATGTACAGATATCTTTATGATTATTTGTCATAGATATCATAATATTGTTATATTATGACACCTTATGATCACGATATAAATGATTAGGGACATTGATCAGCTAAAACGCCTCAAACATACCTTTGAAAAGTAACCTGGTTTCAAATTCACGAAAGAATTAAGTGTGCAAAATATGAAACCCTTTCTTGACGTGGGTGTTGATGGACGAGGACAGGGATTTAGAACGACTGTATACCGAACTCAGACTAACGACAAAGGGTGCTTAAATGCTCACAGTGGGTGTCCTCGACGCTACAAAGTCAATGCCACAAGGTCATTCCTTAAACGAGCATTTCAGCATTGCTTCGATTGGACAGGACTGCTATTCGTAATTGGTACGAATCAGACAGATCTTGGCGAACAACGGTTTTTTTCAAACTCCGACGTTGATTACAAATTGCAACAACGTGTGACAAGACACTGAAAACAAGCCAAGATAAGGCGACAACCAACCGTTCAATGGCATTATCAAAATAAAGTGGCATCTACCTACAAACGAGACGAAACAGCTCTACGGTAAGTCGTCATTTATTATCGTAATATGGAAATCTTTTAACATTCTTATGAGAAACGTCCCAGACAAAGCCGGCAAAGCAAAATGCATCAATGTAGCGTATGAATTCAACTGCAATATCGAAGACTGCAAACTTCCTTCCATACACCTCATTGGTGTAATCACAACACTCTTACAACGCCTGACAATACACTCACGTGACGAGGCAGCTCTGGAGCAAATGCGACACGAACATGACAGGACATTTACATGACAACAACTGACGGACAACACTTGTATTCTTCAGACGCGCAATGACAAAACACGCCCTAAAATTTGGGAAAGCACATTTATGTAAGCTGTTAAGTGCGTTTGCGAGAATAATTATGCACATTGATAAGGCACTAGTAATAGTCATATTCCTCAGAAATAAAAAAATCTGGAGACTGGAGTTTTGGATACGAAAATATCACGCATATATATATATATACATATATATATATATATATATATATATATATATATATATATATATATATATATATATATATCTCTCTCTCTCTCTCTCTCTCTCTCTCTCTCTCTCTCTCCATTCTCCTGGTTTTTCTTCGAGGAATAAGTTTATTACTACTGTCTTATCAAAACCATAATCATCAACGAGCTCCCTCCAGTCCTAAACAGAAGAACAATTTCTTGCATAACCCTTGAGTTTTTAGATGCTAGGCAGTAATCAGAATATATATATATATATATATATATATATATATATGTTTGTTGTATTGTGTTGCAGGCGCGTGTTAACGTGGCCCAGGCACCGGTGTGACGCTGCGCTTCGCAGCTCATCCAGTCCCTGCCCTTGCCGGTGGTCGACTCTTTGCTGAAGTCGCGAGGCTGCGAGCCCACGCCACCGGCGGCAGGCGCGACATCTATTGATATTGTTTTGAACTTTGGCACATGGCGCGTGGCCGCGTGGCGCATAACGACGATAAAAAATGAGTTAAATAGCAATGCTTCATGTTTTTTCAAGCAGAAGTGTTTCGGAAGTACTGGGTCTGTGACATTGCAGACGTAAGTTGCAAATACTTGTATTCGCCTGCGCAGCTGAACCATACCTGCACTTAACTTAGGTGCGACAGGTATAATTACGGATATGTCTGTGACGGGTTAAGTCCCTGTACGGTCTGACGTATCCGTTTCACTGAAGCCTGTTAGAAGGCCTTCTAATTAGGCCTTAGGCCTTAATGTTTGTGATGTTTATGGGATCAATTTCACGCCTCATTGGAAGGCATGTTTTTATTAGCCAGGACATCTCACTGATTCACTGTTTCCTCATTTTTGTTTTGGTTACGTTTCTGTCAAGTCTTTTCTGCGACCAAAGTTTTTACTTCCCACCTTAGTTCAAAACCAATTCCAGCTCATTGCCTTCTTTGCACAGCTAAAGCCATTTAAAATTTCGCGCAGGGTCTGTGCAAATTACGGCTGCAAAAGCATGCGGCAGCATTTCCGGGCATTCGGCGATGCGCTGTCGCAGAGTCGACCGAACCACTTCTTCAAAGTTCAGTGACGATAAACGTCCCAGTTTGACCTTGGCTATGGACCATGCAGGCGACGAGAGGATTGCCCCATATTTAGACAAGCTAGTGACGGTAGAAAGTAGGAACTACCGCATAACCTCAGACATAGATCCTTTTATCGAGCCCGCGAACCCTGGTATCGTTCTGTTCTGCCAATCTGTGCATCCAACTTTCATTAATAGGAATGTCTCACGTTTGAACATATGAAAGTAAGCATCATATATGATGATATAGGCTCTCTTTTAACCATTGGTATACTTTTAAGTCGAAAGAACTTCCAAGGGCGACGCAATTTCTCTGTTAAGCAAATATGCCCCTCAACGCATGTTTGTTTGGTCACTTGGATGGCGTTATTATGACGTCATGGATGCCTGGGTGACCTTGGAAGTCTTTCCGAAAACCCCGAACATCTTTGCAAGCGTGTCGCTCAGATGCTAAAGGCTTTCAAGTCTTAGAAGTGTGGGCCGTGAACTCTGCTGAATGATCTTGAAGATGGCTAGCTCAGTTCAAATCCCATACACATGTGGAACACTACCTTGGAGCATGATATAATCAGAGATATGTTCCATAGACCTCGCAACAATTCGTCTTCCTTCCGTAGGGGATGCTCTGTCAGGGAGGTATACTCACTAATTAAAGTGTTGCTAAAAGTGTCAAGTTAGCATTATTACCATGGTTACCACAACGCAGTTGCCTGAAAAAGCAGTAAAGCATTAGTTGCCCACCTGACGACTTCCAGCACTTGGCCTACCACCCTGCTCAAGCTGGGAAAAGGCATGCGATTCCTGCATTGCGGGGTTCGTAGGAAAGTGTCGTGCCAAAAATGTCATGTACCTGATCACCTCCCAAGCCATGTCAAGCCAGCTCAAACACCTATATTGACGGAGCAAAACTTAATCCACTGAACTGACCACGGCATGTCAGGTCCAGAGCAATGCGATCTAAATAGGTGTCAACTAGGAGTACATGTACTTGTAATTTGTGAAGCAAGGTGTGCTGTAAATCAGCGCGTGAAATATATATCAGCCGGTTTCTCGGCCTGCTCAAGTCCCAGGACAGACGGATATTCCACTGCATTAATGAAACTAATTCTGTTGACAAATGTACGATAAATAAATTCGTAGGGGTCCTCAAAGACATTTGGCTCCATTCTCGTCGCCTTCAGTACACACAGTATGATAGTAGCATCCGCAGTCAGCCGTCGCATCGCCTGTCTCATCCCGTACAAGCCGTCGAACTGATTTACTGCTCAACGTGGGATGATGCAGGTTTCTCCGACTTAACGTCGTCCAAGCATTCACGAAGTTACCTGCACAGCGCAGTACATTTATTTAACAAGCACAACTGAACTATGCCTTGCTGAAGTTACTCACAACATTAATTATCATTCGGAGCGAACACTGCACAGACACAGCAGTCTCACAAGTCATCTGCCTATGACGACGCTAAAATCTTCGACCGCCTGTTGTTCGTAAGCATCAGACGAGAATGAACAGAAAGGCCAGCCCTGTGACTACGCCCACAGAGGCAGCATGCTGATTGGTAATACTCCGCAGCTGTGGACCGTAGAACAGCAATATCTAGACGCACGAAATATGTCCACCCCAAAATCATCGCTAACATTTCAAGGCCCATTCGCGTATGTGGACAAGACACTTCGTTAAGGTAATTGTAATGGGATGTCAGAGGCTCCTGGTCGCTTTGTTACGGCTCTCATCGACACGTTTTTATATATTGCACACATCATGTAAGTGATCGCGAAATATTTACACGCTATTGCATAAGTTGGCCGGTCATGATTAGGCGTACACTCCTAGCTAAAGAGAACGCCAGAATTTCGACGTCATATATTTTTTTTCTTGGACACACTAGAGACTAAAGTCTCCCGTATGGCCTACATATTTGTACCTTGGTCTCAGCTTTAAGCCCCAGAGACACGGCACACTTGTACGCCCCCCGCGATCGCCTCTGTGTGAGGCACGTGCTGCTGGCACACCGCTCCCCGACCTTTCACACTTCCCGGGCCGCTGCACGTGTCAGGTAATGGCCCGGTTCCTCCTTCTTCTCGGCTGCAGCCCTTAAGTTAGCCCAGGCCACCAATCACGCCTCTGCTCCTTGCTCTCCTCGGCTACCGACGCAGACCGAGTCCAAATCGCTCCAAACTGCACGGGACCGGTGGGCGACTCCATTCCTTTCCTCTTCGGTGACCGCCTCAGACCGAGGTCTGGGTCACACATCCGCCTCCTCCGCCTCTGCGGCCGGCTCGGACCGAGCCCGTGCCGCTGCTCGTGCCGAGCGGTGGCCCTACTCCTCGTTCTCCTCGGCGATGGCTTCAGAGAGAGTGTGCGGGGCGTGATCGCTCTCGGCGGACACCTCTGCCCGGGTCTGTTCTGGAGCCTCTGCGAAGCTGGGCGGACGGTGGTCATCGTGCGCCGGGCTGGGTGGCGGCTTTTCGAAGTGCGGCACCGAGAAGAAGCGCTTCAGGAACGGCTTCTGCGGCATGGTGTAGGGGTTCTTCAGCTGCCGCTGTCGCTGGCGGATCACTGCCGGCAGAGTCAGCGTGTCAGGGTCGCTGAACCTCAGAGCCTGCCGGACTCTTACACGACATCCTATCTTACGGGACTCACAAGACCCTCCTGAGCCAGCCCCGTGTAGTAGCACCAACCTGACTATCGAAGCTAGTGTCCAGTGCATGACTTACTAACGTATTCGAATGTTTACAGGTGGCTTGAGGCCACATGCATTGGCAGAAAACGCATGAGGAATACCATCGCGCGATCGCACGGACGCGAAGGCCATTTACGGCTTCGACTAGAGGTTTGCCGTCCGTGTATATTGTGCACATGCCCGCCTTAATGCAACGAGCCTTCCATCAGGCTTCAGCGAAACGGATAAACCAGACCGTACATGGACTTACCCCGTCACAGACATGTTCGCAATTATACTTGTCGCACCGACGTTAAATACAGGTATGGTTCAGCTGTGCAGGTAAATGCACGTATTTTTAACTTACGTCTGCAGTGTCACAGACCCAGTCGTCTGTAGCATTTCTGTTTTCTAGACAATAATAAAAATGGACAACGTTGTTCCAATAGTTGTTACTTTTGCTATGCGCGGCGTGGCCCGCACGGCCATCTTTCAAAGTTCAAAACAACATCAATAGATGTCGCACCTGCTGCCGGTGGCGTGGGCGGGCAGGCTCGCGACTCCAGCATGGAATCGACCACCGGCAAGGGCAGGGACTGGATGAGCTGCGAACGCAGCGTCACCGCGGCGCTGGGCACGTACCGCGCCTGCAACACCCACCGGTCGTGTCAAACTACACACGGGCGAGGAGCATTATACGGAGATACCGCGGTTGCAGCACGCGCCAGTCGTGTCAAACCACGAACGAACATGTCAAAAGAGGAGTATTAGAAGAAGGTACCGGGACTGTTACACGCGCCGGTCGTGTCAAACTACCCACGGCCACGTCAAACGAGGAGAAATAGACGGAGGTACCGGGACTGTAACACGCGCCGGCCGTGTCAAACCACATAAGGAGGCGTCAGCATCGCGGAACATGGGATGCACGCATTAGAGCTGTAGTGTATGCCGGCGGTGCCGGCTGGAAACCAGACACCAGTGTGCCGTCGGGGCGGGTACCCGCGCACAGTGTTGCCGTTTTGAGACAAAAAATATCACTTGAGGATAAGACAGGACAATTCTACCGTGGGTTCAGTGACTCACTCGCACCGTACCGATCCACATTGTTGACGCCGTTCGCATCATTCGCATTGCTGTCATAATTACACGCCTTGATGAGGTCAGTGGGCTGCGAGTTTCTACTCTCTGGACCTACAGCAGCCCCTTCTATGGGCTGCGTAGGCCCATTGGAGGGCAGGGAACGATTCCATGCCGCCGGACTCACCCGGGGCTCAACGCCGACAGTCGCGTCCAGAATATCGTCGACCACCTCGTAGATCTTGCTCGCCGGCCTCGCGTTCTTCAGTTCACCCATGAACTTGACCTGAAAATGCGAAACGAAACAGATTTGAACACACTGTCGCCCATGCGCCACCTATAACAACAGTGACGTCCACGATTTACCGGCGCCGCTGCCATGGAAACGCCACGGCCATGTGATGAACACAGCGCGGAAAACGCTCGGTTGCCAATAGTTCGGGTCAGGTGCTGGAGTCTGTGCTCGGTTTAACATCTGCACAATCAGAGGATGC
Organism: Pollicipes pollicipes; assembly: GCF_011947565.3. NCBI lineage: Eukaryota > Metazoa > Arthropoda > Thecostraca > Pollicipedomorpha > Pollicipedidae > Pollicipes > Pollicipes pollicipes. The sequence continues at coordinate 3,676,053 of NW_023597055.1, forward strand.
TTGCAGGCACGCTGGTCATCACCTGATTACGGGAAACAGGCACGTGTTTTATCGAAATACTCTGGCAATCTGCTACCCAGGTCATAATCAAACAGTGGAACGGTCGAGAATGGCGTATTGAAGGCGCGCCGCTACCAGTCTTCATGAAAAAAAAACATTGAGTGTCCCTATCGGAATGCACGCCATCCTTCAAATCGGCCCACGTGCACACATCTCGAAATCATGCATCACAACGGGTGCAGTAATATACACGAGAATGTGCGGGCACATCGGTTCTGCGCAGATGGGCATGTGGGTGGCATTCCCTAACAAGAACGAAGGACTGTCCGCCACTGGTGCTCATCCGAGGGGACTGCCGTTCGGGACTGAGGGCTGGGACTGCCGTTCGGGACTGAGGGCTGGGACTGCCGCTCGGGACTGAGGACCGAGGACGGCCGCTCGGGACTGAGGCTGAGGCCCCTCGGTGATGAGGACTGAGGGCTGCCGCTCGGAACTGAGGACTGCGGACGCCCCATCGGGGCTGAGACTGCCGCTCGGGACTGAGGGCTGGGTCTGCCGTTCGGGACTGAGGACCGGGGGCTGCCGCTTGGGACTGAAGACTGAGGACGCCCCATCGGGGCTAAGGACTGAGAACTACCGCTCAGCCGCACGCAGTCAGGTAAGGACACCAGCATCCCGAAACGACGCGGCTCGAGCCCGGCCAAGGCGAGGTCGACGGTGAGTCTGTTGCAAGAAAACAGCGGTGTCCTGACGCTTGGGAGGAAGTCACTGTGTGCCGAGTACATAAGGCATAGATTGTCAACATCGTGTTCGCTGAGGAACCTCAGCTACTCCAAATTTTGATTGGGTTTGAACAAGTTACGGTTCTTTTCACCACGTTTAACCATTTTAGAAGCATGGCATAACGGAATGAGGTGAGTGGTGTGACATTACTGAGACCCTTGCGGGAGACACTCGCTAGCGACCTGTTACTCCGCACAGGGGCTCTTCTCTGGAGATTGTGCGAGCGCCTGGCAGTCGCCACTTCAACCGTCTTTTGACCCACGGTCGCAGCTTGCCTCTACGAGGCGGTACGCTGCCGGGACGTATGGTATGACATGTGATGAACCGGCGAGTGAGGGAAGCAGGACGAATGACAGCTTTAATACAGTGTCTCACCTTGAACTCGTCGCGGTAGTGTTCTCCGTATGAGGCTCGCACCTCCTCGCCCGCGGCGTCCCAGTCCTTCTTCACTGTGCCCTCCAGAACGCTCTCGGACAGGATCGGCGTGCTGCAACCGTGGAGACAGTGTGACGTCATCGGGATGACTCGTGAACGGCATGCGTGTGACGTCATCACTCGCGATCGACGCGTATTGCGGCGTGACGTCATAGCTTGGATGCGTGAACGACGCGGTATGAGACGTCATTGCTCCCGAGCGACGAATCACACGGTGTGCCGTCATCTCTCGGGGGTAAAACGATTCGTCGAACAGACTCCGGCGATTGCAGCGGAGGTGCAGGAGGCCTGGGGCACAGGTGCCAATGCCTGTGAGTTTGGCTCTGGCGTAATGGCCGAATGTTTTTGGCCCCAGAGCTAACGATTGCCGGCCAGGCTCTTAAGCAACCGCTAGAAAATTATAGCCGGGAATACGCTGTTCAGTGAAACGGTGCTTTCATCATTTTACAATTAATTCACAATTCGCGTTGCCACCTTACGAAGATTAGAACGTCCCGTTGTGGGCAGTTCGTTAACTAACTCAGACTGACGTGAGGACATCACCACACTATCGCTGCGCGGCGGATCAACGAGCATGACGGCACTGGCGGAATCACTTGGTAAACAAACAGAAACACGGGGTTACAGGCGATCATGTCAGCGGCTCGTGGCATCATCTTACTCAGGAATCAGTGCACTCCATAGTTCCATGTCGGTCAGGTTATCAGTTGTCGTCACACTACAGGCGAGGGAGTACAGAACTACTAGTACCACTAACTGGCGCCAGGTGTCACCGTCTGCGGTTGTCAAAGCGCCCAGAGGCGGCCATTCAAACCTGGGGAGGGCTGTTGCATGATTTCATCATACTCCGAAAACGAGGCGCCGCAGGTCGACTTCCAACTCACTGAACAATACGAGAAGCTGCCATTCCTGTGGTGCCCGAGCCGCGGCAGTGTGACCGGCACCCTGCCGGCCCCAAAACGCCAGCTGGAAGTCATGAACAGGACACACTACACCCCGCACAGGAGCGTGACACGTTCCTGAAGTCTCTCTCAAAACGCCGACTCCACCAATCTGGGCCCGCTTTCTAGTCTCACGAGCTCGCCCGGCAGGCAGCGGCTGGTCCACCTCCGTGGGCCAAGATTGCTAACCACCCGAGCCGCCTCGGCCGGGGCCGAAGGTGTCGACTCGACGCTGCGGGCCGCCGCCAACAAATACAGCGGCGTCCGGCCGCGGGCCACCTGCCGGCTCTATTTCTGTGGTCACGCCGTCGGCGGCTCAAGTAGCTTGTTGACGGAACACGGAACGTGATCTGTGCTTTGGACAGGAGATGCAGTCCGGTAACGGCGCAGGAGATGCAGTCCAGTAACATCTGGAGCACGGCGCAGGAGATGCAGTTCAGTAACGCTCGGGGCCCGGCGCAGGAGATGCAGTCCAGTAACATCTGGAGCACGGCGCAGGAGATGCAGTCCAGTAACGCTCGGGGCCCGGCGCAGGAGATGCAGTCCAGTAACGCTCGGAGAGCGGCGCAGGAGATGCAGTCCAGTAACACCTGGAGCCCGGTGCAGGAGATGCAGTCCAGACACGCTCGGAGCCCGGCCTCAGGAGATGCAGTCCAGTAACAGCCTGGGCACGGCGCAGGAGATGCAGTCCAGTAACATCTGGAGCGCGCGCAGGAGATGCAGTCCAGTAACGCTCGGAGCCCGGCGCAAGAGATGCAGTCCAACATCACCCGGAGCTCAGCGCAGGAGATGCAGTCCAATAACAACCGGAGTGCGGCCCAGGAGGTGCCGTTCAGTTACACCCGGAATGCGGCGCAAGAGATGCAGTCCAGTAACACCCGGAGCCTGACGCAGGAGATGCAGTCCAGTAACGCTCGGAGCCCGGCGCAGGAGATACAGCCCAGTTACACCCGGAGCCCGACGCAGAAGATGCAGTCCAGTAACGCTCGAAGTCCGGCTCAAGAGATGCTGTCGACCGCACGGGGGCTGCCGTCTGGCCGGTTTGTTGGTAGGCAGTTGATTTTAAGGACAAGGGGCACGAATGGACAGGTACCGACTGAGCACGAAAGCTCCGTCTAAACTGAACAGCACACACTTCTAAGGGACAAAACGGACCGCCGCGCTGACACCGGAACCAACGGCGAAAAAGCGAGTGTTTACAAGAGCGTTCGCCACTTAATGAACAAGTGTTAAAAACGACTAACTTTCATTCCGCAAGCTCCCTGTCTCCAAATAGCGAGCAATTCAGGTTGACTGACGCGGCACCGTATGTGTGACTGACAGGGCGGAAGATATCGCTCCAGTCCTTCCCGCGCTACCCGTCTCGTGAACTCCCCATCAAGCTGCCGAATCAACAGGACGGGGTGGTCTGAAGACGCTCATCTTCGCCCAGCGCCAGCTGCGCTCGCCGGCGCTGACTCGCGCCAGCTCCGTGTGGACTGATCCACCTACCGGTAGGTGGACGGCTCCACCGTGTGGACGGAGATGTTGAACTTGTGCATCTCGCGACGCAGCCCGTCCGCGAACGAGATCGTAGCGTGCTTGGAGGCCGAGTAAGCTGACAGGCCCGGGATGGTGTACCGGCCTGAGGTCAAGGTGGGGTGGAGTCAGAGTCAGACCATAGCAAACAAGATGGCAAGTCAAGGCCGAGGTCAAGGTCAGACCGAGTTCAATTCAGGGCCGCACCAGGCAAAGGAGATGGTGACATGCTTAAAGACCGAGTAAGCTGACAAGTCCGGTATGGTGCACCGACCTGGGGTCAAAATTAGGCATCTCAAGGTCAGGGTCATCCAAGATCAGGTATGTGTCAGAGGGGTCATAACTGCCATTTGATGTAGCGTACGAGATAATGAAGCTGACAAGGTCACCTACGTATCAGGTCATTTGATCAGACTTAAGACAGGATCGGAGCGATGTAGGGAGGTCAATATAGAGGCAAGACTTGATCAGGGCCACCTCAGCCGGTATCCACAAACAGGGGTGCCACTTTATAAAATCGGTTGGGGGGGGGAGCGGAGCTCAGCTGAAAAGGCTGACCCAACCCACTCTCAAAATTTGATGTTTTCCCGCACTTCGGCCACTTTGCATCCTCGATGCTACAATTTATACCAAACTTTTTGCAATATTTCGTAGATTCAAAATTATGTTCCTGCAGAGGAATGACGCCCCATTTTAGGTTGATCTGAACTGCCTTTCTCAATTCAGCATGGGGGTAGCAGTCTCTCACGAAGTATATGAAGTGACGTCCCCGTCCATCAACTTTAAAAAAGAGGCGTAACAGTTTTGTAAACTGTAAGGCGCAGTTTAGTTCGCATCGTTTGAAAAGCAAGTCGATAATATGCGGTGGGCCGTTAACAAACGACAAATGTCGCATCCTTTGACGATGTTTGAGTTCATTTGAAAACACTCGCGGGTATGCAAGCGCTCTGTCAACTTCCACACGGTTCAAGGCATTCGCTTGATACACTCATCATCGCGTAACATCTGTACCGTACTGCTGCTGTCCAGCCGTTGTAAGCGTGCGCGCGGCAGCCGAACAGCTGACGCGTGGCACGAGGCCAAGCCAGCAGTGCCACGAGGCGCGTCAGCGGCTACGGCTCCCACCGACCCCCTCCCCCCCCCGCACACACACAGCGCTGCACTCGAAACAACGCGAGTTCGGATGCCTTGGAGCATGGCGACGGACGGCCGACGCGCCTGCCACCGGTTCTTGAGACGCAGCAGGTCATGTTGCAATGTTGCAGATCGTGTTTCAGCACGACACCACGTGCGGGCAGAGTGCAGTGCGGGACGGGCGCGTTTCGGGATCTGCCACCGACGGCTAGGCACGCGCTGAAGCTGTGCTCCCTGGAATCTGAGCCTTTAGGCTCAGGCAAACCTGCTCGCCAAAGCGCTTGGGCGTATTGCGAACAAACTGTTTCGTGGTGGTCTGGTGTAGATGGATGCGTGTTGTACTATTGTGATAGTCTGAAATGTCATGCAAAAAGTTGATAATAGGCAGCAGCATGCCATTTTTATACCCATTGTCCCTGAAAACAATTCTGGCCCTAAACACGAATTTGGTACGTAAATTACGAAAAGACATCGAATGACTTCTGAAACTATGATTCCTCGGCTGAATGACCCAGTCACGGTGTGTGGTCTGTCCCTGTGACTGCCAGACCAGGCGCCCGAGCGTCAGCCGCGCCGCTCGGTCGGCGACCTGAGCTTGCCCTGACCTGACGTGGCCGGCAGGCGGCCGCGGCCTGACCTGACGCGACCGGCAGGTGGAAGTGGCCTGAGCTGACGTGACCGGCAGCTGGAAGTGACCTGACCTGACCTGACCTGACCTTGACCCTACCGACCGCAGTGGTGGTTACGCACCGCGGACACCGCGATGAAATTAAGTCGTTTATAGTGCGTATCGTTGTGGGGCTTGAATCCAAACATGCTTAACCAAACCAACCGTGCTGTATAGGTCCTGAATAGCTTTGCGGAATGGGTGACTGATCGCCAGCGGCAATCGCTCCTGACCTGACATCAGTCTGACCTGGCCCGTGACCTGAGCTGACCTGCCAGGCTGGCGACGATCACCACCCGGCCCCCTGCGCCGTGCGCCCGCACCAGCGGCAGGAACGCCTTGGTGACGCGAATGGCGCCCAAGCAGTTGATCTCGAACAGACGCCGGTACATGTCCAGGGAGCACCACTCCACCTCCGAAATCGTGAAGACGCCCGCATTGTTCACCACCGCGTGCAGCTCTGAAACGGAGGCGGACCCCGGTGACCTGTGACCTGTGACCTCTACCGAACGAAAGGTCGCGAGTTCGGTGCGGTACGCGGAATACTCAGAAGGCCCGCAGTGACGGTACGTTTCTGCCATGCGGTAATAGAGAACAAAATGAGCGAAAACGACGGCGGAAAACGGTGCGTGTCAGCCAAAAATGTTGCATGGATTTGCTGATCACTTCGAGGGAAAGTAAGCGGCAAAACGCTATTTTGGCGATAGTTATTTTGATAATGGTAAATTATGGGTGGGATATAAGGCGTAGAGCACAGCTCATTTGGTCATAACCAAAGGAAGCAAAAAAAGGGCATAAACAAAACAGCAACTCTGCACAATATCATGGCACCATGCAAACCGATGTACGTGATATATATATATATATATATATATATATATATATATATATATATATATTATATATATATATATATATAATTATGTATAATAACAATAATAATAGTAATTCGTGAATCTATCACTGTAGTCTCAAGTGTGTCAGTGCTCTGACGTATATGCGCTTGACAACTAACTGACGGCGCACACAGGCAACGCAAGTCAATATCTCGATCAATACCCTAACGGGGTGTGCGTGGAGTGGCAGGCCAATGCCGTGGCATATTTGTGGATGTAACTGTGTTTGTGGCCCCACTGGAGCACGGAAGATCACAGGAACACGTGGCTATTACTATGCGGCGTCATGAAATGATATTTATAGTACTATATATATATATATATATATATATATATATATATATATATATATATATATATGCATGTATATACATAAATCTCTCTCTCTCC
>NW_023597055.1:3682908-3697149 GCF_011947565.3 Pollicipes pollicipes
CGCAGCGTCACCGCGGCGCTGGGCACGTACCGCGCCTGCAACACCCACCGGTCGTGTCAAACTACACACGGACGATGAGCACTCAACGGAGGCACCGAGACTAAACACGCGCCGGTCTTGTCACACCACGAACGGAATGTCAAACGAGGAGCGCTAGACGGAGGTTCCGAGGCTGAACACGCGCTGGCTGTGTCTAACCATACACGGCCACGTCAAGCGAGGGCACTAGACGGAGGTACGGGGACTGTAACACACTCCAGCCGTGTCAAACCACGCACGGCCACGTCAAACGAGGAGAGCTAGACGGAGGTATGGGGATTGTAACACGCGCCAGCCATGTCAAACTACCCACGGCCACGTCAAACGGGGGGCACTAGACAGAGGTGTCGGGCTGGAACACGCGCCAGCCGTGTCACACCACGCACGGACACATAAAACGAGAAACATTAGACGAAGGTACCGAGACTGCAACACGCGCCAGCTGCGTCGAACCACACATGAACACGTCAAACGAGGAGCACTAGACGGAGGTACCGGGACTGTAATACGCGCTAGCCGTGTCATACCACACATGAACATGTCAAACGAGGAGCACTAGACGAAGGTACCGGGACTGTAAAGCGCGCCAACCGTGTCAAATCACGCACGGCCACGTCAAACGAGGAGCACTAGACGGAAGTATGGGGATTGTAACACGCGCCAGCCGTGTCACACCACGCACGGACACATGAAACGAGATACATTAGACGAAGGTACCGAGACTGCAACACGCGCCAGCTGTGTCAAACCACACATGAACACGCCAAACGAGGAGCTGCAGCTGGAGCTGGAGCTTCCAGCTGCAGCTGGAAACCAGACACCAGTGCGCCGTCGAGGCGGGTATCCACGCACACAGTGTTGCCGCTTTGAGATATAAAAATATCACTTGAGGATAAGACGGGGCAATTCTGCCATGGGTTCAGTGACTCACTCGCACCGTGCCGGCCCACACTGTTGACACCGTTCGCATCCTTCGCATCATTGTCGTTAGTACACGCCTTGATGAGGTCAGTGGGCTGCGACTTTCTACTCTCTGGACCTACAGCAGCCCCTTCCATGGGCTGCGTAGGCCCACTGGAGGGCAGGGAACGATTCCATGACGCCGCACTCACTCGGGGCTCAACGCCGACAGTCGCGTCCAGAATATCGTCGACCACCTCGTAGATCTTGCTCGCCGGCCTCGCGTTCTTCAGTATCACCCATGAACTTCACCTGAAAATCGCGAAACGAAACAGATTTGAACACACTGTCGCTCCATGCGCCACCTATACAACAGTGACGTCCACGATTTACCACCGGCGCCGCTGCCATGGAAACGCCACGGCCATGTGATGAACACAGCGCGGAAAACGCTCGGTTGCCAATAGTTCGGGTCAGGTGCTGGAGTCTGTGCTCGGTTTAACATCTGCACAATCAGAGGATGCTTGCAGGCACGCTGGTCATCACCTGATTACGGGAAACAGGCACGTGTTTTATCGCCTCACGAAATACTCTGGCAATCTGCTACCCATGTCATAATCAAACAGTGGAACGATCGAGAATGGCGTATTGAAGGCGCGCCGCTACCAGTCTTCATGAAAAAAAACACATTGAGTGTCCCTATCGGAATGCACGCCATCCTTCAAATCGGCCCACGGGCACACATCTCGAAATCATGCATCACAACGGGTGCAGTAATATACACGAGAATGTGCGGGCACATCGGTTCTGCGCAGATGGGCATGTGGGTGGCATTCCCTAACAAGACGAAGGACTGTCCGCCACTGGTGCTCATCCGAGGGGACTGCCGTTCGGGACTGAGGGCTGGGACTGCCGTTCGGGACTGAGGGCTGGGACTGCCGCTCGGGACTGAGGACCGAGGACGGCCGCTCGGGACTGAGGCTGAGGCCCCTCGGTGATGAGGACTGAGGGCTGCCGCTCGGAACTGAGGACTGCGGACGCCCATCGGGGCTGAGACTGCCGCTCGGGACTGAGGGCTGGGTCTGCCGTTCGGGACTGAGGACCGGGGGCTGCCGCTTGGGACTGAAGACTGAGGACGCCCCATCGGGCTAAGGACTGAGAACTACCGCTCAGCCGCACGCAGTCAGGTAAGGACACCAGCATCCCGAAACGACGCGGCTCGAGCCCGGCCAAGGCGAGGTCGACGGTGAGTCCGTTGCAAGAAAAACAGCTGGTGTCCGGACGCTTGGGAGGAAGTCACTGTGTGCCGAGTACATAAGGCATAGATTGTCAACATCGTGTTCGCTGAGGAACCTCAGCTACTCCAAATTTTGATTGGGTTTGAACAAGTTACGGTTCTTTTCACCACGTTTAACCATTTTAGAAGCATGGCATAACGGAAAGAGGTGAGTGGTGTGAACATTACTGAGACCCTTGCGGGAGACACTCGCTAGCGACCTGTTACTCTCCGCACAGGGGCTCTTCTCTGGAGATTGTGCGAGCGCCTGGCAGTCGCCACTTCAACCGTCTTTTGACCCACGGTCCGCAGCTTGCTCTACGAGGCGGTACGCTGCCGGGACGTATGGTATGACATTGATGAAGCCGGCGGGTGAGGGAAGCAGGACGAATGACAGCTTTAATACAGTGTCTCACCTTGAACTCGTCGCGGTAGTGTTCTCCGTATGAGGCTCGCACCTCCTCGCCCGCGGCGTCCCAGTCCTTCTTCACTGTGCCCTCCAGAACGCTCTCGGACAGGATCGGCGTGCTGCAACCGCGGAGACAATGTGACGTCATCGGGATGACTCGTGAACGGCATGCGTGTGACGTCATCACTCGCGATCGACGCGTATTGCGGCGTGACGTCATAGCTTGGATGCGTGAACGGCGCGGTATGAGACGTCATTGCTCTCCATCGACGAATCACACGGTGCAACGTCATCTCTTGGGGGCAAAACGATTCGTCGAACAGACTCCGGCGATTGCAGTGGAGGTGCAGGAGGCCTGGGGCACAGGTGCCAATGCCTGTGAGTTTGGCTCTGGCGTAATGGCCGGATGTTTTTGGCCCCAGAGCTAACGATTGCCGGCCGGGCTCTTAAGCAACCGCTAGAAAATTATAGCCGGGAATACGCTGTTCAGTGAAACGGTGCTTTCATCATTTAACAATTAATTCACAATTCGCGTTGCCACCTTACGAAGATTAGAACGTCCCGTTGTGGGCAGTTCGTCAACTAACTCAGACTGACGTGAGGACATCATCGCACTATCGCTGAGCGGCAGATCAACGAGCGTGACGGCACTGGCGGAATCACTTGGTAAACACACAGAAACATGGGGTTACAGGCGATCATGTCAGCGACTCGTGGCACCATCTTACTCAGGAATCAGTGCACTCCATATATCCATGTCGGTGAGGTTACCAGTTGACGTCGTTACACTACTGGCGAGAGAGTACAGGACTACTAGTACCACTAAATGGCGCCAGGTGCCACCGTCTGCGGTCGTCAAAGCGCCCAGAGGCGGCCATTCAAACCTGGGGAGGGCTGTTGCATGATTACATCATACTCCGAAAACGAGGCGCCGCAGGTCGACTTCAAACTCACTGAACAATACGAGAAGCTGCCATTCCTGCGGTGCCCGAGCCGCGGCAGTGTGACCAACACCTTGCCGGCCCCAAAACGCCAGCTGGAGGTCATGAACAGGACACACTACACCCCGCACAGGAGCGTGACACGTTCCTGAAGTCTCTCTCAAAACGCCGACTCCACCAGTCTGGGCCCGCTTTCTAGTCTCACGAGCTCGCCCGGTAGACAGCGGCTGGTCCACCTCCGTGGGCCGAGATTGCTAACCACCCGAGCCGCCTCGGCCGGGGCCGAAGGTGTCGACTCGACGCTGCGGGCCGCCGCCAACAAATACAGCGGCGTCCGGCCGCGGGCCACCTGCCGACGCTATTTCTGTGGTCACGCCGTCGGCGGCTCAAGTAGCTTGTTGACGGAACACGGAACGTGATCTGTGCTTTGGACTGGAGATGCAGTCCAGTAACGGCGCAGGAGATGCAGTCCAGTAACATCTGGAGCACGGCGCAGGAGATGCAGTCCAGTAACGCTCGGGGCCCGGCGCAGGAGATGCAGTCCAGTAACATCTGGAGCACGGCGCAGGAGATGCAGTCCAGTAACGCTCGGGGCCCGGCGCAGGAGATGCAGTCCAGTAACGCTCGGAGAGCGGCGCAGGAGATGCAGTCCAGTAACACCTGGAGCCCGGCGCAGGAGATGCAGTCCAGACACGCTCGGAGCCCGGCCTCAGGAGATGCAGTCCAGTAACAGCCTGGGCCCGGCGCAGGAGATGCAGTCCAGTAACATCTGGAGCTCGCGCAGGAGATGCAGTCCAGTAACGCTCGGAGCCCGGCGCAAGAGATGCAGTCCAACATCACCCGGAGCTCAGCGCAGGAGATGCAGTCCAATAACAACTGGAGTGCGGCCCAGGAGGTGCCGTTCAGTTACACCCGGAATGCGGCGCAAGAGATGCAGTCCAGTAACACCCGGAGCCTGACGCAGGAGATGCAGTCCAGTAACGCTCGGAGCCCGGCGCAGGAGATACAGCCCAGTTACACCCGGAGCCCGACGCAGAAGATGCAGTCCAGTAACGCTCGAAGTCCGGCTCAAGAGATGCTGTCGACCGCACGGGGGCTGCCGTCTGGCCGGTTTGTTGGTAGGCATTTGATTTTAAGGACAAGGGGCACGAATGGACAGGTACCGACTGAGCACGAAAGCTCCGTCTAAACTGAACAGCACACACTTCTAAGGGACAAAACGGACCGCCGCGCTGACACCAGAACCAACGGCGAAAAAGCGAGTGTTTACAAGAGCGTTCGCCACTTAATGAACAAGTGTTAAAAACGACTAACTTTCATTCCGCAAGCTCCCTGTCTCCAAATAGCGAGCAATTTAGGTTGACTGACGCGGCACCGTATGTGTGACTGACAGGGCGGAAGATATCGCTCCAGTCCTTCCCGCGCTACCCGTCTCGTGAACTCCCCATCAAGCTGCCGAATCAGCAGGACGGGGTGGTCTGAAGACGCTCATCTTCGCCCCAGCGCCAGCTGCGCTCGCCGGCGCTGACTCGCGCCAGCTCCGCGTGGACTGATCCACCTACCGGTAGGTGGACGGCTCCACCGTGTGGACGGAGATGTTGAACTTGTGCATCTCGCGACGCAGCCCGTCCGCGAACGAGATCGTAGCGTGCTTGGAGGCCGAGTAAGCTGACAGGCCCGGGATGGTGTACCGGCCTGAGGTCAAGGTGGGGTGGAGTCAGAGTCAGACCATAGCAAACAAGATGGCAAGTCAAGGCCGAGGTCAAGGTCAGACCGAGTTCAATTCAGGGCCACACCAGGCAAAGGGGATGGTGGCATGCTTAAAGACCGAGTAAGCTGACAAGTCCGGTATAGTGCACCGACCTGGGGTCAAGATTAGGCATCTCAAGGTCAGGGTCATCCAAGATCAGGTATGTGTCAGAGGGGTCATAACTGCCATTTGATGTAGCGTACGAGATAATGAAGCTGACAAGGTCACCTACGTATCAGGTCATTTGATCAGACTTAAGACAGGATCGGAGCGATGTAGGGAGGTCAATATAGAGGCAAGACTTGATCAGGGCCACCTCAGCCGGTATCCACAAACAGGGGTGCCACTTTATAAAATCGGTTGGGGGGGGGAGCGGAGCTCAGCTGAAAAGGCTGACCCAACCCACTCTCAAAATTTGATGTTTTCCCGCACTTCGGCCACTTTGCATCCTCGATGCTACAATTTATACCAAACTTTTTGCAATATTTCGTAGATTCAAAATTATGTTCCTGCAGAGGAATGACGCCCCATTTTAGGTTGATCTGAACTGCCTTTCTCAATTCAGCATGGGGGTAGCAGTCTCTCACGAAGTATATGAAGTGACGTCCCCGTCCATCAACTTTAAAAAAGAGGCGTAACAGTTTTGTAAACTGTAAGGCGCAGTTTAGTTCGCATCGTTTGAAAAGCAAGTCGATAATATGCGGTGGGCCGTTAACAAACGACAAATGTCGCATCCTTTGACGATGTTTGAGTTCATTTGAAAACACTCGCGGGTATGCAAGCGCTCTGTCAACTTCCACACGGTTCAAGGCATTCGCTTGATACACTCATCATCGCGTAACATCTGTACCGTACTGCTGCTGTCCAGCCGTTGTAAGCGTGCGCGCGGCAGCCGAACAGCTGACGCGTGGCACGAGGCCAAGCCAGCAGTGCCATGAGGCGCGTCAGCGGCTACGGCTCCCACCGACCCCCTCCCCCCCCCGCACACACACAGCGCTGCACTCGAAACGACGCGAGTCCGGATGCCTTGGAGCATGGCGACGGACGGCCGACGCGCCTGCCACCGGTTCTTGAGACGCAGCAGGTCATGTTGCAATGTTGCAGATCGTGTTTCAGCACGACACCACGTGCGGGCAGAGTGCAGTGCGGGACGGGCGCGTTTCGGGATCTGCCACCGACGGCTAGGCACGCGCTGAAGCTGTGCTCCCTGGAATCTGAGCCTTTAGGCTCAGGCAAACCTGCTCGCAAAAGCGCTTGGGCGTATTGCGAACAAACTGTTTCGTGGTGGTCTGGTGTAGATGGATGCGTGTTGTACTATTGTGATAGTTTGAAATGTTATGCAAGAAGTTGATAATAGGCAGCAGCATGCCATTTTTATACCCATTGCCCCTGAAAACAATTCTGGCCCTAAACACGAATTTGGTACGTAAATTACGAAACGACATCGAACGACTTCTGAAACTATGATTCCTCGGCTGAATGACCCAGTCACGGTGTGTGGTCTGTCCCTGTGACTGCCAGACCAGGCGCCCGAGCGTCAGCCGCGCCGCTCGGTCAGCGACCTGAGCTTGCCCTGACCTGACGTGGCCGGCAGGCGGCCGCGGCCTGACCTGACGCGACCGGCAGGTGGAGGTGGCCTGAGCTGACGCGACCGGCAGGTGGAAGTGGCCTGAGCTGACGTGACCGGCAGCTGGAAGTGACCTGACCTGACCTGACCTGACCTTGACCCTACCGACCGCAGTGGTGGTTACGCACCGCGGACACCGCGATGAAATTAAGTCGTTTATAGTGCGTGTCGTTGTGGGGCTTGAATCCAAACATGCTTAACCAAACCAACCGTGCTGTATAGGTCCTGAATAGCTTTGCGGAATGGGTGACTGATCGCCAGCGGCAATCGCTCCTGACCTGACATCAGTCTGACCTGGCCCGTGACCTGAGCTGACCTGCCAAGCTGGCGACGATCACCACCCGGCCCCCTGCGCCGTGCGCCCGCACCAGCGGCAGGAACGCCTTGGTGACGCGAATGGCGCCCAAGCAGTTGATCTCGAACAGACGCCGGTACATGTCCAGGGAGCACCACTCCACCTCCGAAATCGTGAAGACGCCCGCATTGTTCACCACCGCGTGCAGCTCTGAAACGGAGGCGGACACCGGTGACCTGTGACCTGTGACCTCTACCGAACGAAAGGTCGCGAGTTCGTTGCGGTACGCGGAATACTCAGAAGGCCCGCAGTGACGGTACGTTTCTGCCATGCGGTAATAGAGAACAAAATGAGCGAAAACGACGGCGGAAAACGGTGCGTGTCAGCCAAAAATGTTGCATGGATTTGCTGATCACTTCGAGGGAAAGTAAGCGGCAAAACGCTATTTTGACGATAGTTATTTTGATAATGGTAAATTATGGGTGGGATATAAGGCGTAGAGCACAGCTCATTTGGTCATAACCAAAGGAAGCAAAAAAAGGGCATAAACAAAACACCAACTATGCACAATATCATGGCACCATGCAAACCGATGTACGTGATATATATATATATATATATATATATATATATATATATATATATATATATATATAATGTATAATAACAATAATAATAGTAATTCGTGAATCGATTACTGTAGTCCCAAGTGTGTCAGTGCTCTGACGTATATGCGCTTGACAACTAACTGACGGCGCACACAGGCAACGCAAGTCAATATCTCGATCAATACCCTAACGGGGTGTGCGTGGAGTGGCAGGCCAATGCCGTGGCATATTTGTGGATGTAACTGTGTTTGTGGCCCCACTGGCGCACGGAAGATCACAGGAACACGTGGCTATTACTATGCGGCGTCATGAAATGATATTTATAGTACTACATATATATATATATATATATATATATATATATATATATAATAATATATATATATGCATATATATATATATACATAATCTCTCTCTCTCTCTCTCTCTCTCTCTCTCTCTCTCTCTCTCACTCTCCCTCTTATCGTAGGGGTACGTGGTCTGCGCGTGGTCTGTAACTGCAGGCGTCCAAGCGTCAATCTCGCTGATTCGTCAGCGCTCTGATCTGACCACGTGTTACCAAACGAGGCACTACAATCGCAGTTCCAGCAGCCACTCATGACTGCCCGCACACCCTGGCATTTCCGAGGGGAGCCAACCCCACGACAGATCATTACAAGCGGTCGTGCTACTTGGCTGACTCAAAGAGATCATTTGGTATTTCCGTTTCAGCATGGGAGGGTATTAAGGAACGCGAAATGCCTGTTGCACTGGCTGCCCCCAGGGTCTATGACTGACTTAACACACCGCCCTCGCTCTTGTGTGCACGCCAGGCGTGCGCCAGATGTCCTCGAGTGTGATCTCTAATGGAATAACTCTCGTAAACCATGCTTCACCTGACCCATTCCTGGACTCGCTAGACTTACCAGGCTCTTTTGATGAGCCTTTCCAGGACCCACCAGTACACATGAACAACACTAGACTCACTGGAAACATTCAAGGCTCAGTCATCATTCAGCAACATTTTCAGGCTCATCGCTAATTTTCAAGACAGGTATCCTTTGGAGCATTCTACACACACACGCACACACGCACGCACGCACGCACGCACGCACGCACGCACAGCACGCACGCACGCACGCACACACGCACGCACGCACGCACGCACGCACTCTTCGACCTTGGAGACCTAGGCATGCTCAAGGAGGGTGTCCCAGGCTTGCTGGCCTCCCCCAGGACTTACTGGTATCCTTGAGGAGGGCTCCCACGCGGACCACAGCGGCAGCCACCTGCTCCTGGCTGGTGACGTCACAGGCGACGACGGTCAGCGACGAGGAGCAGTCGCGCTGCAGGGTCCGCGCGCCCTCGCCGTCCGGAAACAGGCAGCCGGCGAACACGCGCAGCCCGAGAGCGTCCAGACGGCGCGCCACCGCGTGGCCGAAGCCCGTGTCACAGCCTGCGGTGCCGAGGAGTCAGCGACTGTCCGGTACGGCGGCGGGGGAGGTGCAGCAGAAGCCGTGAGGGACAGTGGAATCCAGCCTCAGGTGCGGGCGTGTGCCAGGACTGTCCGACACGGTAGCGGGGAAAACACGGCAGATGCCGTAAGAGGCAATGGAGTCACACACGTACACACACACACACACACACACACACACACACACACACACACACATATATATATATATATATATATATATATATATAAGTAATATAGTATATATACGGCAAGTAATATATATATATATATATATATATATATATATATATATATATATATATATATATATATATATTACTTGCCGCGCGTTTCACAGAACAACGGCTGCATCATCAGGCAAAATAACACACACGTGCAGTGTAAGCCATGACGGATTTAAAACGCCCACAGACAAATAAAAAATACCACCTATGTACATGCAATGACGCATGTGTGGTACACGAATGGCACGCCCAACTTTACAGACATATATCCTTTTATCACAATTTCTAACAGACATGATGAAGTCATGTCATCCAGCTTTGAACGTTTCTAAAATGTGAGGACTCTAAAATTATCAAATCCAGCTAGGAATAAGTATATTAAAATTTCAATGAATTTGCCAATGAACTAGCAGGCGTAGAGTTAAATGGTGACGTAATTTTGGCTATTTACAATATAGTTAGTTCATTCACTAACATATATTTACAAGAGACGATCGATATTTGTGTTAGAAGCCCATTTTCGGCAAACACTGATGCGATAGGAATAAGCATGAAATATTTCAGGTCCCTCCTCAAATTCGCTGTGACGAATTCGCTTTTTCAACTCCAATGGCAAGCTTTATGGACGGAAAGAGAGGGTGGGTATGGGTCTGACTTTGGGTCCAACGTGTGCTAAAACTTGTATGCGTAATTATGAAAAACTCTGGCATAGTTCCTGTTCGACCGAATTCTGCCCTTTCTCTTATCGCAGGCATGCTGACCATTGCTTTCGTCTTTTTAAGGACAGGTCTCACAATATTGTTTATTGATTTTTTTCTTAGAAATAGGCATCCAGGCACTAGATTGACGAAAGAAAAGAAGTCAGACAGCAAAATTACTTCTCTGGACGTCCTCATGTACAAAGACGGTAATCGTTTACGCACTTCGTTGTGCCGAACACCTACTGTCCCTGGACTGGGCACGAGTTTTTCAGTTTTGATTCCGGAATCATTAAAGCTTAGCTCAATATGGACGGCTATCTTTAGCGCATACTATCTTAGCTCTACTTATCAATTCTTTCATGCTGAAGTCGAGAGTTTAAAGGGGTGCTCCGGGAACAACAGTTTTGCCCTGTGTAGCATTCATCCTTTCATTTGTAGGTCCCCCGATTCTAGATATATTTCCTCGTCCAGGCCCTTTGAGGTTCCAAAACTCTTGAGGTTTGAGGTTCCAGGCCTTTAAGCGTCGGAGGGATAAATAACTTCACTTCATCACATCCATAAGAAATTGTTTTAAAATGATATATGTCCGTAGCATTGGGGGTTGTCGTATTTCATTGCGTGTGTATGTGTAGTATTTTCAATAGGGCGTTGCGAGTAATATAAGATCATAAGTTGATCAACGCATGTTAACATGAGTCATTTCTTAGTGAGGAAGCTACACACACACACACACACACACACACACACACACACACACACACACACACACACACACACACACACACACACACACACACACACACACACACACACACACACACACACACACACACACACACACACACACACAACACACACACCACACACACACACACACACACACACCACACACACACACACACACACACACACACACACACACACACACACACACACACACACACACACACACACACACACACACACACACACACACACACACACACACACACACACACCACACACACACCACACACACACACACACACACACACACACACACACACACACACACACACACACACACACACACACACACACACACACACACACACACACACACACACACACACACACACACACACACACACACACACACACACACACACACACACACACACACACACACACACACACACACGCACACATTGCATCTTGAACCGCAAGCAGCGGAATCAATGCCGAAAACAAGCCACGTCTCCCGCAGTCCGAATTGCGGCGGACCTTAAACGACGTTGTGACGAATGGCTACCGATTCACTTTCACACCGTCTTCCCCGTCGCTCAATCGCAATCCTGTCTCCCCCTCCCCCCCCCCCCCCTCTAACCCTTTCTTTAACGCCGCTGGATCACTCGGGTCCCGATACACACATATTCCTTTTACCGACCGTTGAACCAAGTGGAAACCTCAACTAGCCTAATAATGCAAAACATAACTGAAACAGAGTAGCCTAACGAAAGTAACTGCCCTTCTTGCATCCTTTGAATTTATCATGAAGAGGTGACCATTTATTTTGACGCATAATCGGAATCACACCTTTCACAATTATTAGTATCGTCTTTTGAAAGTGAAAACGATCCATCCTATCTCACTGATATTTTCAGATTCTTAGCAATGCGTTTAACGCTTAACGCTAAAACAGACTTGCGCAGTTCTGGCTCTGAATGCTCAAAAACGCGGCGTCATAAAGACATACCACGCGACATTACCACGTAGGACATAGTCAACCGATAAGTATGCACCGAGAGTTAAAAGTATCCCTTTTGAGTGGGTCCTTCACCGGCAAGAACGTAAAATAGCGTCTTTACAGACATCAAAAAGATATGGGACAAACGCATTGAAACAACTATCATTCAACGTCATCAGTGACAGTGACTCACCTGTCACAAATACAGCCTTGTCTGACCGATGGTCTATGACGTAACGGGGCAGAAATTGTCGCAGTGCATCAATGAAGAACGATGTGACCAGCAGGGCCAATAGGAACACAGCCAGCTCCTGAATCCATGGCCCAAACGCCGCCAGTCGAAGCACGGCGTACGTGGCTGACAATACGCCGACGTGCAGTGCCGTCTGGAGCCGAAACATGACTGCGGAGGGCGATCACAGATGGCAGCACGGGCGTTGTGCCGGTGACCTCCGGCAGCCTGTACCTCGCTGATGTGCTCCGCCTTTCAAAGATCTGAAATGAAAACGATGCTTCAAACCCTCAGATCAACTCGAGGTCGAGCTTTTTGCATGTTGAACGTGCTTCGATTTCTTGATGGCCTTTACTCGGATATTCAACGAATGCGCAACTTTGTCATTTTTTTGGTCGTTGACTTTCAACCTTCTACTGAAACACATTGCATGATTCCACGTCACGATGATTTTCCAAACAAAGTGAACTTTACCGCTATGTACATGCCAGCAGGTTCACTAGTTCATTACATACAAAGTTATCCAATATATCATGCTGAGATTATTTGTATTGTCACGTTCAATACAACTAATTCAAGGATCAGCCATGGTTGTTTTGCTTCTATCGAAAAGCGAGCACACATGGGAAAGTCCTATGACCAGCATCCGCTCTAATATGGAGATAGTTATCAGGCTACTCTCATCGATAGCAGCAACTCGTCACTGACGAAGATTGCAAACCAAGTTTTTCCTAGACTCGTTCAATGCTAAGAAATCGCCCCATCCCTTACCCATACTTGACCTCTTTCTCTACCTTAGGTATTTTGGCGAAGTGCGAAATGACAAATACAATAGAGTGACGAGGACAACCTAGGCAGCGTTTGTATGAAGTAAGCGATTGATTCGCCATTGAGGCGATTTCGACACCTCAAGGTATACCATTTCAAGACGCTGTAAACCACCAAGCGCTTTCAGGGGTTGACAATTACCACGCGATTTTCGGAACGGTGTTATTGAGTGGAGCGGGCGGGGAATTGGCGGCCACCACGACATTCAGCGACAACGATCAAAAACATGTTTGGAAACGTCACCAACACCACTTGGCATTGGCAGAAAAGGCAGCATGCCGTTTGGACACGCCGACAACAAACACACCTTCCACAAAGTTGCAGCGGAGGCGCTTTTCCCGGCGTAAATCCACGCCCACTCTTCACTCGGTCTGAGGGCGTGGTGGATGTGCGAGCGGGGGGGGGGGGGGGGGGGGGGAGGGCGACCACACGCGTCTGTCCGGCACCGGGCGCCGATACCGACTGACACGATAAGGCCGGCTGTGCAGGCCGGCCGCCCGGCCAGATACGGCAAAGGCTTCCCCAGCGTGTCCCGGCGCGGCCGCCGCTGACGCAGGCCGTGACACTGTCCGGCTGGACAGTCAGCACTGTCCGGCCGCTGACGCAGGCCGTGACACTGTCCGGCTGGACAGTCAGCACTGTCCCGCCGCTGACGCAGGCCGTGGCACTGTCCGACTGGACAGTCAGCACTGTCCGGCCGCTGACGCAGGCCGTGACACTGTCCGGCTGGACAGTCAGCACTGTCCCGCCGCTGACGCAGGCCGTGACACTGTCCGGCTGGACAGACAGCACTGTCCCGCTAATGACGCAGCCCGTGCACTGTTCGGCTGGACAGACAGCACTGCCCCGCTAATGACGCAGCCCGTGCACTGTTCGGCTGGACAGACAGCACTGCCCCGCCGCTGACGCAGCCCGTGACACTGTCCGGCTGGACAGTCAGCACTGTCCCGCCGCTGACGCAGCCCGTGGCACTGTCTGGCCCGACAGACAGCACTGCCCAGCCGCTGACGCAGGCCGTGGCACCGTCCGGTCCGACAGACAGTCAGAATGCTAGCCCGCCCAAGCACTGTCCGGCCAGCCAGACAGGTGCCGTTCGCACAGCCAACCTTATCAGGTAGCGCTCGGAAGAGAAGACAACCAACGACACAGTCCAGCCTTGTGAAGTGGACCGAGTGGACTGGAGTGGAGCCGGACCTTCTGTAGTCGACTGTATCGTTCTGACGGGAACA
>NW_023597055.1:3698149-3759352 GCF_011947565.3 Pollicipes pollicipes
CCGGTAGCCGTGAAACGAAGTTGCTACCGCGCTCTTGCACGGTATCATCCGTCGTTTCTATACATTTACGTGGTGTTAGTACGGAATCGTGCATTTGCACTTAAGAATCGCAGATATATAGCCATGCCGACTTGGGTCGAGACCCTTCAATTACCAGCTGCAGAATATGAATAATAATGCCTGAAGTTTATCGCCCTATTGTATTAGCCCGCCTGCAATGAATCTAGCCAGCCGCGAACACCGTCCGTACTGAAGGCAAATGCGCTGGTACACCGTGCCAGCACGGCGCCGCCACTGCATGGATGACCGCTGCTACCTGGCTCCGGAGTTCACCGCCGCATCGTGTAGCAGTGCAATAGCAGCGCCGCCCAATAACAAACACCGACGTCGATGCCCTCTGAATGTGACACCTTGCTGGACATTGATCCCGGCTACGGATGCCGGTGTATGTGTCCTGAGTCGGGTTTGATGACGTCAGTGCGGCGTGTTGAAATCCCGCCGCACAGCATCCAGGCCGGGGTTCGGGTAGGACTGAACTCTGCTCCAGTCCGCGCTCCTGTCCTTTGAGAATCGAGTTCAAGTCATCGATTTGTTTCAAGATCATTCGGACCCGGGCTTATATATTTGAAAACGGTGGATTCGGACCAAGCCTCAGACTTGAGCCCCGGTGAGCACAAAGCGTACCATGATTTCACGCGCTCCGGAAGTGCACTCAGCGGCAAGCTCCGCTTAGCTGAGGAGTGTTTTCCTTTATAGTCCAGTTCGGCATGAAATTGGTCAGGTAACTGCCCCTCCGACTTGTGTAACTGATTCAAGCTCACTAACAATGAATGAATGATAGTATTTTCTTCTTTTTTTGTTTTGTTTTTAGCTGGCCGTCATTAGCTGAGCTTGGCAATGACTGCATTAAGCTTTCTCCTCTATGTTTTGTCATGCTTAATGCATAACACGGATGGTGCCGGTTGTGGACCACCTCTTCGTCTACTTCTTTACGTTTGCTTCCACTTCCTAACTGAGAGCGCCGCGACATGATTCTATGTTTCCTGGCATTAGCGTACGGTTGATTGCGTCGCTGGGATAAAGGAGGGACACTGCTCGTCACTTGCTTTTGCGTAACGGCATAACCAAAATGATCAAGGATTCCAAATACATCGGCTCGAGCTCAGGTACGGATTCAGACTGGAACAAAACTGAATCAAGATTCAATCGACTCAACAAACAGTTTGAATGCCTCCCAGATCAGCGTACGCAGTCGCACGTCTAAGCAACTGACCTGCCTTCCGCAGCTATTAACATATCAATAATACCGGATAAGCAATTATCACTCAAACTCCAATATTAGGGTACGTTTTAATCGCAAAGCATCTGCTCTGAAAGAAACATCTTGTGTTCGCGAATTTATGCGGTTCAGCACATTGACCGTGTCATGTCAGGGTGAGTTGGGAAGCTAGGTTGGGCCCTGTTCGCTTAAATTTGGTGCGGTTAAATTAGTTTGAGCCGCACTACGTTTGTCCGGCATTGGCAACTTGAGCTTCGCCCATATAATGCAGATTTAGTTTAAAAAATCAGGCAAGGTTAGCTTGGACTATGTTAGATTTGGCTCATGTTTTGACGAATTAAGTTAATTAATTAATTTGACAGCCTTTCGGAGTTGTTAGCAACTCGAATTTGCAGTGGGTAGCCCAATGGAATCAAACGGTTTTTAGCTCAGTCCCGCTCCGGTTTAAAGGGCTTGTAAATTTTATAAGACATTTCAACTGGCGTCCGGTCCAGTTCATCACAATAAAACCACATCCAACAACAAAGCATATCGATGGAACGCTTTTCGCTCTGGCTTTAAGTGTAACATCGAATGCGGCAGATTATCGTACTTATACGAACGGCTAACTCATCATTAGAGCCATCAAATGATTCCATTCAATTTATGCCAGCCAGGTTATCTACTTTAATCATATATGCCGCGTCGTTTGGTGTGTCCCGACCAATTCCAGTCCAATCTGTAGGTCAGTCTTAAATTATCAGCGTCTTCCATAGTGAAGAGTTTTGCACACTGCTGCGATTTTTTCTTTATCAGACACGCCCTGATAATACGATAGGAAGCTCTCCCTGCTTCATACAATGTTCTGAGGAACTGAAAGGCTCGAAATCAGGGTCCCACTGTTCGTGGCTCAAATGTGTGCAACGTGCAAGGGAGACTCAGGACTTGCTTACATATCAAGGACCCGCGGGCAATGGAACCCAAGGTCTGCGACCGGTGTTCCCAGAATCTGCCACCCACCGACGCACCTCAGATTAACCGCTGATGTCCCGGGGACCTGACGCTGATATCCCCGGGGACCTAACCCTGATGTCCCCGGGACCTGACGCTGATATCCCAGGGACCTAACCCTGATGTCCCCGGGACCCCTGACGCTGATATCCCCGGGACCTAACCCTGATGTCCCGGGACCTGACGCTGATGTCCCCGGGACCTGACGCTAACGTCTCCGGGACCGGACGCTGATGTCCCCGGGACCTGACGCTAATGTCTCCGGGACCTGACGCTGATATCCCCGGGACCTGACGCCGATATCCTCAGGACTTGACGCCGATATCCCCGGGACTTGACGCTGATGTCCCCAGGACCTGACGCTGATATCCCGGGACCTGACGCTGATGTCCCCAGGACCTGACGCTGATATCCCCAGGACCTGACGCTGATGTCCCCGGGACCTGACGCTGATGTCCCCAGGACCTGATGCTGATATCCCCGGGACGGACACTGACGTCCCCGGAGCCGGGCGTCAGCTCGCGCTCGCTCTGCCCGAGGAGCCGGCGCTCTCTGCCGGCCAATGACGTGAGACCGGAGGCGCCGCTGATGACGAGCGTCACGTTACGCCGTGAGCCATGTGACGCGCGCCAGACCAGCGCTGCGTGGCCAGCGGACATTCGCTGCCGCTGGTGGACCGCTGGCCCCGCTCTGGGCCATCTCGAGACGCCATACGGGCGTCACGAACCGCTTAGGAAGCGGGGCTTATGATGCCGTATGATGGACACAATGCATATGTAATGTGATGAGTCTGCCCGCGCCGGTAATTATGCCCGAGTTGGTGTATGTCTCGCTACACAAGCACGTCCACATTTCTAGCCAGTCATCCGCTACCTCCCTTCCCCGTGCCAAGCCTATCTCCTCCCCAACCCTACGCCTCACATGCCTGGATAAGAAGGAGAGAGGCTTGGAACGGAGAAGGGAGAGAGGGGATAACTGGATAAGCGGTTAGCGATGTGAACGCATTGCGAATCCCCAACAAATAATCTTGGGCTAGACAAGTTTGAAAATATGCCTTAAAAATGCCTTATTGAGGATGGCCCCAGGATCCATCCCTAGGATAACATGAAATGTGTCCATTCCGCAAAATAACCTTGAACTAGTGTAAACGTCTGGCACGATATTTTTTATCTCTTTGATTCCTTCGCGCTCCGATGGCTAGAACAAGCCCAGCCAAAACATAAACACATCGGGAATCAGGCCTATTCAGACCAAGCCCTGTCGGGCCGCACTCAGGCCTAAGAAACGCGTTACTAAATGCGTGATGCATTCTATAAATATCCGGCAAACGGACAAGGCCGGTTGGGTGCGTGCATTGACGACTGGCAATGACAAAGAACGCTAACTCACGCATTTCGCAACACTCATCCATTTGTCACTGGCCGATCAAATCAAATCACGATCCGTCAGATTGTGTTGCAAATATTCTCTCTCATCTGTTCGACGGGCAAATTACGTGCGGCTGATAGTGGGTTATCATTTTTCCGACGGCATCGTAAGGTAATGCGAAAGAGGGAGAGGAGAACGAATGACTGAGCAGTGACCAGTGAGCAGCGACCAGTGAGCAGTGACCAGTGAGCAGTGAGCAGTGAGCGGTGAGCGGAGCAGTGACTGAGCAGAAAGAGGAGAACGATGTGTGAGAAATCAGACTGACGGAAGTTCGGCAGAGGTCGGAGAAGATAGCCAGCGAGTAGCGGTCGTGTTCGGGGCCCCGCGGTGCAGTCAGTGCTCGCTATGACTGGGCGGGCGCCGGGCTGTCCGTGTCTGAAGCCGTGTGGGCGGGCTGTGAACAACAGATGCGCTCTAGCTGCACCGCAAGGTCCGTTGCAATCACGGTTCAAATCAGCCCGTCACCTCTGGGCTTGTAATCAAAGGCGACTATCAATAATACTCGGCTCACGGAAGACACATTGGCCGGCATGGTAAATGCCTGCAACAATGTGATGACTTCGCTGAGAACGGCGTTGAACGTTGTGAAAAGTTACATGTTATGAAGTAGGTTTTAGCATGCAGGCGACAGGCGATATGTACCAGACGAGGTTTGAAGAAGCTTTTCGTCGGACACGTAGCCGGGTCAGCTTTTGGCAATGGGCAACTGATCACAGTTTCACAAGACCATGAACACGGTAGCCTTCAAGGGAGCATGTCTAGTCGAGGTGGGATTTTGTATCGTACACGTGGGATTGTAGGGACTTCGATTTACATCAGTTAGTATCCTTTGTCTCTACAAATTCGCTTCAATTGACCAGACATTTCCAGCGCCCCAGATTTTGATGAAACCACAAACTTATCGCGTGACAACAAAACTTTTTCAACCATTTTTCACACGCTTGTATCACGAGCGTATCGTTAGCGTCAGCGAATGGCCATCTGATAAGGACGCTCGTCAGCACTGGCAGCAAATTATGAACACCACGACTACGACCATGGTGCGGACAACGCGGTTGTTTACGGTTTTACGGAAGGATTGAGAAGAGGCTTTAGTATCCCGGAAGGAATAATTGTTCTGACTATCGCCCTTATACCTGGCGTGTTAGTTTGCACAATCAAACACACCAGACGAAGGCGAAGGCAATAGAAGCTCGACAGCTGAAGTGTAAGCTTTACAGCATTTTACCTTCCCAGCTGCACATTATTAGTTCTTCACCTGCAGAGAAATAAAATGCAGACTTAGGAAGTATTGTCGTTGCACTGTTTCCACCGCCTCACAAATCAAACAAGCATCGTATCCCTTCATTACGTTCATGTCATCAGCCACCCACTGGTACGTATCTGGTACTCCCAGAGGCTCAGCCCACAACAGCCCAGCAAAACAATATTCTACTCTGTTGGGGGCTTCAGCCCTCCCTCCCAAGTTTGGAAAGAAAGTGGGTCAAATCTGGCTCAAATGAAATAAACCTGTTTGTTGGCATATTTTGGGGTAGGATGGGTCATTTTTTACTTCTCATTCCACCGCCCACCCCCTAACATATTCTATTTAACTACGCTACCGTCCTAATCACATTCAGACCACTGACGCTAAATCAGGTCTCACAGTTGACATCTAATGGTCCAAGTCAAAACAATTAAGATAATACACTTAAGCACTTCCACAGATCACGGTGATGTCGGACCGCACTCTTTCAATATTTCTGCACTGATTGACTTTCGGCGTGCTTCGAGTCTTCGCCGACGGAACTCAAGGCCTTCCTTGCTCGTGACGAGGGCATTGTTTCCGCAGTTGCGTTTTTTCCATAATAGGGCGGAATGCGTGTCATCATTTTCCTGTCACTGTGATGATATGTGGTGTTCTTTGTCGCCGGAAAAGTGAAGAAGCTTGTCACCAAAGTAATGGGGTTATGGCTAGCAGGCTATGTAAACATTATTTTCCGTGCAGTTTTAGTCTGTCGGATATGCCACCAATCGTCGCGCGTACTAATCGTTTCCATGCCGTTGATTGGTACAATTCTTCCCGTAAAATAGCTGTGTACGTACCCGTATAACGCGTACAGCCATCGATACGACGGATAAGAAAATGTGCATTTTTTATCATCATTGTCAGAAGCCTTAAATGAACCTTTCGTTGCTGCACATATGAAAAGCTTGGTCGAAAAATCTGCAGCGATGTTCTTTTTTAAAACCAAAAAGACCAAACTCCCTGTAACAGCTCTCATCAGCGATGACCGTCAAGTAAAGTCCAAGGAAGAGGTCACATCACTGCACTTGATATATATCTGTTTGCTCCAGTAATTTTACAATTCATTGTACGGCTGCCCCGTCAGGCGGCGTAAAAAGGTTCCAGCAGTGCTTTTGCCGCATCGACGTAGCTTTCTTACATCCAAACTTAAGGCCGATACAAGTCTTAGCAAGCTACCTTTCTCAAGGGATAATGTGAGGCCACCTGAGGGCATTCCATCGCCTTCCATGGTTTTGAACTCGGTGACACCCGCGCATGATCTTCACGCACGATACTAGTACGAAATGAAGGATTTGCTGACATACCTTGGCAGCTCTCAGGTGTCGGCTTGACGTGACCTTAAAAATAAATGACCATAACTCTGCAATCAATATATTTGTCACTTTGGTTAGTGGTGTAACATGCTTGAGAGCAAAATTAACGTTAATCTCAAGATTGGACGTGATGCCACCCCACCTTGACCAAGACTGCAGAGGGTCACAAACATTGATGGCGTTCATGACTTAACGCTCACAGGCCTTTGAAACCACTGTGAACATAGCTCACATATGGTTAAGAGTATGTCGCAGGGCGCCTATTTTTCATATTTTAGCGGATAGCCCGACCCCTGTCCTCGTATGGTATCCCCTGTTTTGGTATGGTATATATATATATATATATATATAATATATATATATATATATATATATATATATATATGGTGTCCCCTGACCCCGCTCAGAGCAACGTAACTGGCCGAGTGGGTCTTACTTGACCTGGGATAGTATTTTCAACCTGAGCAGTGAGATGACGCCCAGCCTGGCTGTCACGCGTTCAAGTAGCAAATATCTCTGTAACCAGCGAAACCAGGTCTGCATCTTTTTTTGTCCAAACCTTTAGTCCAAACCTTTTGAATGGGTTGATTTCTGGGATCAGAGCTCACGCTAAGCGGGGCTTGTTGTGTGAGCCTTGACCCCTACCATCCGATCGCGCAATTCTAGGTCAACGGCAGAATTTGATGGCTGAAGCTTAGCGTGCCGCAATGCTCGACACGGTCCGTCCTTTCCTTTGACGTTAACTGACCTTTATGACCTGATATGACCTTTATGACCTGATATAACCAGATATGACCTGCGGCCGCTGCAACCGGCCGCAGGTCATATCTGTCAAGTACAAATAGCAAGCGCCTGAAGCGGCTGGAACTCACCCCGCCACCAATGGGTGAATCGGAAGGCAGGTGCTCTTACCAACTGAGCCATCGGGACGGACAGAGGATCTGGAGAATCTGACGTCTCAGCGGCGATACATTAACTAATTTAGACAGAGGAGCAGGGGAGAAATCACGTCCCAGCAGCATTTCATCACGTGTGAGCCCGGTCACGCGCTGACACGTGTAAACCATGGATCCCCCCCCCCTTTTTAATGTTCTTGAGGCTTTGTGTCAGATATCAGCAGCCATAGTGACGTGGGATCAGCTACTCCAGGCGGCATTTTTCGACCAACCGCATGGCAAGAAGTGAAGCTTCAACGGTCCCGTTGGATGCCATCAGGTCGATCTTTCAAAACTAGCCGGCTTTTGCCGAGCTGATATGTTCGCAATTACTGAGCGTACCGCCGCGAAGCGCTCAGCAGCAAGCAACACATTGAAATATGGTCCATGTAAAGTGCATGGGCAAGTTGACTAGGTTTTAGGATCAATAGCTACCCAATGTTTCTTCGCAAAACTATGGTCTCGTTCACCAAACACGCGCAACATTTGAGCAATCTTTGTTTTGCCGGCCAAAATGTCAGGACTGGCCGGGCTGAAAGATCATTTTTCAAACTATACTTTTTGTAAGCTTGTGCGAGAACATTAGACCTTGATGGGTCTCCGCCTGGTAAACTCACGAAAGAGGGGCATTCTAACACAGTGACAACAACCATCTGCATTTCCAAAGGGGCGACGTCTAGGTTTCGCCAAGTTTTGGTATCATCTACATGGCGTTGATGCTCACGTCTACCATGATCTCGCCCGTCTCACGCCGCAAAGGGTATCTTTCTCGTATTGCCATTCTTATAACAGGGAGGAAGAACAAAGTAAGGTGATAAGTATTTCTCTGGCGCGCTGTGTTAAACGCGACGTCCCCCAAAAGTAACGTTTGCTCCGCTAGTGACTGAACTGGTGATGCGAAACAAATAACGGGCATTTCGCAGGCCTGCTGGGAAAGGAATAAAATGGTGGCCGGCTTCAAGGTTTTTTAGAAGCATGGTTTGCAATGTCGCCTGAGCGTAATGTTACACTCCCCATAACCCCTCCTTACACTTTATGACGCGTCAGTCACGCTCCGTGAAACATGTCGTTTGGGGTACGCTCCATCCGGCCTCCATGCATAACGTAATTTATGGATAGCCCCATATGCCTCTGTCACGGAGGCATGACTCAACGAGTGGTTGGTCTACGTCGCAGCTTTTATGCAGACAGGTGGGTTAGTGACCTTTGTCTGAGAAGGCTTCAGTTGATTTGAAACCCATACGATACTAAAAATGCTATAGGAAACTTAAAATTTATTATTCCGATTTGGATATAGATAGAGAACATATTTGTACAATTTAGGTAGTTCGGTTGATGTTGAAATACTTCGAGAACATACTTTTTTGCTAATTCCGTTGCGTTTTTAAAAGTTTGGTATATTCTAAGATTCCTCAGGTGCACTTTCAGAGTATTCCGGGTCAATTATGTAATGCATATGTCCTTTGTCCTGTTCTTGCTCCTGTTCCGTCGCTGGCTCACCCATGCCGTGCTCGGAACGAACAGGACCTTTTTACTGCCGTGTGCGCGCCCATGACATGAGTCGCTCCGGCTGCGGGCTGCACTAATGATAGCCACGAGGACGCTGCCAGTGAGCTGCGCAGTGGGGGACGAGATCATGGCGTGCTGCGACCCTACAATCAGTCATCAGCTAATCATGTGGGCCAAATAATCACAGCTGAAGGCCGGCTGCAGTCTGCCGTTGCTTGCATCTTCTGCACGTGATTGGTGCAGACACAGCGCCCATTGTCTCATGCCCCCACTTTTCGTAGAACCTGGACAGTTGGCTGACGGCGATACGTGGAAAGGAGTGCCTCTAAAAGTGGGTAATTGTTCCCCTATGTGCTAGAATGTCATGATGTCCAGTTTATCTGCTGCAAACAGGACATTTTAACGTTTATTGGTTGATGTCTATCATATTACATAGATTTGCTAAAGCTCGGTAAAGCTGCACATTTGCTATTTCTGTCCATCATTTGAAGAGGCTGATGTGGCTTTCCTTTCTATTATGCGCTACCGAGCCTGAGTATGTGCCGACAGCTGCAGCGCAGCTGAGCATGAGTATGTGCCGGCAGCCGTAGCGCCGCTGAGCCCAAGTACGTGCCGGCACCTGTAGCACCGCTGGGCCTGAGTGCGTGCCGACAGCTGTAGCGCCGCTGAGTCTGAGTACGTGCCGACAGCTGCAGCGCAGCTGAGCATGGGTACGTCGCGACAGCTGCAGCACCGCTGAGTCTGAGTACGTGCCGACAGCTGTAGCGCCGCTGAGCCTAAGTACATGCCGACAGCTGCAGCGAAGCTGAGCATGAGTACGTCGCGACAGCTGTAGCGCAGCTGAGCCCGAGTACGTGCCGGCAGCTGTAGCGCCGCTGAGCCTGAGTGCGTGCCGGCAGCGGTAGCGCCGCCGACGTCATAGCGGGCATTTCAGTCTGCGTATGCCGGCCTTGGCGTGTGCACTGAACCAGGTTTTTACCCGCTACACCAGCCTTGTTTTTGCCTAGGGAGCGTCGAGCCACCTCGCGTGGATGGTTCATATTCTAGCGCGAGAGCTACACTTCCCTGCTGATCTGCACTCCTTCTCCTAGCTTTGCCAAACACAAGAGACAAGCTCGTGGAGCATTGAGTGTAGCATTACAGCGGAGCTGGCTGGCAGCGTTATGTAATGCGGTATCTGACTGAAAAACCATGATCCAATTGATGGCGATATCCTCGGGTCGTGTCTTGTATGCTGAGTGGGATGCCACTGCTTTGAGAGGAGAAGGCTGTCAGTGAATGGTAACACAACTCGTGTTTATCAAACAGAGAGAGAGAGAGAGAGAGAAAGAGAGAGAGAGAGAGGGAGAGAGAGAGAGAGAGAGAGGGAGAGAGAGAGAGAGAGAGAGATATATATATATATATATATATATATATATATTATCATCCTGTTCCTAGTTTTACTTAACGAAGCACGAGGCTAAACACCCACAGACCGCACCGTATAGGCAATTAGTCCGGAAAATAATTGCTTTTAGGCCCTCAGTGCGCATGACGCGAAAAGTAACAGTCGGTCAGCTGGTAAAACCCAACCTGTTGTGAGATTGTGCTTTTATAGTGTGATGTAAAAAGTTAATAGTGTCTTTATCGCGCCACGTCTGGTGAGGTTTTTATGGACAGCACCATCCAGGCCAGGCGACGCTACAAAGCCTGGCGTATCAGTAGGGCCACCGTTGTTACACCGGCTTACGCGTATGGCTACCTGATGAATGCCCTCCTCCCCCCCCCCTCTACGTGTCAACCCCGGACAGGTTAACAGCTTGTTCGTCCCGACCCGCCGCCTCACTGCTCCTCAGATAACAATGACTCCGACCAGAGTCACCATTTTCCCTTGTCCCTGTCGCCGTCCCACCGGGGAGTCCCGGGACACCTTGGGCCAGGTCGCCGGGGTCAATGACCCTTCTGGCCCCCAGCGCGCCGCTCTTGCTCCCTCACCGCCGCCGACGCGGCGTATTTATGGGGCGGGCGGTGCTCTCTGCCGGTTCGGAAGGTCGGTGCGGGCAGTCGGCCACTCTGGGTGGGCTGGGACGAACCGGTGCGGGGACTGGCGTGTGGGGCGAGGCTGCACCTCATACGCCCTCGCACACCTCTCGTTCCGCGATGGCGACTTATGAGGGCCTGACTGCCCTTCTCCTGCACCACTGGGGTCAGCTGAAAATGCAGAGTCGAACACGTAGCGGCGCGCGGCTACGGTTCGGTGAACAGAGTCGGTTCTGAGAAAACGATATGCAGATGAGTAAACGGTCACGCAAGGTCGAGGGGCCCGGACGAGCGATTTATGGCTCATTGCCACCGTAGGGCTTTCATCGCCGTTGATTAGCTTGCGTTAGTGCGCATTTCAGAGAATGTGTAATGATTTCGCAGTATAACCGAGCGTATGACTGTTTGATAGCGCATGCCTACGCATTCATGCATACGTGTAGTAGTTCATAACGGCATTTGTGAGTTGAAATTGATCGGATCATCATGCGGAAACCGACTTGGCCTCCCCTCACATTTTTTTCTAAGTCGTCAACAAAAGCCTACAAACTGAAATCAGATGAACTTTGCCTGACTATCCATGTCACATATTACAAACAAACTTTGCATTTCATATAATCTAGTGGTGGTTTCCGTCGTAATTTCTGGAATTTATCAGAACAAAGGCGATTTTGTGCACGTAAACGTTAGCAGAGCACTTCCAACTGTAGATCTGATACTTGGCTGAAATAGTATACCATTTTATCAGATTTATCTAAAAGCATTCGCAGGTAGCACTGAAGACCACAACGGTTTGTGCTGATCCAAGGGATACGGAGGATATGCGATGGGGAAGTACCGTGATGAGTTACCGTTGGCTTTTGGGCTGAAACAAAGACGTTGAGGTGATTGTTCCATGGGTGCAGTGAATGTACAGCTGATAGCCTTTTGCCAGCCACGGCCTATTTGTTGAACGCGTAACTATTGCCGATCTAGAGAGCAGAGGCCGGGCAAAAAGGCTTTGAGGGTTAGTGGCTTACAATTAGTATTGACGGTTTCGATCGGGTTGTTAATTGATGGCATAGCGGTGATGACATCGCAGCGGGGTTGAAATGATGCAGAGCAGCATAATCCAAGTCGCAGTGACGGCGTCTAATACAAATATATTGGGAGGAGAGGTAAATCTATTTTATTTGTAGATGTATCCATGTCGTGCCAAACATTGTTTTCATCTGGCTCTCATCAGCGTGTACCCTACCTGTGTTCATCTAGAAAATTGCCAGAAGGCATCGCAATATGAGACAGAGGTGCAAACCACGATATTTTCACTGCAAAAAATTTTCGGCATAAAATGCACTACTTTTTTTAAACAGCGCAGTCTCCAGTGTCCCTTCTCTCCAAAAGGTTTGTGTGCATACCTTTGGGCTCCTAATTTTTGTAACATCTTGACAGGGGGAGTGCAAGAGACCCGAACGCCTTCTTTAGATGAAGCAAAAAGGTCCGACTGTCCCGTTGTTCGCCCCTCCCCCTGAGTGCACCTCACATGCTCCGCACACCTGTTACCCATTAATTCAAACCATAAACCTTCGCCCCGCGCGTCCAAACACCGATGCCGTAAGGATTTCAAGAGAAATTCGCCGCATCAAAACGATGTCGAAACAACTCGAAGGAAGGAAGCAAGATAAGAAGATGAGAGACACGATTGACGCGCATCGGTTTCGACGTAAATGACCATCATCTTTCATAACAAGAAATCTCCTGACACCATGCCGCACACATCCCGCATCGCCGGTGGAGAGCGGGTCCCCTGCTATCGTCTATTAACCTCTCTTGCAATTTGCACGCCTTTCAGGGCCGCCACTCCGTGACCAGCTTCCAAACGGGGCGTCACCGCCCTGTGCCTCTCCCGGGTTATTGTCCGCCACCCGGCCACAACTACGGTCTTTATTATTCTTGTCCACCCCGCTGGCGGGGGCCCTGCCAGCCCGGATATCGACACAGAACACGACTGTTGACCAGCGCTGCAGCGCCATTGGCTGCCCCCCGGTGACGTCACAGCGCCGTGCGGACGACGGCGGGTGGCGGAGGGCACCGGGGAGGAGGCTGAAGCGTCGGTCTCTGACGTCGGCCGTCTCAGCGGTCCCTGACGTTCGGCCCCGGCCGTCTCAGCGGGTCCCCGACTGGCTGGTAATTGGCGATCGGCGCAGGCGTCGGCTCTGTTGAGCCGGGTGCACGGGAGCCAGGCCGGGTGAACGGTGCCGCCCGTGACCCCAGCGTGACGTGACACGTCACAGGGCGAGGTGTCAGTTGTCAATCGTTCAGCGGTGGGTCGTGCTTCTTTTCTACGTTTTTTGCGGTGCGAATGGTGGGGATGTTGGCTGGAAGATGGAAATGGAAGTGGAAATGGCAGGGCAAATGGAGTGGCGTGCGTACAGTGCTGAAAAACAGGCGATTCCAATGACGTTGACATCAATACCATGCTATCAATCCAAATAGAGCACTCCTACACGGAAAAGCAATATTTTACCCGGATTAAACTGTGCTGCTGATAGTTCGCAAGTCCCGGCCTAGGCTCTCCCCTCAAAAATTGATGCAGATATGTGTGATGACTGGCTGGCACGATCAGGCGAGGCTGGCTATAGCGTGATCTCCGCGATCTCCGCCGTTCACGATCACGCCAAACTATGCTAATGATTGATATATATAATGCGATACGTATGTTATATGCATTACATATAAATATATATTTACATACGTTAGACGTACATATACGTTATATGTATACGTTATATTATGCGTTAGACATCAACATATATTAGAGCGGACCGCACTGCGCGCCTCTCTATTTAGGGCCAGCTCGGGAAAAGCAAAATGGCAAGCGAATTCTGCAAACAGACACACAAAATAAAGACATGTAGAAATCCTGAGCTAAAGGATGTTCAAAAAACACACACACATGGCACGACCTGAGTCATCACAGTCTCATGCCGCATGTGGTGCTTTAGGAGCCCGGCCGAACGCTGCCACAGTTTCGTTTGTGATCTTCAAACTCGGGTGAGGCGACTTTGATCCGATGAACAGTGACATCGGCTCTGAAATGTGTTCTACATACATCATTCAGATGCCAGAAACGTAACCGATTCAGCTCGGCGTTCGACCGTGTGGGTTCCGAATAAATACTAAGGAATACGAAACACAATCCTGACATTCGGATGCCATCATCGGCTTGATTAAATTAACTTGTGACAGGTTTGTGATTTGCTATCGTCCCGAAAGAATTACCATAGACGTCTCTAGAAATACGAGCGGGCTCCAGGCAAAGGACGCCCAATAAAAAAATGTCCTAATAAAGGCCCGGTATCTCAGAATTTGGGGTCACTGACCGTTTTCCGTTCGATGCCGCCCTACTTGTATGGTCTCGGATGTCACTCATACATAGGAGCTGCGGCGGCCGTACTTACTATAGAGCCTTTTCGTCTAACGATTACAAATGTAGACGCCGTAGCCGATAGGCCACCCCAATCCATATGTAACGCCTTCTATGAAATATGCCGAATTGACCCCTTTATTTGAATACGGAAGTCCCGTATTGCCGGCGGGCCAACACAGGTTTGCGTCCGGAATGCTCACGTGTGAGCGTTCGCTTTGCTCAAATGTTTGCAAACCTTTGCATCGAATTTGGGAGCCGGTGTTTAGCCTATGTTGGTGAGACGGCGCCGCAGCTCCGGCGCGGCAGCAGTTCCTTTTGCCTTTTGTCTCCTTTTTGAATTTGAGGTAGAGAATACATGCTTTTTTCATCAGGAGCATGCGTATAATAAATCGCATAGGTGGCTCTGCCATGCAGTGGCTCAGAAACACAGCATACAACACTTGTGGGTGGCTAGCGTTATCGTATTTCATCAAGCAAAGCAATTTTGCGCCCAAGCAGTGCAATTATATCTATTGTATAGGATATTTTCACAGGACATTTTCCGGCCCGAGGGACTGGGTCCCGAAGCCCTCTAACTCGCGTTTGCACAGCCGGTAACGAGCATGTCGCTGACGCCTACACAATGGGCCCCGCGCCCCAAGGAGGCGTCAATATCACGCAGAGTAAGCGTCAGTGTCCTCGTCCAGGCGTCCTCCGTGAACCACCTGCGACGCAGCGAGGAGCATTCCTCCTGCGCGTCACAGCGGGGCCTCTCCCGACGAGTCCATCGCGCGGTCACGTGGCACCGTCACGTGACGGAGCGCTTTCTTGGCACGCACGCGCGGCGGAGCAACACATGGCTTCACTCTTCGCACGGGCCCCTCCCACGGCTTCCTCTCACAGGGCATGGAAGACCGCGCGATCAGGCCGACGCGGTGTCGACCGAGCAGAGCAGCCGTCAGCTGACCTCGACGGCGTGCTGTGCGCGACCGGGCTGCCGGCGCAGCACCCTTTCCCGCGGACGGTTTTACCTTTTACCCTCCTCGCCGCGACGGCCGGGCGGCGGTGGGACATCCGCGGTCAAAACGCCGTGGACAGCGCTGCCGACCGGAGGAGACGTGGGGAGCAGTGACAGCTGTCCGACTGAAGAAAGGGTTCGGGGTTGAAGGCACGGCTGACGTCTGAGAATGCGCCGACCAAGGGCGGACGGGTCCCGTTCCCATTGGGAATGGGATGGTTCGTCTGGTCTGCTACCTCGAGGGCAGGCGACCCAAGTCTGGCTCGGCAGGAATTCTGTCCTGGATGGACGTAGCTAAGTGCAGGTCAATTATGAGACGCCTTGGCTGGATTCCGAGGTACTCACGCAGGTCGACACACCTGTATGAATGCGTGGTGCGTGCTTGTACCTGCACGTGCCTGTATGAAGGTGACACGTTTAGCGCAGCGCAGCACCGCGATTGCATGAATTTGTCGCCATCTTCTCGGTAACGAGCTGATTCGATGTCTCACTATTCACACGTGACCAAGCTCGCACCCAAAGACGCCGCCGTTGCCGCGTCAGTCCCGTTAATCGCGCCGCCACTGCCCCGACGGTGCGCCCCGGCCCGCCGCGTGTCCTCCAGAATTAGCCGATCACCCACAAAGACTCGGGCGGGCTGTCGGACAGGGCGGCCGGTTCCGAGAGACAGCTCGCCGGCCGCTCCCGCCGTGAGAGTGACGCCCTTTAAAAAGCCGAATGGCACGCTCGCAGTCTGAGATAAATGATAAAGCTTTGTGGGGCGGGCAGCGGCCTTCTCGGGGCCTTTAAGCGACGGCGCAGACGCTCGCTGAACATTCAGACTGGCAGCCCTGGACGCGGTCAAAAACCCGATAAATTCACGAGGCAGGTATCCTGCGGAGGAGCGTGACGATCTGGGTGGAGCGGAACGTTGGTCATCTCGCGGAAGTGTCTCTTCCTTGTCCGGTGCGAGCGCCGGGCGGAATGTGCGACGCCTGCCTGGGTAGCTGTTACGCGGGAGTTGAAGTGGTCTGTTTATCAGAGCTTGTCACATAAAAGTCATTCATTTGGAGTTGGAAAAGAGCGTGCAGCATCCGCGGTGAGTTTGGATGGGAGTTGCAACATCCGTTGCGCGTTCACTGCGGAACACGGGTTGCGAAAGTCCACTTTGCAAATCCAGTTGAAGACCAGTACACTCAATTAGTTAGATTTAAAGGGTTCATATCTCATTCTAACTCAAAAGGTTTTGTCCACGTTCTCGTGGCGAGATGTAGTCACGGCCATTCCGTAGGACGGATGGCTAGCGCGGCGCGAGGCGCAGCACTTGTCTGCCTTACGCCGAACCGTGACACCCGAAACTTGGCTTCAGACGCGTCGCAACGTGGTGTTAACTCGATATGTTCCGTGGTTCTTGTGGAACCAATGTCTAGGAATCGTTCGCGCTGTACAAGGGAACGGTAAACACCGAGTGTCGCGTCTAAAGGCCTGACGCCGTTCTCCATATCATTTGCTTTATTTCTGCTTCGAGTTAAGCCAAAATGTCAGGCAACTTAATGAGGTCCAGGGCCTTGGATGAGGTAATTCCGATCTGTTTGAAGCTTTTTATGACGGTGGATTCGGTAGTTCGCCTGTGTTCCTCGATAAGTGACACGACTTTTGCATTGTCACGTGCTTTTAATACGATGCCTCCCCTTTACATAGAGGTGTTGAACAAAGTGTACGCTCCTCTTAGAGGGAGCAGAAATGTCAAAACAACCGACCACTGGTTGCGACAAGACAGCGCACTGACCTACTCCACCAAGGGCATCAGTGAATGGCTACAAAGGGCCACTTATTCAATGTGAGATAGGTGCCATATTTTCCAGGCCTGGACCACCAGATCCCTGTCTTTGGTAAACTGAGAGTAAGCCGTATACAAACGTCCCCCCAAAACTACCTTTGAACTAAAGAAACACGGAGGACGTGGGAACCATATCTGCACCGACACAGAAACACATCCGGACATTGATGCACAACGCCATCTCGGTTCCGGTCGTGTGAGGCCTACTTTGTGCTTGACCGCGAAGCAAAACATTTAGAATATATCGGCGCTCTGGCCACGGCGTATAGTCTGAAGTAGCTAAGCTCGGTTTCAAAATTTACAGATATTTGTTACACTGAGTTACGGACTTCAATAGGCATGGTGAGAAACTGTGCACAACGCATGCACGACTGCGTAAAACATCTACAGGTTCGGCAGGTACCAGAAGTATTTCATTGACCGACTGGTCGAAAGCCACGCAAACCAGAAAGTTTGGAAGTCCCATTCATGCATGCAATACTATGCCAACAATTTTTTGTCTGGACGGTGGTGCTTTCATTCCTTTACTATTGATGTTTAACAACGTCAGTTTTCCGCCTTGTACCATTGGCGTTTTCCACGCGTCATCCCACAATTCCACAACTATTGAGTCTGACGAGTACTTGCTATGACGAAGCATGAATGTGCTGGATAATTATATACTGATGCAATACAGGCCGGTTATGACAAGGCTCTCTTGTTGATGATCTGTTTCCATTCCGTCCGAGCGCGACACACACCTTTTGGTGTACAGGGGGGGAGGGGGGGGGGGGGAAAGTCGATCTCGTGCAAATAAGCATGCCAACTCACTGGAGTCTTTCCCAACGTGTCACTTATTGACCGATTACTCTACGGGCTTTTGTTGCAGTAGCTGTTGGTGCCAAGGTACTGAAATTTGTTAGACTAGTTCGGTGAAACTATGCAGGTAAGATACGTACACCGTATTTGTTTATGAATTCGTGGCAAATCACACAACGCTTATTTGAAAAGGAAGCCGGGCTTATGACGCCTGTTGACAAGACGAATGTCTCAGCGTGGTTCGCCATCTTGTTAGGCGAAATTCCTTGAAGCCATGTCTGACACCTCCAAGCATTCTGAGAAGGCAGAGAATGTCGTCGGTGGCTTGTGGGGTCACCGACGGTCTTCTTCGGCCCAGAGGTGGCCTCTTAATGCATTATGCAGCCGGATGTCGTTTTAGTATTTTATGATAACATCACAATCCCCGTCAGCTGTCGCGTGGTTTTATCTTCCACCGTGGAGCGATGCGTTTAGAAAATCTTGGTAGCTCTGTCGTGCCATATGATTTTCAACGGTTTTATTTCGGTCTGATAACAAAGATAACTACAAATTAATCAAGGCAGATGGCGGAATGATGCCCCCAATCATGGTGTGTGATGAACAAGCTAGTCATCGAATTCTTCATGTCACGAAACATGGCACCGCAATAGCCTGGCCATCAGTCAGATTGGTGCAATTTGACCATTAGCCTCCGGTGACGTCAAGTACAATTCAAGGGTAATGGCAAGGCTTTCCGAGCACAATTGAAGAGACAAAGCCGCTCAAATGAGCATCTTTCAATAAAAGAGGCCTGAAACAATTGAAATTGAATTGTATGTGTAGCAGCCTCTTCCGCACTAGCCGTGCCGACCGGCTTGAGGCCGTATCACGTCTGCCTGAGGCGCATATACAGACCGTGGTTCGGTGACCCTACAACAATGGTACCGAAAGAGGACGACGTAAATTAACATAAGTTTTGTGCGTCGTGTCATAATGGTTGGTGCTTTCGTCCAGGTGTTAGGTTTTAGGGCTTCCTTTCCTTCGTTTTATGATCTGGAGAATGTTTAAGACGTATTCTTGTACATCAACTACACGCCGCGACGCCGTGCTTTGTTTAGCTCTCACACGGAAGTAGCCGGAGAGGTGACTACGGCACAAGCCAGTGTCACGGGTTTAAGAACACAGCTCACCTGACATCGTCTCCAACTATGAGTGATTGACTGTTTAAGGAAAGAATAACATGTAGTGTTTGGTCGCCCATCGACTGTACCACCACCACCATTGGGGTGCTGGTCTTTATCACATTCTCAGCATGCCGAAACAACTTCCATGGCAAACTTTGTTCAGAAACAAAGTTTTTATGTGCCACCGGCAGGCAGACTTAGCATTCTGCCCACAGCTGTTCACGGTAACAGCTGACTGAGTTCACAGACGAATGATGTGGCTTTGTTGGACAAGTCGCCGCGCGTGTAACATAATATCAGCCGACTTTGAACAATCCACTGCCCGGTGCGCGCCGTCTCTGTCGCCTGAGTAGGTCATCTTTGTCACGGAGCCGTCCTCGGCGTCGTGTGACCCCGTGACCTTTGTTGACCTTCGGAAGACCTCACGAGCTACGGCAGCTGTTAGTTAACGGTGACCCGGCGGGGATCTGATCCCTGCTGCGTTTCCCAGAATGGATCTCACGTGCCCAATTGTGCGTTAGCAGGCCGTCGACGAATGAACGATTGATGTTAACTGGAAACCGACGAGGCGTTATCCATAGCGTTAGACAAGAAATCCATAGTGTTAGCTCGCGTTTGTGTTTAAAATAATAAGTGCACACCAAGGTTTTAGCTCAAAATAAAAATTTTAGACTTGGATAAGCGCGTTTAATCCCCCTCCCCGGCCGCGGTCAGTATGAGACATGGCTACACTTGTGGCCACACGGCGGCTCCATGCGCCGCATAGACAAACAAACGTTCGGAGAAGGACCAGCTAACCCTACAGAAGGCGTTGACATTGCAGCCTACTTCGCCGGTCGTGATTCAGCGCCATCCCTCCAGGAGTCTTTCCAAGTCCCGCCTGTCGGCGTGTCATCAGCGAACACCACCTCTCTTCCATCTCACCGCAGGAAACTCCGACCGCAGAGCAGTGCATCTCATCAGGTCGGCCCACCGACATTGCATCACCCTACGGAGCGGACTAACCCGGGGCCTCGCAGGCCGGGCCGGGGTGCGCCGCGACCTCGGGGTCATGACCTGTCGCTGGCGCCCCCTGCCCCGCGGGCACCGCGCCCCGGAGGCACCGGACGTGCCTCTGGAAGAGCCGTCGGACGTGTGGGGTTTCCTCTCCCGCACGGCACCCATCCCTTACGCGTCAAGCCGGCTCGAGCACTGTCGGAGGTCCTCGAACGGTTCTGGCGGTGGCAGACAGGCCGCTTCTGCGGCGAGTATTGGAAGTCGGTGGTGCCAAACAACGCGGACGGTGGTAACAATGACATGGCGGCCACAGTCAGAGCTGGCAGGATGCGAATCTGGAAAACAATGTTGCATTGAACAACGGGAGCTTTTCCTGGCTTCCAGTCAACAACGCGAAGTTTGCGTTGCTTCCAGTCGTTTTGGGTGAAGTTGTTTCGTATGCAAATGTGCTACATAAAACACAGGACGTGAGCGACGGTCGCACGACAGCAGCGACCCCTCCGGTCGGTAGCCAGGGTCACACCAGGGACGACACCCCCGGGCGGTAGTTCATCGCGCAGTGTCTAAATAACTCACGAGAGTGTCATCGTACGACCATTACAACGGACATCGGGCGTGAGACACACCCAGTCAATCATAATAGAAGGCCCGGCAGTTTGGAATGTTAGTGTTGATGACCCGCCTCTCGATGGGCAGGACGAAATAACCGCGTTTAATATTTCATTCGGGCTCAGTCTGACTTCGCATTTGTTATGGAAAGCAGCGCGAGGCACGGCTGCTGTCGATTAGGCCGGCCTATTATAGCGAATAGGCCGGCCACTGT
Source organism: Pollicipes pollicipes (assembly GCF_011947565.3). Taxonomy (NCBI): domain Eukaryota; kingdom Metazoa; phylum Arthropoda; class Thecostraca; order Pollicipedomorpha; family Pollicipedidae; genus Pollicipes; species Pollicipes pollicipes. The sequence continues at coordinate 3,718,916 of NW_023597055.1, forward strand.
ACGGCTGCGAGCATGGATGCCGCTTCCCGTGCGGTACGCAGCGGGATGCCGCTTGCAATTCAGAGCTGCCGCCGGCGGTGGAGCGCTGGAGCGTCATCTGGCCTGAGGTCGAGCACCAATCACCACGCCGCACCACTGAGACGCGTTCCTTATGGAGCGATATCCATCTGGCGGTCGAGCAGGGCAGCACCTGTTGAGCAGCGTGTGACGTCTGCTTTCCTGCTCGGATATGTCGTCTGTAAGGTTGTCACAGAGCTGTCAGAGGATGCTTGCGATCTTGGCTGGTGTGTGATGTTATGCATGTAAGATTGTACGGTGGACAAATTTATTTCTTCGCATTGCACTAAACAAAAATGTGGGTCTGCTAACGTGCAACTTCTTTGTAGCTTCGAGACCGCATTCTGGCCTGGTCTCTGGTTTCTCTTCAACTGCTTTCGTGTACCACGTTTTCGTGCGAAAATGGATGCAGTAAAAGGACAATAATTTGTAACTTCATATCAGTCAATATTGTTTCCAGGCAGTGTCATATTCACGCCCAATTCACCTTCTTGACAGTATTCGCTCGCCGAGAGTGACATTTAGCGTTGACTCCACATTATGATAAAGCGAAAATAATTGATTGCTGACAAAACAAAAAGAGGACAAGAAAACTTCAACACTCTCCATGCCGATTTTTTCGTTGAAGGTATCTCAGAAGGGCCGCGCAGTCTCAAAAATATACTTTTACTTCACGCGTAATCATTGATAGCAGGATGGGTCATGAAGCCAAACGCTCAGCATCGTCCTCTCTCGTGTTGTTTTAAATCAACTGGCCACATACAAAAAGGCGCAACGCCCATTTACTGATCATTGTGATATGAAGTCACTATTGTTGCTCAAAATAAAAACGAGGAAGAACAAAAATGCTCTCGGCACGGACAATCGCGGCTCACGCTCGCTCAATTTACGAATTACGCGCAGCGCAGATAGCACGCAACGTTGTAAAGCAAAGCCTCAAACCTCAAAGCGGCCTTAACGAATGCACAACACATGTCGCAGTCAAGTGTTTTGTCGACGATAAAGGTGTTCGGAAGATGCACTTGAGGTACTCATGGCGGTGCGATCATACTTTCCACACATCACGTGACCTCCGGGACCATCACGTGACCTTCGTCTGCTCCGAAGCGGGCGGCCGTCACTAGCACCTCCAATCCACACATGATCACCTCACTGACGCGTCGCGTCCTGTTTCTGCATGCAGAGACATCTTCCGTGGTCCGGTGCCTACGCTCGGGCACATTTTGTTCCATTCACCCGACCAGTTCCATCTCCCGGCCAGTCAGCAGCCTCCTGCTACGAATGCGTGAATGAAGCGCCGCATCCTTCGCGTCCGATACTCACGCGGGCTGGCGCTTCCAACCGCGCCAGCCGGCAGGACGCGCGCGTTGCGCGGCGATAATGCGCAAGCGGGACGCACCTCGGCGCCCGCGCGTGACCCTGGTGACGTCACGGGCCGGCTGGCGGACCTCGAAGGGGATAGACGTGGAAGTGCAGGCTCCTGGCTGCTTTACGTGTGGGGGTGGAGCGGTGGGCCGGATCAGAGGTGAAGAGGCAGCGCGAGGTGCCGGGTCCCAGCGACGGCTCGCAGACCTACAGCCACCACCGACAGCGGATTCATGAACTAAATCACTGGGGAGGAAATGCATCCAAATACTGGACACCCTTAAAACAGAAAGGCAAAGAAAGCGTTTGCTCTCGTGGTGGTTTTTAGGTCCTATTTGGTGCAGTGGAGGAGCGGTAGATAATTACGTCACAGTGGAGTGGTGGAGGAGTCAGCTAAAAATTGCCAGCATCAGTGAGGCGTGATGGAGGCGCTTCTTGGACCTCCAGAGCCGATATAAAAAGCATTCTAACGTTCGGAAACGGCACCCCGTCTGGTTTTTCGAAGGCGACTTCTTATACCAACTGACTGCATTGGTTGTGACTGGCCATGAAGGCCATGAACAATTAACTCACCCGACCGTACAGCAGAAACAGTTTCTTTGAAAATAGCATGCATTGTAACGGAGCCGATGTCATATCTGAGGCGCCGCTGCCCGTTATGACGAGTTCACAGGCCATTAGCTGGGGAACGTCTGACTCTGGACTCGTCGCAGGCGAATCCGTCCGAAGCGCATGCACGGAGCCGGGCTGTCTTCGCCTAGCGATGCGGCGCTTTTTCCGCGACCGTACAGGGTCACCGCATTGGTAATCAAACTGACGCCCATTGCTTTGCATTTATCGGCATAGAGGTTGAGTGGCGATAAGTGGTGCCTTAGTGCACAGAGTCACGAGATTGCTACCACTTTTCGATGGCGGGGAGTCAGACAGCATCACGTTTGTGAATTCGGACGATGGTTTTGTTCTGATATTTACCGTATAACTGCTGAATGTGGTTCAGGTATGCGACTGCACAGCAAATAACTCCTTGTATGGCTTAATGGTGTTGAGTACGTTACAGTGGACTCATATGAATGGAGGTTGTTTACATTGTGATGCATGCGCTTGACGACCTAAACATCCTTCAACATAAGAGTATGTAATACATGCAGCTTCGTAAGTTGAAACTAAAGACGTGATTCAAACAAAAGTTGACATACGATGCCCATGAGCCCGCCGTCAACAAAGCCCCTCTATCTGGTCATATCCTTTCATAAGCCAGAACAGTCTTTGGCCTCTTGTTTAAAACAAACCGCGTCGTGTCGCGCAAACCTAATGGAAGATGGCTGTACAGATGTACAACACGATGTAAAAAGTGCCACCCAACAGTTTCGGTCGTTGTGCGCAGCAGGGCTGACCCGGTGTCCTGACCAACGTCCCAACAGCGGGGCTCGGAGTAAGCCTGAAGATGGCACGCGAGAGCCAGTGATTTTCCAAATGCTAGATGTTGGGGGAGGGGTTGGGCGAGTGTGGATAATATGACTGGCGAGTCATGGATCAGCCAAGGTCAGCCCGCGAATCTGCTGTAGGATCAAATCTGCGTCTTCTAGAAATGATGCGTGGAGCAAAGCTTAAACATTTCGGGAGACGCCGCATGTTGTTCTCAGACCGATTGCCAGGAGACTCAAAGGGCGGTGAACGGGCGAGTCGACCGAGGCGGTCAGGGGTGGCAAGAGCGTGTGCGGGGAGTCTGACGTCCGTGGAGGCTTCTGAAGCCTTCTCCTCGCGAGATCGAATTCATAACGGGCTGTGAAAGACACTTTCGGTGGAAGAAACAAAGTAATCAATCCCTTTTGTTCGTGTTCACTGAAGAATTCGAGGAATTTGAAATCGAGCCAGATGTGCAATGGAACAAATATGTTCCTAGCCAGCAATGAAGTATGGTGGAACCTTTTTACCAGAGACCAGAACTGAATCGTTAGCGACAGTGCCTGATAAAACTCAAGCTTCAAGAGAGAGGAGGTTGTGGTTGTATTGTCGCCCCTAAAGTAAGAGGAAAACCAGATTGGTTGCATAGACGTTGTATACATTGAGTTCGGAAAGGAGTTCTGCTCGGCCAATCATATTGAAGCATGGGTATGGAACAAAGGCAGAAAAATTAGGCGCCCGCCAGTGAAAGAGAACGTGTAATGCAACGTAGTTCTCAGGTTGAATAACAAGACCGCAATGCATAACAGGCGTTATACGTGTGACGAAGCGGTAACAAGTGTAATACAAATTATATGCTGTGTAGTTATAATAAATGTAAGTATGACACCTTTGAAATAGAGTGCAAAACATTTTCCAGAAATCCCCATATTTAAGTAATGTTTTTATATTTGCGATCATTGACCAGCGTTATCGCACATCGAGATCGAAACCTTGTGGTGCCGTGGTGCCTGTGCAAACAAAGTCCAGATACTTACCAGTTCGCACTAAATACCACTATGCACGGACCACTGGTTTTCAGACTACATTAGGTCTGCAACGTCTCTTTCAGTCCAATTCAACATATACTACCTCAATGTCACCATACGTCCATGTCTGCATACAATTGAGAGGGCATCCCAGTTTGTCGGACTAAAAGCTTCCCCTTACATGCACAACAGACGCTTTAAGTGCTACATTGTCATGCAGCTCTGACTGCACCTCCCCTGCCTTCCAGAGGTCAGCAGGTGGTAGCGGTCCGATCTATATCTTGTACATCAGCATCCTGCACAGGCGGAGGTGCTGACCGCTCCGCGGTCACGTGCCTCCTCGCCTGAACCCCATGCCCCGCGCCGGTCAGTCACGTGACCTCATCCGGCTGGGCCAGGGCCAAGGTCAGGTCAAGGTATAGTTGGATGCTATGCGGATGCCGTTGTCTTTTGGCGTCTGCAGGACGGCGTGGGAGACGGGGAGTGGGCTGTTGACGCCACCGTGTGAGGCCAGAGCCACCTCAGAGGGAACCTGGAGCAGGGGCGTTGTTTCGCAGAGCGAGTTGGGGGGAAGGGGGGGGGGGCTGAACAGTTAAAAATAACGATACCTACCCATAAAATACCTTAAAAAGGATTTTTTCACGGATTCGGCTCAATTTCTCCGCAGTGTGGGAACTGAAACCCATCCCTCACCCACCACGGCTCAGAGCTGTGTAGGAAACTGCATTCCTGGTCCGGAATATAACCAGGCGGAATATATAACAAATCGTAATTGTCAGCCAGTGAGGAGTCGCATTAAGTGTACAAACACACTGACAACGGAGCTAGGATAACTGGCTCATTGGAAGCTAAACCAGAACAACTGACCCAGTGAAATCCGTTTTTACTAGTTCAGTTTGAGCCAGTAAAAAAGTTTTTACCGATTCAGTTTGAACCAGTAAGCACTGAGCCAGCGATAAATGAATCAGGGACAACCGAACGAGGATCAACTGAACAAGGAGCAACTGAACCAGGGGCAACTGAACCAGTGGCTACTGAATCAGTGGCAACTGCAACCGGGACAGCTGAACCGGGGTCAACTGAATCGTTGGCAACTGAACGGTGGTTAATTGAACGAAAGACAACTGAACCTTATCCTCATGACATCAGTATCATCTTCATAACACCACCGTAGCGTCATCTGCAAAGTGCCATTTGCAGATCGCATCATGCAACATCTCTCTAGCTCCGCCATCGTCACTCCAATTATGGCGTTCATATGAGCATGTTCAAACGTTACTACCGTGCGTATAATTATCTTGCATTAAGACGCCCACCAGTCCTGGGGTAAGTATTCTTCCAGTAGGCACCTAACCGTGTAGCAATCTGATGCGGAGGCTCGGACATTAGAATATTAATAAATTACGTATCTTTAGATGCCTACGAACTGTTGTATTTCTATGTTAATTATAGTTAGTTAATCTTGCAGCGGTGTGAAACCATCATTTGAACATTCGTAAGCTTATTTTGCTTCGTATTATTGCAAATTTCTTGGCAAATTGCGTGATGAGTTCTTTTGAGCGGTGTTTTCAAGTGTCGTAGTCCCGTGTCGATGATCCAAGAAATTGGTCGTAATTAGCGGGCGATGGAGCAAACTTTGACGCGCCACGCATAGAAACGTTATCTGTGGCATTTCTGAGATCAATAGCATCTGGCATAGCCTCGTCATTTGTTACCTTGACATCTGTTAGGGGCTGTCCAACTCAGTCGCAGAGACACGGGTGGCACTTCAGGGGCGTAAACGCCTCCACCCCTCCCCGTTGGGCCGAATACTACGACTTCAGTCGTGTTAGGTGCTCGCCGATACAGAGCGACACCCGTGAAATATCAGCCGTCACATCACGGAACTTGTGCCTAGCCTTGTTTGCCGACGCTTGCGATGCGGTGCCTATGGATAGCAAAAAGCCTAAATAGTCTCTGGTTCAGCTAACTCTGTCTTGGAGTCATCAGTTCAGCTGGCTCTAGTTCACTTTGCTTGCGCCAGTTATCGGCTCAGCTGTCCCTGCTTACATATATTTAAATCGGTTGTCCTGGCTGGCTGGCTCACTTGTAACCAGCTGAGCTTGTCCCAAGCTCGGCTTTTATCAGAACAATCGCCGCCGGCTCAGTTATCATCCGCTCAGTTGTCACTGATTTAGCTATCACGGGCTCAGTTGCCATTGGTTCATATGTCACACTGCTTTAGTTGTCACGACCCCGTTGGCGCCAGGTTGATCAACCCACAACAGTTGCGATCTTTACTGGGTGGTGTCGTTGAGTTTGCGGTGAATTATTGGTGAACTTGTAAAAGACTTGCTCAGAGAACTGTGGATGGCATTCCCTTCCACTGATTCGGTGTGACGTCACGTTTAAATTCCTTAATATTTTGATCCTTCGTTAGATTCTTCAATTATCATGTTTCTTCAATTCTTCAATTATCATGCGCATGTTTCACTCGACGAGAAAGGTATCAGAGCGACGCTTGTTGGTGTGTGGTGCTGAGCCATTCGTCTACTCAACTTGACCTTCCCTGTCTCTGAGCTGCATGACGAAGTTCGTCTATCGTTACGCGGCAGAGAATTCGTTCATAGCTGCATGGCAGAGTTCGTTCATCACTACATGGCAGAGAGTTCGTTCATGGCTGCATGGCAGAGAGTTCGTTCATCGCTGCGTGGCAGAGAGTTTGACCATGGCTGCATGGCAGAGTTCGGCCATGGCTTCGTGGCAGAGAGTTTGTTCATCGCTACATCGCAGAGAGTTCGTTCATCGCTGCGTGCGGAGAGTTCGTTCATCGCTGCATGGCAGAGAGTTCGCTCATCGCCGCGTGGCAGAGAGTTCGTTCATCGCTGCATGGCTTAACAGTTCGGTTATCGACCCGCAAGCGCATTGACGAGACAGCGCCTGGGCAAAAAGGAGCCCACGCGACCAGAGGTATTAATGGAGCTACTTAGCGGGCTCATGAGTGGATGCCCCCGGGGCTTCCCGACATCTGGGGTCATGACCGGGCTGGGTTCAGCTGACAGACCGATGACAGACCGGTGACAGATCGGTGACAGACCGCTGACAGACCGCTGACATGACAGACCGGTGACAGACCGGTGATAGACCGGTGACAGGCCGGTGACAGACCGGGTGGGTTCAGCTGACAGAGCGGTGACAGAGCGGTGACAGGCCGGTGACAGGCCGGTGACATGACAGACCGGTGACAGAGCGGTGATAGACCGGTGACAGGCCGGTGACAGACCGGGTGGGTTCAGCTGACAGACCGATGGCAGACCGGTGACAGATCGGTGACAGACCGCTGTAAGACCGCTGACATGACAGACCGGTGACAGACCGGTGACAGACCGCTGACATGACAGACCGGTGACAGACCGGTGATAGACCGGTGACAGGCCGGTGACAGACCGGGTGGGTTCATCTGACAGACCGGTGACAGAGCGGTGACAGACCGGTGACATGACAGACCGGTGACAGACCCGTGATAGACCGGTGACAGACCGGTGACAGATCGGTGACATGATAGACCGGTGACAGAGCGGTGATAGACCGGTGACAGACCGGTGGCAGACCGGCAACAGACCGGTGAGAGACCGGTCACAGGCCGTCAGAGGACACCGACGGTCAGAGACGCCTCAGAAAACCCCGACGTCCCCGCAGGCCTCCCCGCGTCACAGCACCGGATCCTGACCGCGTTGTAACGGACCGCATGACCGCACGCGAGCTGAACATTGCGGTCCTGCCACCAGAGCAATGTATATAACGTGCCCGCCCAGAGACGCCTCAAGGAACAACCCGACAGGCAACGCCAGCCGCATTTACATAACGCCTCGATGCCTTGGCATCACCGCCGAAGCTGAGGTTATTTAGTGACCAATGAACCCGTGCACAGTCAGGTATGCATGATGTTGTTCCCCCATGAGTTATCTGTTTGGGGCACCTTTATGTCTAGATTTAAATTTGCATGAAAGGCTCGTTGTAAATTGCCGGATAAAGGCCGACAAAGCTACTTCTATGGCGGTGTAGTCATTGTGTACAGGTGGCATGATGCAAACACCAAAGCTAACAACAGAGTAAAGAACAACATGTGTGCGGAATAACGTGAAGTTGTAATCAAGGCGGTTGATTGTTTGCACACATGCACAGTTCAAGACACACATGCGAATTCGGTTGGGTAGACGAAGGCTTGTGAATGCCACTAAGACCATTGGTTTCATATAGTGTCTTTAAATATAAAAAACACTGCGTGGTGGCATTTGAAATAACTAAATCTTTTCGCAGATGCGCCAACCTAGCCATGGTTTGTTTCTTTTATCTGTATCCTTAAAACATTTTTATCTCTAAATATGATTTGAATGTCTATCCACAAAGGCCACACTTCCTTGATGCGCACGCTCCAGGGTCATACATACAGGCATGCGCGGTAAAGGAGTGCTACCATTACGAAATTATAGTGTTGCCATTATCACATCGAGATAAACGATGAACGGCAGCCGCGGAATAGCTAATTACCGCGGCAAATACCGCCAAACATGACTGGTATTAAATTACTAACTTATGGTCATGGTTGATACGTGTTCTATCCAACCACCTGAAGGTAGAGCGGTCCGTGGTAAGTACCGTGCGCTCTTGCCAACGTGCTCGTCTACCCACATACCGGTTTTTTGATCGAGTGTTGAAGGTCCTGGGTGACAGCAGGGTTTATGGTGAGTGTTCGATCAATCTCGTTCAATGCATGTGCATGTGCCCTCGTGTTACGCAGAGCAGCACTGGGATGTCAAGGGCATAAATCACTGACGAGCGGTATGAAACCTGACGCGATAAGTTTACGCGATTATCAAACCGATCAGTAAGCCTAAATCATTATCGGTCTCAAGCTGACTGGTTCAAAACACATCTGATTTCTTTGACATTGTGAGATGTTTCTCAAAGATTATTACAGCAACAATCACATCAATATATATATATATATATATATATATATATATATATATATATGTATATATATACATATACATATATATATGTATATATATATATATACCATTATATTAGCAATGCAGCCATTTGTATACGTACTTCGCACGCTGGCACACCCACAGGTAATCATACGTGTTAATGCGCTCGCAGCCATGGCTGGAATTCAGATGAAGCTTACACCTGCACAAATGTTCCGCATTATTCTCGAAGCTGTGCATCGCCTGACCGAAATGCTAAATCCTGGCAATGCCCACCTGCTCTCATACACGCCGGTCATGCTTTTGGTGAGAGCTCGCTTCATGGTTTAGGTTTTGAGGATAAAGCCAAATCCAAACCACTAATCTCAATTTGCACTCTTCCGGTAATGTTTGCTTTCTGGAAGCTGCAAATCCAGTCAAATGCAATACACATTCTTGACATGATCTGTATGCATTTTCATGCAAACTGACTGCAGGTTGGGCAAGGAAAACCGTGGATTAATCAAAAATATCAAATGCGAATACAAACTGAAACTGCTCACTTCTAGCTTGTTGCACCTCCTGCACTTGTAAGCTTGTTGTGCTCGTTCATGAGCACATCAGCGTTTTAATAAGCCATCTTGAACGCCATCTATAATCAGCTTGACCCGTGTCCATCTGTTATATTGCAGGTCAACACAGCGGTAAAAAAGCGCTCGTGGAAATATCTGCTTCTTTTTTCATTAATACTCAAGCCTGCCATCATAAGTAAGCCATTACCTTTACTTTCTACTTTCTTTACTTTCTTTCAGTGTTGTTTTTTGTTACTTTCAGATCCGACCGGACCCCAATGCAAGTATTTTCGCGACGGTCAGGTCCAGTCCAGTCCAGCAGTGAACCAAATCATAAGTTTCAAACTGGTCCAATATGTGAATGTTGAAATAAACGAACTTCAGGTACACATCACTAGTGACGCATCCGTTTTGCGATATACATTATTTAGTAACCTAGATAGGACAGTTGTAATAGCCTCATTCCTAGGAGAAAAACCAGGAGAATGGAGACATAAATGCGTTATCTCCTGGTTGTTCTCCGAGGAATGAGGCTATTGCAACTGCCTTACCTACGTGGATAGTTTTCCCCGCAAATGCATTTAACAACTTACGTTATTTAGTTACCATGACAGGGCCAGACATGCCGAACACCCTGTTTCTTTAGTCATAACAGGCATGCGAGTTCATGCAGCCTCGTGATAAACTCAGTGCACGACTTGAAGCACCATCAGACGTCGAAGTTGATACAGAACACTTAAACCCACCTTTCCAGCAGGCCGCCTGGTGAAGCAGAATTTCTGGCAGAGGTTCGTACTATTGCGTAACTATTTACGGCTTGGCATCCTGTGGGTCACATTTGCTTTTTGATATTTCCGTTCTAACTTGAGGTCATTTTTTTTACTTCTCATGAGGCTGATATGTTTCATTTTGCTATATAGCAGCTGTTCTCCGGGAGATTGTATGCAAAATATCTGTGCCTAAGGCTGCTTAATGTGTTCAGAGGTTGTGGCATACCACTTCCATCACAGATGATCCTCGATACTGCAGATGCAACTGCCCAGGCCATTAAAAATTAATAATAAAATGTGCATATCAGGCCTTCCATGGGCTCCGCTTCATGCAGGTCAAATGCAGCCAGGCAGCCTAACACAGATAGGCCAGAGAACGCCAACATGCGATTTCTGCTAGCAGAAACCAAATGGTGACAATGGACAACTCCTGAAGCAAGCGTCAGACCGTCTTAAGATCACAGCTTACAGCGCGTCATGCCCATCAGCACGTAAACTGCATGCCGAGTACCGCGATGAACCCCACCTGACTGTAACACGCGCATTCTGCTCGGCTGAAGACGAAAGCCTCTCGACCACGCGTCAGGTCGACACATCACCACCTGAGCTGACGCACATCTACACCCCAGTACGCGGTTCATCCACCGTGCCTGCCCCCGCCTCCCCCCCCCCCCCCCCGCCCCCCCCCCCGCTCCGTCTGTCCTCTCCCGGGCCGCGTCAGACCGTCGCCGTCTCTTATTCCGGGCCGTCCCGAGCGGCAGGCGCGGTCTGGTCCCCACACGCCCGCGCGGCGAGCGTGTCCTGGCGCTCGACCCGCCCCAGCCGGGCTAACGACATGCCTCGGCATTAGCATGATCCCACGGAGAAAAAACAGCGGGCTGCTGATGGCTTGTTTTATTTCGTGACCTCAGAGGAGCGAACGCGGTAGGTGTCAGCGTGGCAGGCTGAGCGATCGAAGCAGAGGTGCATAAGGTATGCCTCAAATGCATAAGTTAGCAGGCATGGAAGCCATGGAGAAAGCAGGGCAAGCATGGCGCCTTCCTATGAACCGAAACGATTTTAGTTTTATTTAGAGAGGACCTTTTTGCGTGCACTTGGGTGAAAAAGGGCATTAAGCTTCCGTGGATGTTGAGTTTCCAAAGGCCCTTCGATACGGACGCGGCCAGCGCGTCCGTATCGTATCCAGTATCCGTATTCGTATCCGTATATCCGTATCCAGGACAGCGCGGATAATGGCGCACGAGAGCCTGGTGATGCCACACCATAGCGATCCCTGCCGGCGCGGACGACACCGCGATGTTCACCCAACCTGTAGCCCTGCTTTCCCACCGCGTGGCGTCGCCGTGTGCTGCCACCGCTCAGGCAGAGCGGCCTATGCAACGGCAGCCCGCCTCGGCGGCACCGGCGCGCTCACGTCGGAGTGCCCTGAAGTGATCGGAATGCTCTGGAGTAATCGGAGTGCCCTGGAGTGCGATTGTGACCGTCCCAGCTCCACCCTGAGTTGATTTATGCCCACTTGGCGGCTTGCTTACCTGATGTGACAGAGGTCCTGCCTGACGTGAGAGAGGTTCTGCCTGACGTGACAGATGTCTTTACTGACATGACAGAGGTCCCGCCTGAAGTGACAAGGGTCCTGCCTGGCATGGCAGAGGTCCCATCTGACGTGACAGAGGGCCTTCTCCGCCGCTCCAGCGGACCCGTCCCGTGGCGGCGGCAGCTCCAGAGCCCACGTGAGTGACAGAGGGCCTCCTCCGCCGCTCCAGCGGACCCGTCCCGTGGCGGCGGCAGCTCCAGAGCCCACGTGAGTGACAGAGGGCCTCCTCCGCCGCTCCAGCGGACCCGTCCCGTGGCGGCGGCCCGCCGATGAAGCGTGGACTGGCCGTCTGGCGGGCTCACGTGAGAGACGCCGTCGCTCCTGGCGGAACTGATGCCCGCCTGTTATTGATGCCTGTCGGTAATGATGGCTGATCGTTAGTGTGGCGCCTCTGGTGTGGGCAGCCTACCGCGCTGTAGCGGGGAGTCGTGGGTTCTCGGTGTGTAGGGCACATCGAGGTGCTGACGAGGAACTGTGGGCGAGAGCTGTCGACTGAAACAAATGTGGAGAGCCCACACGCACACATATGGTAACATCAATGCTGAATTTGGCTATGCGCGCTTGCAAAGCTAGCAAGTAGAAAATTAAACAAATCGGCGGCACTGTTGTACAATTCTTGTATGATACCTACACAATCAGATTTTTCTTTATTTTCGACATTTGTTCTGAGCGATTTGCTTGCATGTATTGGTGATTCACGGTGTCAGCAAACCACCTTTCCCACTCCACTCTCATGTGAGAAATACCCGAATGATTACGTTTTATCTTATAGATAAAGAAACGACCAACGAGACTGCATCTTCAACATGACATCAACAAAAAAGAAGGTATTTTTCCGTGGTGAGGTCAGTTCGCCGCCACGCGTATCAAGCCCAGGTGAGTGCCAAAGATTGCACACCGCACTTGGTCACCCGACGAAGACCTGGTGTCTGGGAACAACTAAGCACAGGTAACACAATGGCTGTCATTGATCATGTGATCGTCACTGATAGTGATGCAAAGACTTGGCAACCGTACCGCGTTGCTTGGTTCGAAAGCTGTGCTATAACTTATCTCCCGGGGTACTAATGAAGTGCACTTGCAAGTATGCATGACTCCATGTACATTGCGAGATAATGATTATTTGCTATTTGCATCCTGCGATGCCTTTTAAAGATTGTGACCCAGCTTTGTAACATGTAAAAGAGAATCCCACAAAATTTTCTTCAAGTGTAGCGTCGAGCTATGGCTTAGTGAAGCTTCAGAGCAAGTCATCAGCTGGAACAAAGCTTGGTGAAGAAGTGCCGCACAAAAACACCTAATAACTCGTAAAACTTTTTTCTCAGGAAAATGACACTGGGTGGAGGGAGCTGCAACCAGTGTCATTTTCTCTGCGCTGGAGTGTCAACTCTACGCTGACACTCCAGCGCTATCATACCGGTGGGTGGCCCTATGGGAGATCACATCAGCGATAAAGCCACGTGACCGCCGATGCGGTGAGAAGCTCAACTGACAGCAGATATGGCTCTCATGAATAAATTACGGAGGGGAGGGTAGTATACGGAGCGGTGCCGAGTCTCGTAACTAGTTGGTAAAACCGGAGTTGTGAAAAAGAGCCGCATAAGAAACAGCTGAGTTGTAGAGTACAAAAGCCACACTGTAGTGCGACACGACATCCTCTGTACTCCCACACACTGACCGGCTTAAATGGCTCGTGGAAGGATTGTCTGTTAAACTTGAGCTTCTTCGAGTGTGTTGCCAATGCACATGGGTTGGTACCGGTGCAGGCGACAGGTTCTGCTCTAGGCACGTACCCTGAGTTCAAAGGTGTCCGTGTAGCCCATTCTGAGTGACTTCTCGAAGAAGCATTTCCGGCAGGGCACGGCACGGCAAACTTCATCTCCGCGATCAAACACAGCGACGTCACGCCGTCCAAAAGATGACCTCACGCCGGGACAACGTTCTCCTCGACGCCTATCAGCGTCCGGCGTACAAGCCCGTGCCACCGCCCCCCCCCCCCCCCCGGACGTGCGTCACGCCGGGCATGCACACATGCCGGGCAGAGCTGAGCTGAGATGGGCCATCCCAGCGCTCCCGTGCTGCCCTCCCCCGCCCTCTACCTCCGGCTCATCCGGTGACTGGCCCGAGTGGCTCAATGTCAACTTGAACCAGCTCAAACTACATTGAAAACGGAGTGGTGACCCGTTTCCCCGTCAGAACAAACCGCCAGAGTTGCTTCCGCACACGAAATCACGCTCTGGTCTCAATTCAGCGGCGCCTCCATTCAGTTTGTCCCAACAATGCCATGGTGGCGCTGCTGACCGAGCAGAAACTGAAGGGGCTCTGAGCCCGGCCACTGACGACCCGTTCCTCAGGCTCCGCCCCACCTGAGGTCACCGGACAAGAAAAGAAGCGTTCGAGCGCAGAAAGGAACAAGCCGGATTCGTGAAGGCCTTCCCTGAATAAGACAAAACCTCGGCGCAACACTGTCTCCATGTCTGACGCAGTTTTTGTGGTATGCGGCTCAAACAGAGCGTCACGGTGCTTCGCCGTCGGCCGGGCCGATAATGAGCTCCGGCATCGCGGGCGACCGTCTGACGCAACAGGGGTATTGAGGACCGGCAGGAGACGGTGCCCTGACAATGGCACAAGCCCTGATCGCCGTCGTGAGAGGCTGCCGATGCCTGACCTCTCGCTGCCACCCCCGACAGACCGTTAAAAAATGGGACCGACGAGGTCGATCCACCGGCTGCCTATTGGCTGCAGGCCGAGTGACGTCACACGTGGGTGACGTCAGAGGGGCAGCGCCGCCGGCGACAGAGCCTCCAGAGGTCATCGACTCTTTGCCCGTGCTGAGCCGCTAAATTGGAGCTAGGTATGCGCTGAGCGCCTTTCTGGGGTTTCGGCGTTTTTATATATAGGGCGCGGTCGATTTGAGATCATTCGTTCGGTGGCGCTCCGGGCGGAAGGAGCGAAGCCACGCCGTCTTCGAAGCTGCCGTACTGAACAGGTGAGCACCCGGTCGAGCACTGGCCCTCTCCGTCAGGCGTCCTTCTTCGTAAGGGGACATAACGTTTACTTTGGTCATCGAAGCGAAGTGCTTCGCACTTGGCGCGGCGCGAGCTATTGCTGACATCTCTGCAGTCTCCTCGCCATCCCGTCCTGTACTTAAACAGCGTTTAAATTTTATTTCTTGGTGTACCTTGAAAATCACTTGAGCAGTACGCGGCTGCGCAATTAAGTGCGAAGGCAATCGGCAGGCACGAGAATTATCGATGAAATCAAATTTCTTATTTCGTACTAATTGCATATGGAACACATCCAACAAAACTTGTAAACATTTAGTGATGCTTTTGTTCAATCGCACTTATTCCCAACAGTTTTTAGCCAGCTGAAGTTAGCAGCATTGGCAAATACTAAATGGTATTGCAATATTACGTTTGTTTGGCGTCACAAACAGACAAGGAGACAGACACGCAAGGTTTGAACGTTCTTCTGTAGTGTGCGCACAGGAAGCGACACACTAGTCTACCAACACAAGCTCTATGGGCTGCCAGCGTGCAGATCACCTAATGGCGTCCCATCGCTGCCTGGCAAGTGTTTGTCCAGTCCGTCACATTTGCTCCCTTGGCTACAACCGTCTCGCTGTGCGAGTTTTTTTCGGTACGAGTCCAGCCCATCATATCAGTCCAAGAGCCTTCTGTTCGTCATTGCGTTGTGCATGCAGACGTCTTGATGCAAGCAAGACCGGTCTTCATCTCCTGGTTTTCTGGCATTACGAGTGTAGAGTTCTTATGCTGAGTTATTAACCTCAGTTTACCAGGAAATGCTGGTTTAACCACATTATAGAGCGAGCATTAGTTATAATGGCAGTGCTCAATGCTGAGAGCTGTCAAAACAATCGATGTTTGCTTGACAACGTCACTTCGCCATCAACTCCTGGTGTATTGAACTCAACAGAGCTCTAACCATAGCGTGCATATATCTCGTGACTGGTTTGATCAGATAGCGTACGGTGGCATCCGTATGTAGCCGGATGAATAGCATCGTGGACTTGATAGGTTTTCAAGTGTCCGTTTATGATAATTGTTGGCACCTCTGAACATTATATCCAGACTGTATGTTTCCAGTCGATCAGGCTCATTTCGCTTTTCGTTTATTAACACAGGCGAAGAAAACTGATGGCCTATTGGTCACATTATCTCCAATCGAAATGCATGTCTGATACCTGATCAGATGCGAAAGAGGAAGTGTGCTGATTGTGTTTAGCTGCTGGACAGCCCCCTGGCCCAAATTAAATGCTTGCTTTGTGGACAAAAAGTGGCAATAAAGACAGAATCATTGGTGCATTGTCCGAAGACTGGGCAAGCGAGGCCACAATAGATCCTATCGTTCTCCTTAGTATTCTCCACACTCAAACTGTAATAGCTTGTCGCAAGTTCGAATCCTGCAAATGCGCCAATATTCAAGGCCTGGTGCTGAACTGGTAGGATTTTCCCGTTGAAGCCATGTCTTCGCAAGACTCCACGCCCGTATCAATGCCTCTCCACTCTTCACAGTCCGCTACATCCGTGAATGCTGTCGCGAGATGAGCCCCTTTAGCTTCTCCGCAGATGGTTCCCGGCTCATTGCACGGCTATTAGAGCCCTGGTTATCCAGCTGGTGTTGCCGTTACACCGCTCTAAGCGGTGTGACCGCGTCCGGTCCCACGGAGGTCCGGCGCCAGATGACCTGCAAGTCACGGGAGGAACGAGGCAGCACGGAAGACATTCCGGCCGTTATCGCTGGCAGACATATTGGTCTCAGTCTCGCTGACGCGGAAGGGTCATCCGACGGTGAATGACACTTGAATACGGGCCCCGCCGGTGGTGGTCGCACGGTTCCAGCTAGATCGCTCATGGGTTTGATGCCTCAGCAGCCCACGAGGCGCCCACACACACGGACAGACACACTGGCTATGATTACCGCTGATTTCAGGCCGATTTTCATCGCGGCCAGCGTGCGGCGCCGGCGCCATGGCCGGCTCGTCCGAAGCCATTTGTCCGTAGAGCGTGTGACCTCTGACCCCCGCTGCCAGCAGTCAGCTGATAGATTTCTGAACCGTGGCGGACTCCGGCGGTGGTCAACTGAAGCTATGGCCGCCCGTGCCAGAGGCGGCACCGCCAGGCGGGAGATTCCGATCAGTAATTAAAGAGCATGCCCGCTGAAGATTCGAGAAGGCGCAAAAAGTCAAAGGAATTGAAATACTGTTTCGAAAGCTAGCTGCTTTTCCACATGTTTGGAACTGAAACTGATTTTAGATGGCAAATCTCTCGACAAGGACGTCAATGAAAATTAATGTTCGTACATGTAGAATTGATTGCCTACATCTCATAAGGCTAATCTTCTACAGACCACTAAATTCCGTTGATTTACATCTTGCTTCAGAAGAAACCGGTGTTACCATTATCACAACCCCGACGCCACACTTCCAGCGCAGGGAACTGAGCTCGGCGGCAAGGCAGAGAACGTGTGTAAGTGCTGTACAGACCATCTCCTTTTCACGCACGAATGCTCCCAAGACGACACATATAAATAGCAGTGGCACCATATATCAAGCGTTCATGCGCACACTTGTCTTCGTGCACCGCGTCGATATCGCGTCGCAGGGTCGTTGTCCGAAGGCATGACTCCTCGCGCCAAAAATAGCCCACCTCCCGGCCGCCCGGCAGTAATCCACGCTCGGCGCGCCTCCCTCCTGCCAATCCATAATGGTCCATGCCGGTGTGTTCTCATGGGTTGTTAATGGGTCGACTGTAGTCCACTTTATGAACCGTTCGTTCCATTGTGTGACAAACCAGGCGCGGGACGTCATTCCGGTGGACGGCGCGCTTTGTTGGTGTTGTGTGGTGCGCTGCGCTGCAGTCTTCGGTGCGCTCTTGTGAGATATTGTAGTCACCGGGCGAACCACATCGGTGAGTGTAGTTTCCGTCTTCATTTCCGTTGATGGTGATACTGTGACTGGACTTTAAACACACCCTGATGGTAGTCATCAGCACTGAGATTAAGCAGATCACTTGAACAGGATTAATGCAGAGCAGCGCTGCCGTTGCAGGTGCCTGGAGTAGCCGCCAGTAAGATAACAACCACCGGGAACGTAATCACGCAATGATGAAATGTTTATATCACTTTTATTGGTCATTCGGTACTAATGGAATAGCGCGGGCGTTTTAATCTCAGTAAATCAAACCAAACTCTCTTGATGAGAAAACCCTGACGCCCTTCACCTATCGGCTAGGACCGTCTGAAGTCAATGACCTCGTGATGACACCAACCTTCCCTGCAAGGTCATTGACACGTCACACCGCTCCTTGATCGGCTACCGGGCTGAGCGAACACTACCAACAGGACCGCTTCGAAGATGGCCTTCTGTTCTATGCGTCTAGTGTGGGTTTTATGTGGGCACTTCGGTACTTTATTACCTGGCCCCGCGTGATCGCTTCCATCTGTTCAATAATGTGGTGGTCATTCGTGCTTTACGACGTGCTCAGCAGCTGAGACCATACGAAGTCGCCTGCCTCTCACCCTGGCGGTGAGGATAGGCACCGCAGGAAATAGAGCCCCGGAAGCGTGATAGAGTCGTGGAAACGTGGAAGCGCGCAGGGAAGCCACTGCGCCACCGTCATCCTCAGGCGGCAGGCCCTACATGACAGAAGCCGACTTTCAGGAAGGTGGCAGCACACCTGCTTGGAGCTGACAGAAAAAGCGGCTGCTGTGGCTCGCTTTTTGCGCCCTGTGGCGGGCTTCAAAGTGGCCGGTGACAGTTTTTATCATGGCTTATAGAAGCCCCTGATGGATTTCTGTGTCCAAGAACCTGTAACAGTTATTACCATAACACAAAACGTCACGCGAATCAAATCTTGCGTGACACAGCAAGTGTTCTGTTCATCAGAGCGCATCAATGTTGACACTAGCATTGCAGCAGTCGGTGGTGACACAACCGGTTGGTGATCAAGGGAGAGGACCGGTGGATGGCCGGGGAGGCTGGAGGATCTCAGATGCATTACTTGCGTGCGACGCTATAGACGTAGCGTAAAATTTCACATTCTCGAGACAAACACTTCCGCCCTTCCCCTCCCCGCACACACACACGCACATTCACACGTTCACTGGCGCCGGCAATGTGTCCTGCTGCTCAGCACCTTCCTTATCATTACAAAAACGGACACACTGGCAAACTCTAAATGAGAATTTACTTGATGTTAACAAGTTCAGTCCAGGGAGGGATTCGGCTTAATGCGCTCAGCACGTAAAGTGGTAACATTTCTGGATGTTTTAGGCAACAAGGTACATTACAAAATCGTCTTAAAATACCACACAGAGATATATATTTAACAACTATCGGCATTCTAAATGCTGCTTGATCTGCATTTGATCACGTGACACCATTTGACCACATGCCATAAGCTGAACTCTGACCAAGGTTGGGTGCGACTACGGTTTTTGACAGTAAATTATTGTTTGATGTGATACTGCTGCTTGGAACCAAGCTTGCGTCTCTCGCTAACGTGACCGTTTCCCCATACATTCCGTGACCTCCGACCTGGATCCTCCGCTCTGACCGGGCTGGATGGCATATTTTAGTTCAGACGCCGCCGACTGGCCAGTTCTGAGTCGGCGATGGAACAGAGCGTTCCCTGCACCAACCCGTCCACTGGTGCAGTCGCGTCCATTGATATTACAGGATTGCCACAACGGATAGGTGTCCCTCCCCTCCTCAGTGGCAAAACTGGTCGCGTGGTTTTAGCACGCTACAGCAGCCCACCTACGGGCAGGAGCTGGACTGCTTTCCCGCTACTAAGTTGCGAATAACGCACTCGGGTCTGGATTACGGCTCCTTTGCCCCCCTCCCCCACCCTTCTAAAGTCCCCCCACTGGCGGCGGGTCTGCTCACCGCAGAGGGGACCCCGTCGGTGGGCCCGTCCTGCAGAGGGTGCCAGCGCCGCGGGGGCCAGAACAAAGGACTCGGGTGGAGCCCCGTTCGCCGCGCGGAGCCTCGAGCTACGGCGGCGGAACATCGGGGCGATTATGCTTTGACACGGAGGGATTGCAAGTTGCAACAGGGGCAGTCGCAGGGCTGCTCGCATACCAGCGTGATGCAACCCCTCCAAACGATCCCTCGCTGCAAGGGGAGTCCAGGATTTACGGATGGGGAGGCGCCGATAGCACTTATCGCCAGATGCAGCTCATCCACAAGCAATTTCAACAAACCAGGTTCATTCCCACGGACGCGCAGTTTGTTATCTTCTCCCCTCCCGCCCCCCCCCCCCTTGCGGTGCCCTAAGCCGTCATCTCCGAATGCATGTGATGGACGTATTATGGTTTGTTAGTTGAGTTAGAGGCGCTCGCTGTCCAGTTTGAGGTGAGGGGTCATCTGGGGTCGGTTTTTTTACGACAGCTCGAGAAATAGCCTGCAGTCTTGGCGTCTGCATCGTAACTTGTCCCCCAGAGTACGTCGGACTTCGTGCAAAAAGGGGGTCATGTGGTGACCTTGCGAACCAAATACCCCTAAAACAGATGTTTACTGCCTCGCTGTGCATTGTCAATGAGGCACGCAGGTATTGTTTATTGCACGTAGGTATTGCGATTACCTAAGTAGTTAACTACTAGAATTCACAACTGAAAATTGGGTTATTTTATCGTTATTCTCTTACCCACATTCCTTTTAAACTATTGCGCGGATCAAGTTAGAATGCAACGCAATTCTCAAAGTGAAATATTCGAGATACTGCATGTCAAGAAACCACAGCCGCCGAACATGAACCGATGTGCTCGCCAAACAAGGTCACCAGTCAGTTCAGTGTCGCAGCGAAATTCCCATCGCGGTTTTTGCCGCATACTTTTATGCAAATTTCTTGCCAAATGAGGGTTCGGAGCACTATCATCGAATAGTCACGCTTCTTGTTGGTCTTCAGTAGATAGCCGCGCTCTGTCAAGTGGCTATGGGCCGTGGCCTGAAAATGTTTCTGCCCGCTCCTGCCGAGGTTCAGTCTCCCGAGGTTCAGTCTCTCGAGGTTCAGTCTCCTGAGACTCAGTCTCCCGAGGTTCAGTATCTCGAGGTTTAGTCCCTCGAGATTCAGTCTCTCGAGATTCAGTCTCTCGAGATTCAGTCTCTCGAGGTTCAGTCTCGGACGGGAACATCATCAAGAGCCCGCCCACCGGCAGCGACTCAGCGACACCTGAGGTCATCTGAGGTCACCGACCGGTCATCACGGCCTTGCCAGCGGCAGACAATTTCGTCCAGGTCACTGAAACGGCACTTCCAGCACAGTAGCACGCTCTCAATGATCCTGTTGTTATTTCGATGCGTACTTTGCAAAACACTCAGCGACATGAGCTTCCGAACAGTAACGGCTGCGATTCATGAAAAGCATTCACGACGCAGCGTGCAAATAATTATCAATGGCGAGGCAGCGAGGGCCTTCCCAGAGCGATCCCTTCGAATTTTTCGTGATCGATGCTCGACTATCTGTCATGTGATGTGACAGTAAACAACAAATGTCTTTGTTCTCCTTTTAAAGAGCGCGGTTGGATGGAGCCTTCGAGATCTTTTGACCTGTCCAGGCAGGCAGTTTTAGCATCCGAAGCTGTTGTGATTCACGATAGCATCATTGTTATGCGGCAGATAATTGAACAGGCGCAGTTCTGGCAAGGCCGACGCTGGATGACAATGCCGTAAACTAGCGTTTGTGCGTAACTGGGGCGTTCTGCATCACCGACTCTAACGCTGGTGCATTTTAAGCTGCATGTTACTGTGCTGCGACTGCTCTGTTCTCCAAACTGTTCAATGACAGAAAACAAGCTGTCCCGTTACTTTCACCTGCATTCCTCCTTCCACCATTCATCTGCTTGGCCTTTTCACAACGTTCCCAACCTCTATTCACATTCAGTCATCTCAACAGGTGCTTCGTTAGGCGCCAAGACGCGTGGATGTGTCCCCATACCATCTAAAGACCACTAACCTAGGGTACCAGAGTCGCACTGTTGCGCGCCAATCCATATAGAGTCCAAATGGACTGGAGTTGCAACTGGAGAGTCCAAAACGCATCCGGTAGCCATAATCCACAAACGCGAGGTTGTCCGTCAAGCACAGCAGTTCCTACAACCAGCATCCCACGTGCGCGCCTCACCGAGCCTGGGACGCCAGAGCGGAGGGAGCCTCCGATCGGTTCGCCACGGGTCAGAAGCCGACCTCCGCTGCCCCAGCTCGGAAGCGCCTCGCCAGACAGTCGCATCACACGCGGGGGCGGGGCGCCACCCATTTACCGTGCCGATACCAGCGGACACTGCCCGATTACGTATGCTGATTACATGCGGCGCAAACGCCTCGTCTCGGCGTTATGCAGTGTGATGACGGCGCGTCGTGCAGACGGCGGCGGCGCGCCCCGGCTCCGGCACGTGCTTCGAACGCCGACGCTGCATAATGACGAGCCCGCCGGCGGTTTGCGGTCGTTCTGGACGGCCGGCGGGGAATCGACACCTCCGCCGCTGCCGCGGTGGATGTGAGGTGTGGCTTATCGCGATGGCGCGCCACACAGAGGGCAAACAAAACCGGCCTCTTTTGTCGAACGCCCTCCGAGCGCCGCGTCGCTTCCGGTTCGCGCATGAGGCTGCACCCTGGATCGAGGTGTCTACCGAGTCTACGGACACGTCATTGGTCATACGCTTCCTTCATGTAGACTCCACTCGGGCTGAGGTAGCCGAGACGGGTTTCAGATAAACTGTCAAACTGTCATAACTCCGTCTAGTTAAACTCAGTTAACGTAGAAGTAGGCAGGTTCAGGCTGAATCCAGAGCTGGCATTCCTTCGCATCCACTTCCGGTCCCAGCCCAGGCCTCGGACGGACTGTTCAGGGATGCAACCTGAGCCCAGGTCAGCTCCCTGCAGCCCAGCACTGGCCGCTATCGCTCCCGCCGCCAGCACCGGCCGCTGCCGCTCCCGTCGCCAGCACCGGCCGCTGGCGCTCCCGCCGCCGGCGCGGCCGCCGACGCTCCGTCAGCAGCGCGGCTGCCCCGGTCGGTCGCCCGCCGGCCGCGCGCCGCCCGTCACCGGACCCGCTCCAGAGCGCGGCACTGGCGGCGCGCTCCCGTGGGAGTGCGGCGGGCGGCGCGCCGGTGCCGACCACACGTGTGACCGCGCCCGGTCAGTGGTGATTGGACACGGTACTGCAGCCCGATAGGGCCGGGGGACAGTCGGTCCGATCGGTCCGATGCCACGGTCAGAACACCGCCGGTGGGGGGCAGCAATGTGTCAGAATTCAAAATTGGTGGAAAATGACGGTGCTGTAGTTCTAGATGCCAAATAAGAGGTTAACGTACTAAGGATTCTGCTGACAAGTACCCCGCAACTCTGATTGTTAAGGATGGGAACGTGTTGCGTTGGGCCAATGGACGAACGCGGGCAAAAGGCTGGGAACCCAGGAATGTCGGCATTTAATTTTGCTGTGGGCTTTTAGCACGTGTGAAGCCGACAAGGTGTGCCGATGCTTTTTCCAAACCACATGGCTAAATCATCAGAATATGAAGTGATTTTTTTCGAGTTCACCACCTCAAAAGAGTAATTCAAGTTAAACCACTCGTTTTCCCGTAAGGTTTGATATGCCATGTAAAAAGATAAAGAGCTGCCGGTCTTATTTCGGCCTGATGCTCTTAGTCAGTCGCCAACCAACCGCCGAGCGTCACTCGCGAGTTGCATAACCTTGATTTTCGTGACGTGATTCCATATGTTCGTCAGAATGTCCAACGTTCCGCCAACTGAGTTACGCGACCGGCTGCGCTCAGGCCTCGTTAACCCTTTGGCCGAATGTGATCCTCGTGTGTTGGCTGGATGGACACTGCGTTGATGCCGAAGGAGCATCGTGTCGGTTGCTCGCACACGCAGCAGCCCAGCGCGCTTACAAAGCTGTATGAAGTCTCCCTGTCCAGTCTCTTAGGTGACCCCAATTGACTGACAGAGTACCCACGCCATCGAAATTAATGCGGCGTCTGTTCTCTTCTCCCCGGCACCCTTTGCGTCCAACGTCCCCTAAACTCAGGGGACTTCAGCAGCACGCTGCGGTCATCAGCCATTGCTCGAACTCACCGCCGTCTCCGCTGGGAGACGAGCGGGTGCCCGCACAGCTCCGGCCTGTGCCTCCTGTGCGGGACAAGGCGGGGCATTTCCCGATGTCGGGGATTACCAGGGATAGTTGAACACCGTCCCGCAGTAGCTCTGTTCCAGGAGCCCTGTACCCCTGTACCAGGAGCTCCACGCAGGTTGCTGGCCAAGTACGCTCTGACCCAACTGAACAAAACTCACCGAAAGCCCTGCCCGTCCAGGTCCAGCCGTGACGTGACAAATAACGGAGCTCTGGTGTGTTCTAGGGTCTCCCAAGCTCGGTGGTCATGGCACTGGGCCGGCAGCTACTGCTCTGCGCAGCGGCCATTATTCCAGGTGAGTCCAGACATTCCGACACGGCCAGACAGCCGTGAAACATTTCACGCGATTTGTTGGGGCTATAGATATTCTCGCGTATGCCTGCTCGCAGTATCAGTCTTTTCATAAATGCAGTCGTTGCAAAAAATGTTCCGGAACTTTGACGTGCCTTACAATGCCACGCTCGCAATGTCAGAACACGACCGTCCGGTAGTAAAGCTCCGCCCCCCCCCCCTCTTCGTCGGGAATCTGCGATGCCGGGGGTGTGATTCGAAACCACCTGCTGTTGTGAATCGCCCTCATCGCGTCTACCATTGGCAGCGGGCCTATGCCACTGCCCAAGCCACTCCGCCATCGGGGAGTAAGCGCAGAGCGCCTATCTTGTGACGTTACAAGATAGGCGTCTTGTCGAATGTGATCTGGAGTTTGCTTGAATGCCAGGCGGAAACACGCTGCTGGATGGATGCACTTGTGATCCATTCACCTCATCCCGCCCTTTTTCAGTTGTACTATGTGACCAAGCGCGACACTTCCCTCCCAACTGGGAGCAGAACAACAGCTGGGAGCAGAGTAACAACGGCCAGCAGGGCAACAACTGGCAGCAGGGCAACAACTGGCAGCAGGGCAACAACTGGCAGCAGGGCAACAACTGGCAGCAGGGCAACAATTGGCAGCAGGGCAACAATTGGCAACAGGGCAGCGGCTGGGAAACAGGCCAGAACGGACAGCAGGGCAGTGGGCAGGGGGAAGGCGTAGTGGAAGAAGGGTCCGGCGGGGGTGACGGCAGCCAGCTGCCCTGCTCTGAGGCCGGGTACTTCCCCTACCCGGGGAACTGCGCCAGGTGAGAGCACGAGTGCGGCCGCCAGCGCCATCTCATGACGCCCTCTGAATCATCCTTGCACAGCAGAAACATGCAAGCTGTTATACTGGTCATGTCTGTGCCGACACCATCTTGGTGGACGTCTAGGCATGTACCTTGATTATTTGTTAGTATTTGACTTAATTGACCACGCTAAAGGATAGAACAGCGGACTTATGGCCCACATTAACACGCGCTCGGGTGGAGGTCAAATTGACTCCACTCAAAGGTTTTTTTCTGGAATGGTTTCCGAACGGGGCGGCGCGGCCACGCCCAATTTTGCATAACTGTAGCCAATTGAATAGCGGATCGTCTGACATCAACAATTTACATGCACCTTGAAAAGTCGCTGACATATGGCAGGCAAAATGCAGGCCATGGTTTCAGCGAAGGCAATTTCTAGGAAATCGTTCAATCTGATCAAACAACATACTTTCTTAGGTAACACAACAATTGAATGAACAAATTTCATTGGCCTAGGGTCAGGTATGAAGGTCAGACCAAGATCAAGACCAACCTGTTTTACCATTTTAGAGCCCGCTGTATGGGGTAGTTTCTGGCGCCCAGTTAAATTTATTGATAACAAGAACCGCATTATACACCTGTGGATTTCTTACAGGTCAGAATAGGTCACTAACTTAAAATGACCCAGGTTAACATTTTGTTTTTAGAAGCATACTGCCTAGCGTAATCCTTGCCGCTTATTCAAATGCAAAACTCAAAGCAGTCTCGTATGATTTTGGTCAAAATGCCCTTTGAAGTCAAACAAGGTCACTGACCTTAATGAGCACGTGACCTTTTGCTTAGAACAGTTATCTAGGTTCTAGGGACCCTTTAGAGACCAATCTGGAGTTTGACCTTGTTTTACCATATTTGACCCAAAGGTTATGACCTAGGAGCCTCAAACTTTGACCCGACTGAGTTCATGTATAGGTCAACACACCCTGTGAATTTGATGTTTCTGACTCTCTTGTTTTCTGAGATCTCAGCGGGGGGTGAGGGTGTCAAATCGACTCCCTCACCCGAGCGAAGGTTATCCAACCGGCCACCCGGGCGCGTGTTAAGTGTCAAAATTCCATTGACCACCAGCACGTAGCACATCGCCAGAGGCCGTAAAGTGCATGTTAATGGTCGTCTCGCATATTTGTTTCGGTCGAAAGCCGTTCAGCAGTGCCGTTCCGCCGCCTGTCCGCCGGATATTTCCGGCCAGCCGCATGGCACTTGACCAAGGGTGTGGCCAATGTGAGGGACTGGGGTCATGTGCCTGTTGGGCCATGTACCCACTATTCACTCACCAGGGCCATGTGCGCGGTGGGGCCATGCACCCGTTAGGACCATATACCCGCCAGGACCACGACGCCTCATCACACAGCGGCGATCCTACAGCACCCGTGCCAAGGTTGCTGCCCAGTGACTCCGCGGAAATGACCCGTACGCTGACCTGTGACCCCGCGAACAGGACTCTCACGTGACCTGTGACCCCGCGAAAATGACCCTCATGTGACCTGTGACCCCCGCGAACATGACCCTCACGCTGACCTGTGACCCCGCGCTGCTCCGACAGGTTCTACCGCTGCGTGGACTGGATGGGTGACGGCTCCTGGTTCTCGGCGTATGAGTTCGACTGCCCGGCGGGCACTCTCTTCGATGACACATTGGACATCTGTAACCACCCCGACTGGATCGAGCCCCCACCCGACTGCCTGGGCGGAGCTGAGGGGGGCGCCGGCGGATCTGGAGGTTCCGGTGGATCGGGCGGTTCTGGTGGATCGAGTGGCTCAAGTGGATCAGGTGGATCTGGTGGGTCTGGTGGCTCTACCGGATCCGCTGGATCAGGTGGTTCAGGTGGATCCGGTGGATCAAGTGGATCAGGCGGCTCCGGCAGCTCTGGCGGATCAGGTGGATCTGGCGGTGCCAGTGGATCTGGTGGATCAAGTGGTTCAAGTGGATCAGGTGGATCTAGTGGATCTGGTGGCTCTACCGGATCTGGTGGATCAGGTGGTTCAGGTGGATCCGGTGGATCAAGTGGATCAGGCGGCTCCGGCGGCTCTGGCGGATCAGGTGGATCTTGGGGTTCCGGTGGATCTGGTGGATCAAGTGGCTCAAGTGGATCAGGTGGATCTGGTGGGTCTGGTGGCTCTACCGGATCCGCTGGATCAGGTGGTTCAGGTGGATCCGGTGGATCAAGTGGATCAGGCGGCTCCGGCGGCTCTGGCGGATCAGGTGGATCTTGGGGTTCCGGTGAATCTGGTGGATCAAGTGGCTCAAGTGGATCAGGTGGATCTAGTGGATCGGGTGGCTCTGCCGGATCTGGTGGTTCAGGTGGTTCAGGTGGATCCGGTGGATCCGGTGGATCAAGTGGATCAGGCGGCTCCAGTGGCTCTGGCGGATCAGGTGGATCTTGGGGTTCCGGTGGATCTGGTGGATCAAGTGGCTCCGGTGGATCAGGCGGATCAAGCGGGTCAGGTGGATCCGGTGGATCAGGTGGATTAGGCGGATCAAGTGGATCAGGCGGTTCTGGTGGTTCTGGTGGTTCCGCTGGATCAAATGGATCAGGTGGTCCTGGTGGATCGGGTGGATCAAGTGGAGCAGGTGGTTCCAGTGGATCTAGCGGCTCCGGCGGATCTGGTAGCTCTGGTGGATCGAGTGAATCGGGTGGTGCTGGTGGATCGAGCGAATCTGGTGGTTCTCACGAATCTGGTGGCTCCGGCGAATCTGGTGGCTCTGGGGGATCAAGTGGATCAGGTGGTATTAGTGGATCGGGTGGATCAAATGAATCTGGTGGCTCCAGCGCATCAGGTGGCTCTTGGGAATCAGGTGTATCGGGAGGATCAAGTGGATCTGGTGGTTCCAGTGGTTCAAGTGGGACTGAAGGATCAAGCGTTGGTGGCTCGAGTGGGTCGGGAGGTACTGGTGGGTCACAAGGATCCGGTGGATCTGGTTCGGAAGGGGGCTCTGGTGGATCAGGAAGCTCTGGTTCTGAGGGTGCATCTGGTGGATCAGGGGGAAGCGGCGCTGAGGGGGGAGCTGGTTCTGGAGGAGGATCTGAAGGATCTGGAGGCTCCGGCTCAGGAGGATCTTGGGGATCAGGTGGAGCGGGAGGTTCTGGGTCCCAGGGAGGTTCTAGTTCTCAGGGAGGCTCGGGTTCTGAGGGCGGGTCCAGTTCTGAGGGAGGATCTGGGGGATCAGGGGGCTCTGGCTCTGAAGGAGGATCCGGAGGCACTGGTGGGTCAGGGGGCTCTGGTGGATTAGGAGGCTCTGGCGGATCAGGAAACATAGATTCTATGGGGGGATCTGGTGGGTCAGAGGGCTCCGGCTCTGAAGGAGGATCCGGTGGGTCAGGAAGCTCTGGTTCCCAGGGAGGTGCTGGTGGATCAGGAGGATCAGGCTCTGAGGGAGGATCTGGCGGATCAGGAAGTTCTGGATCCCAGGAAGGATCTGGTGGTTCATGGGGCTCTGGCGGATCAGGAGGTTCTAATGGGTCGGGAGGGTCTGGCGGGACAGGAGGCTCTGGAGGATCATGGGGCTCTGGTGGATCAGGAGGATCTAGTGGGTCGGAAGGCTCCGGTGGGTCAGGAGGCTCTAGCGGATCATGGGGCTCCGGTGGATCAGGAGGATCTAGTGGGTCGGGAGGCTCTGGCGGATCATGGGGCTCTGGTGGATCGGGAGGCTCTGGCGGGTCGGAAGTCTCTGGAGGGTCAGGAAGCTCTGGCGGATCATGGGGCTCTAGTGGATCAGGAGGCTCTGGAGGATCAGAAGGTTCTGGAGAATCAGGAGGCTCTGGAGGATCAGGAGGCTCTGGAGGATCAGGAGGCTCCGGTGGATCAGGAGGCTCTAGTGGGTCGGGAGGCTCTGGCGGATCATGGGGCTCTGGTGGATCAGGGGGATCTGAAGGATCAGGAGGTTCTGGCGGATCATGGGGCTCTGGTGGATCAGAAGGCTCTAGTGGATCGGGAGGCTCTGGCGGGTCAGGAGGCTCGGGAGGATCATGGGGCTCTGGTGGATCAGGAGGCTCTAGTGGATCGGGAGGCTCCAGCGGGTCAGGAGGCTCTGGCGGATCATGGGGCTCTGGTGGATCAGGAGGCTCTGGTGGATCAGAAGGCTCTGGAGGATCAGGAGGTTCTGGCGGATCATGGGGCTCTGGTGGATCAGGAGGTTCTAGTGGGTCGGGAGGCTCCGGCGGGTCAGGAGGCTCTGGCGGATCATGGGGCTCTGGTGGATCAGGAGGCTCTGGAGGATCGGGAGGCTCTTCGTCTTCACACACTGAGTTTGGTCTGATATGCGGGCGAGAAGGCTATCTACGGCACCCCATTTTCTGCAACCAATTCTACCAGTGCGTGTGGAACGGCAAGTTCTGGACGTTCCTCGTGGCCTCCTGCGCGCCAGGCTTTGTCTACAGCGAGCAGCTGCAGCTGTGCCAGCCGAGAGGTGAGCCGAACAAACTATCCGCTATATACAATATCTTTATGGGTGTATGATCGGTATATGATCAGGGCCACTGGAATGATCAGACTTCAAGTTAAGGGATTGTTATTGCTCTGCGGAACCTAGGCTGCTCTCGAGCGATTCTCACAGAAAGTGAAGTTGTAAGGCATGTGGCCTCATCCCTCTACGTTGTTCCGCGTTTAAAGCATCGTTGGTGTGCAAACTACTAACACGGCTTTTGATAAGTGTTCTCGATTGTGACCGTATTCCCGTAAGCTGTCCTTCATTTTCTTACCGCCACAGGGGCAGTGAGTCGGATTTGCCCTGGCCCGAATGCCGCTCGCCTTCTGCCATCCCTTACCTGTGCATCGATCTCACCAACAGGCGACGGCGAAACGTGCAGAGACGGCGCGGCCCTGGGAACGCCGCTGGTGCCATTTATCGGCGACGGCAGCGGGCTGCCATCTGGGATGACGGTTGAGAGCGATGACACAGAAGTAATCAGCGGCTCCGGTGACCAAGTGGTAGGTGGTGGTACCCATACCCTGCTCCCTGACGTCCACATCCGGTTATGGACAGACGTTGGACTGCTATTTCTCCAAAGGCAAAGAGGCTGCCAACATCTGACACGGATGTTGACATCGCTTATCAACATCACCAAGCCTGGGGCGAAATGCGAAAATGTGACGATGTGGCACAAATTCGTGACAAGACTCGGCGAAAAATCGACCAGATGCTGCACTGATACTAGGCTAGCCTCTCCTCTCATTTCGTTTTTGCTTTCGTACCTTTAAAACACAATGGGTGCGCGATGCGCTTCCGTACCGTGGGTTTCTTTACCCGTTTCCATCGGCACGAATGTCTTAACACATTTCGGGGTGCCTTAGATACATACAAGGTATTTGACTCAGTAAATGAAGAAATAGCTATGCAAAATCCATCACAAAAATTAGTGATTAAGAGAGGTATCAAAATGGGCACCTCTTCTTTACACAATACAGTTTCCGTTGCACGGCTGGCGGCACATTGCCAGTCAATGTACCTAGAGGTCGCGAATTAAGCCAAGAAATCGAATGTTGCGACAATGTGGAGTGAATTCGCTACCCGACTTAGCTCAGCTGGCGCATTTACGATATCCAGCAAGTAGTGATTCAGGTGCTGCTATATCCATTCGATTTGTGTGTGTGTGTACACACAGCATACCTAAAGTCCGGTCTCGCCTAGCTTGGCAGGCATCGTCCGGCCTCGTGTAGACACGGTATACCTAAAGTCCGGTCCCGCCTAGTTCAGTAGGCACTGTCCGGCCTCGTGTACACACGGTATACGTAAAGTCCGGTCTCGCCTGGTTCAGTAGACACTGTCCGGTCTCGTGTACATACGGCATACCTAAAGGCCGGTCTTGCCTGGTTCAGTAGGCACTGTCCCGCCTCGTGTACAACGGCATACCTAACGTCCGGTCTCGCCTGGCTTGGTGGGCATTCTTACATCGCATGGTGGAATGAGGCTCCCCTACCATCTCTATATCAATTGCATGAGTTTCCCCACCACGACGCCTACGTAATTGCCCATAAACTTAAATAACGACGCAAAGTAGGCCTAATCAGACCCGTCAGCTGGGCGCGGGACGTAACGCATCACCGCGCGCCGCACGTGGGATTTTCTCAAGCGCGTCTGAAATAGCACCCGTGCTTCCGTGCCTTTCAACACTCATTTGGCTGCTGCACGGCTGTGCAGCTCGCGTGGGCGGTGTTCGCCGCTTCAAATGACCGGCTTCGACGCATTTTTCCCAGGTAAACGGTGGGCGAGCAGTTCCAGTGCCAAGCTCCCGGATTCTACGAGTTCGAGGCCGACTGCATCCACTTCTACCGCTGCGTCTTCCTCGACTCCGGCGAACTGACCAGTGAGTGCGGCGGACAGACAAGGGGGGGGGGGGCGGGCAGGAAGGGGGGGGGGTGCGGAGCGGGTGCGTGCCGTACATTGGCCTGGTGCACAGGTCGGCGCAGTTGGCACCCGTGCGCAGAAGCAGCCGGTGTAAACCGGCGCGGCAGGTAAGAGGAAGTGGCGATAAGCACATGAACATCGTCCCGATACCCATTACAATAATGCCTATCACCAACTGCCACGGCCATTTCGAGACGGGACGCTTCTATAAGGCACCATGTGGGATATGACATGGCAGTGGCGTCGGAGGGACTCCCAGAACCAACGGGTTCAGAGCCAACCGGCCTAACCACTATACCACCGCCGCCCGCACAGGCCGGGATGCGTCGTTACGCACGTTGTTTCGACACCAAAGCGCTTGCACGCGTTAACCAAAACGCGTCCGCTTCATTATCACAAGAGCCGGGTCTAACACACCTGTCCTGACGCGTCCCTTGTATCCCTGGCGGTCATCGGACCTCAACGTACCCCCGCTGTGTTGGGGCGCAGCCCATGACAGCGAATAAAGTTCAACTGAGCCGTCAGCGACGTAACCCCAGCATCGTTGCCACTCTATAGCCCTTATGTAGTAGTAGTAACGCGCAGACTCCATCCCGCGTCCCACTTCGCCAGCCGATTGTTACAAGCTCTGTTAGCTTGTTTTTGTACACCGTGCCGCTGTTTGTGTTTTTAACTCCACGCCCCTAAATGACCCCACTTCTGCAGCGTTGCTTTATCACTGATGACCATTAAGCCCAGATACGTTACGCGTAAGCACGTTTGCTCGGCTGATAACCGTCCACACCTGACCAGTACCTCGTCACGCAGCGCTGCTAACCGCCCACGCCTGACCGGTACCTCGTTCCACAGCGCTGCTGTACCGCTGATAACCGCCCACACCTGACCAGTACCTCGTCACGCAGCGCTGCTGTAACGCTGATAACCGCCCACACCTGACCGGTACCTCGTTCCACAGCGCTGCTGTACCGCTGCCCGGAGCGCTACGTGTACAGTCCGGAGCGCGAGCGGTGCGCGCCGGCCGGGCAGGCTCAGTCCTGCGCCAAGGACGCCACGACGCTGCTCAGTCTGCGCGCGCCGCCCAGCCCCGAGGACGTGCGCGTCCTCTCGGAGGACGACCTGGACTGGTTCTTCGCCCAGGGGGAGAAACAGGTGTACAGGTTCAGGTCGGGCGCGGCTGCCGGCAGGCCACACCTCCGCGCCACCGGCGGATACCGGGAGATGAACGGGTACCGCCGGGCGCGTGGCCTGTTCTAGAGCCGGCTTCCGACTGGCGGCGCTAGTGCTGCCATCTCTGGGCCGCCTCGGCGAACAGCTGAGGCCGGCCTGGTCGACAGCACCGGACGACCCATACGCGGTCGTGTTATTTGTTAGCGCGGCGCCGACGAGCGCGAGGGCATTGTCCGCCCCGCGGGGCCACAAACGTTAGGGCATAGTGGTCGAGGCATTCGACTTTCTTATCAATGTACCCAGACTGGTGCCAACTGTTTTAGTGTATGTGCGTGTGCGCGCGTGTCCCCGACTTGGCCACGTCCTGGCCATCGCCATGTTCTTTATGGGCCGTTGCTCACGCAACAGCAGCCAATCAACATCGCTCCAGGGTGCCGCGGTGCGCACAGGCTACACGCGAGCGATCAACGCCCCACTGGAAGACCCCGTTCGGAAAGGCAACACGCACAAGGGCGTTGACCATACCGGTGCGTGTAACGCTACACCCTGGCTTACTAGCGGTGCGAGCGACGCGTGCGCACTGAGGGGACTGGAGAACGCCCGGTGATTTGTCGAATCCGAGGCGCCTTCGCACGTGACCTTCCACGCTCGCGGCCAACGATTCTGTGATAGATCGTAGCATTGCTCGTGTACCGCCGGTTTTTTAAATAGCTTCACCATTATGACGTGATGCACTGCATGGGAAAAGTTGTCAATAGCCGCCAACGGACAAATAAGTTATCACGCGGACCTGACGGGTCTACCCATGTACCGACGCGAACAGCGTGCCTCAACCTCGACTGTCCTGACTGGTGAAAATGTGGCTGCATTCACACCGCGCCACTTCTGTCCCCACACGCGTTCAAGATCGGGGCAGCTCCGCACCACCAAATCTCTCACACGTCTCGCAAAAGTCCCTTTCGGTGCTTACGCTGGCACCGTACTTCGTACCCGCACAAAATTACGAAAACAACATCCTCAGACAACGTAACATCACAGTAATATTTAGCACCACAGATGCAGCGGACGCCGCAATTCAAACAACAGCACTCGGCCAGCGATTTTGCACGGACCTTAACGTCGAGACCAGGAGCGGAGGACCCCATCCCTTCCGCTGGAAAACAGACCCGTCCACGCTGGTGCTGACGAACCACCAGCGGCTCAGGTGGCAGAGATGGGCGAGCACCAGGGCGGGACTGCCGCGGGGGCGCCGCGGGTGGTCCGCACCGGACGGCCACACAGACCAGCCCGCCACGGAGACCGGCGCGGACCGCCGGCCGCCACAGACCAGACCACCCAGAGCCGGCGGACCACGCCACGGACCGCCGACGGGGCGAGGGGCATCACGGCGGACCACACACGGACCACCACGCAGGGCACACGGCGACAGATCCCACACGGACGCCGCGACAGGGACCTGACCTCAGAGCGAACGCAGGGCCGACGCGTGCTCGCGTCGATTTGGCGACGCGACGCTGCCCCCGGCGCCACAGACGGGCGGAGAGACGCGGCGGTGGCCGGCGGCAGCCCGCACAGACGCGGGCACGAAGCGGAGCAGCGCAGACCGAGACGGGACGGGACGGGACGGACGGAGAGACGGACGGACGGCCGCCGGCGCCGCTACGTGACGCAGAACCTCCAGTTGGCCTGGTACAGGTCACTCCGTATGCGGTCAGCGTCCAGCTCCCTGCGGCACGAGCGCGCCGTCTTTGTGACCACCGCCGGGCTGTTTATCAGCAGGCGAAGCCGCCGTCATCACCGTCGGCGCACCGCGGTGCAGACCGGCGCCGCTGAACGACGTCTCGTGAGGCGAGAACTGGACTCAGCCATCCCAAGCATCCGCCCCGCGCCTTCAACACCTGACGGCTCACGGTCCCGACCGCGTTGATCAGGCGCACAGCGGGCACAGCGAGCACGGCTCGGGGATTGGCAGACAGGATATACTGTGATAGCCCGTTCGTCACAGCACATCGTCACAGGATATACTGTGACGGGCTCGCCCGGGCTGTCCAGCAGTGTGGCCACTCACACAGAGTGTCCATGGCCCAGCAGTCCACAGGGGCAGGGCGCACGGTGCCGACTATTGACGTGCTCAGCTGACGCACACGGTCACGTCAACAACCCTCCACGCAGCGACGACAGCGCCGGCAGAAGCCAGTAGCCTCCAGCGATCCCCCCCCCCCCCCCCTGGGATGGAAAAAGCAGTCAAGAAACAGACGGGACCAGCGACGACGTCACTGCAGCATCGGAGCAAACCGAGCCAGTTCACCCCCACCAGCCGCTGGCCGACCTGTACTGCGGCTGCCAACTGTTGACGATCTTGTCGTTGAGGCTGCGCACGTCCGACTCCATGTAGTCGCGGAACTCGCGGCGGATCCTGTCCGCCAGCTTGGTCTGCTCCTTCTCCGAGATCTGCAGTTCGGTCTTCTCGCGCGCCAGCAGCTGCGACAGGTCCCGGAAGTTGGCCTCGTAGAACTGGTGCACGCGGTTCAGCTGGCTCGTGTAGCCGTCCTCGCCGTAGAACTCCTTGATGGCGCGCTTTTCGAGGCTGCGGACCGTGCGCAGCCGGCGCCGCTGGATCTCCAGCATCTCCTCGAACACGGCCTTCAGCAGCTGGCGGCAGACGATCAGGCAGTCAGTCTCGGGGGCGCTGCTAGGCATCACTACAGAGCAATACAGTACGTTGCAATCTCGAACAAATACATACATACATACATACATACATACATACATACATACATACATACATACATACATACATACATACATACACACATACATACATACACACACACATACATACATACACATATATATATATATATATATATATATATATATATATACGGGCCCGTTAGACCAGTTTCTTTCTTAGTTTTACACAATTGGCTGCATAATTGTCACCAGCGGACACGACTTCAACCTACACAATCTTCAACAGCAATACTCATAAACAGAGGCGGTAATTTAAATCCCGACAATGATCTGTGACTGCAAAATACGAACGTAACGGAACTGAATAAACGAACCAATGTGAATCACCATACCAGGGTGAAACCCATCGCATTAGCTGGAGAACACGGGAGAAGACCGAAACCCCAATAGTCGTAATGGTCTGGGGACGACGATGACGATGTGGGGTTTTCAGACCCATCGACGGCGAAACGTCACGCGGCGCCTCACCTGGGGGTGGGGCGAAACGGACCCCAGAAGCACCCGCGGGCAGCCGGGATAAAAAAAGAACCGGCGACTGCCGAGTAAGCGCAGACCACTCAGAATAGCACATCACCAGCAAAAATTATATCTTAAGGCGCGCTCAATTCGGTCCGCCATTTGCCGCCAAGTGTGCCGACGAGCGCACTAGCGGACCGGGCCCTCACCAGCTCCTCTCTGCTCTTGTTGAGCGCCATCCGAGACTGGAACTGCTGCTTGAACGAGTCGACGTACTTCTGGGCGCGCAGGCACGAGATCTTATCGTCACGCGGTTTATTCCTGTCGGTCAGGACGGCAGTCATACAGCGGCAGCGGACAGCGGCCGGCCGGCCACGGCAGCACGGACGGGCGGCGGCGCCGGTCACAGCAGGCCCCGCCAGCTGGCGTGAGCGGCAGAGCCTGCCGCGCGGGACCGTACGAGCCTGTGCTGGGCGCACCGTCGGCCTCTCCCCCTCCCCCCGCCTTCCCCTCCATCTCGTCTGGCGCCCGGCCTCACCACCGGCCGCGCAGTCGACCCTGCACCGGAGCAGCGCGCCGCGCCGGGTCCGGCGCCGCCCCCGCCGCTCACCGCTCGCGGATCTCGCGCCGCCTGTCGTCGCAGATCTTCCGGAAGCGCCTCTCGTGCGTCTTATGCTGGTGCATGATGTCAGTCAGCAGCGCCTGCCGCCGCAGCACGTCCTGCCGCTGCAGCCGGTAACAGGACAGGACAGGTCAAGCCAGGTCAGGTCAGGTTAGGTTAGGATAAGTTAGGATAGGGTAGGTTAGGTTAGGTTGGGTTAGGTTGGGTTAGGTTAGATTAGGTTAGGTTAGGTTAGGTTGGGTCAGGTCAGGTCAGGACAGGGCAGGACAGGACAGGACAGGACAGGTCAAACCAGGTCCGGCCCGGTCAGGTCAGGTCAGGACAGGACAGGACAGGACAGGACAGGACAGGACAGGACAGGACAGGACAGGACAGGACAGGACAGGACCGGGCCAGGGCGAGACGGGGAAAGACAAGAGCGGAACAGGACGGGATACACGATCAGGATATGGCGGTCCACGACACCAAACGAAAATAAAGTGTCCAGCGTTAAAAATTAAAAGCGATGGTAAAAAGGTCGCAATGTTCATGCACATCAGAGGCAAAAGATCAATGATGCCCATCCACACGGAACATACGGGAAGGGCTAGCCCAGGCCAGGTCAAACGCGCCTGACACAGGTCCGGCGAGGGCACTAAAGGTCAGGGGTATATCAGCACACGTCAGACAGACACACCGCAAGACGGGTCAGCTTTGGTGACATCTCACGATGTAAGACCCCCGGTCGGCCAGGACCGGCCGGGCCAAGTCAGGTCAGGTCAGGTCAAGTCAGGGTACGGCCGAATCGCTTAGGAATTGTTCTGCAGGGTGCCAGATGCATCCAATGCCGTTATTGACGGCTGATCGCATGAGAGGTGAATGCTCGGCCCCCATTCGGCCCAGCTGGCCCGCACCCCTGGCGGCAGGACAGACCGGGCGCAGTCCGATGCTCGTCTCGATGTCTGGCACAGACAAGGCAGACGCCGGCGGTCGACAGCTTGAGCCGGTGCCGCGTTGCCGGAGGTAATTACACGTCTGGAAACCCTGAACTGCCACAGATAAAGCAGACAAATGAGACTGGATGTTTTTGAGCTTTATGGTTCAAGTGCCGGCCAGCACCGACCGGAAACCGGACTTCTTCACCGTGCTTCCGTGAGCCCCACTCTGTTCCCACCATCCCAAGGCCTACTAGATAGCCCCGCTGAACCAACAGGTTCCCAGGACAGGATAGAGCAGTTGGCGAGCTCACCCGGATCTTGTACTTTCTCGTCTCCATGGGCTCCACCATGCTCATGATGTACTTCATCTGGCGGCGGTACTCCGTCAGCAGCTTCCGCTTCGTCTCCTCCGAGACGTGCACGTACGGGAACTCGCGGCGCAGAAACTCGAACACGTCCGCCTCTGCCAGCACGGTGGGTACGGCTCGTATCGGCTGACAGTGTCAGTCTGTCAGCAGGGCTGACAAAGAACCGCATGTTAGCAGCACGCCGCCTCTGACAGCATCTTAGAATAAATATACTTTCAGTGACGTTTCCATGATGAACATTGGGAGCACATCAACACCAAGCGTCACCCTTCAGCATATGAGACACAACATCCGACCTATTTCGCCGCCAGGCGGCGCCAGCAGGCGCACCGGCCGGCAGCCGAGGGCGGCTGCAGCCTCTCACCTTGCCCCTGCACCTGGACTTGGGAGTCGTCTGCCTGGGACTCGAGCCACTGCAGCACGCCGTCACTGCACACCGAGCGGCGAGACGAAGCCTTGCTGTACGACACTGGAACGGGGCCACGGGTGTGGCTGCTGGACCAGGACACGCGCCCGGACACACCAACGGACATGGCTGCTGAACACACGTCCGGGCACATCGGCAGACAAGGCTGTTGAACCGGGACACACGCCCGGATACCGACAGAGGACACACAGCCAGCCACTGAAACACGCCAGCCACTGAAACACAGAGCACACATTCAGCCCCTGAAGCGTCCAGCCTCCGCTGCACGACACTGAAACAGCGCAAGCAATAACAAAACAGTCAGCAATAATACGGCCTGCGTTCGTTTCATCGACATAGTCGCCCTGCACAACACTTCTCTACAACCACCTATGTCCCCACGCTTACCCATCACATGCGCGATCCCATCCAAGGCCACTATCACCATCTCTATAACGACACACCATGGCACATCTACGCAGGCACCACGCGCCTCGACCGCGCCCGGCGGCGGCGACGACGGCGGCAGAGGCCGGACCGCCACACCTCACACTCACTGCGGCGGCTGGGCTGGGGCGCGCTGCGCACCTTCCTGCGCACCTCGCGCTGCACCGTCTCCTTGCAGAGCTCCTCCCCGGCCTGCTCCCGGGTGGTGCGCGTCACCGCCCGCTCGCCGCCAGACTCGTGTATCTGCCGGCACGCAGCCGACGTCAGGTGGGCAGACAGAAGTAACTCGCACATCTGCCGAGACGGCGGCGGCGAGACGAGCACTCGCGGATAGCGGAGAGCTGGAACCGACGCTCACGGACCTCAGGGCACGAGGCGAACGTCACGTGGGGGACGGGCGCGACGCGACAGATCCCGGACTTCGGCTCGCGGGGCCTGACCTCGCTTTGAGCGACGCCAGTGATTCGTGTGTGCCGCCGCCCTGCAGCAGCCACTTGTATCTCCTCCACTGTCCGTTTACACCAGCCGTCAACGCTAGGCTCCAAGTCCATCCCCGTGCAGCCATCTCTCTACTCCCAGGTCATCCACGCAGCCTGTTCCGTCCCCCCCCCCCCCTTCTCCACGATGGCTCTGACCTCTGACCTCTGACCTCGAACTCTGGCCACTGACCTCGGCGATGGTCTCGATGTTCCTGGTCAGCAGGCGGCGGCAGAGCGGGCGCCGGTTGACGCCCGGGTCGCTGGCCGAGCTGCGGTCGCTGGAGCGGCGCCGGCGGTCGCGCGCCTCGGCCGCCGCCTGGCAGGGCGCGCTGCGGCGCGGCCGCGAGTCGGCCCACAGCCGGGCGCAGGGGCCGCGCCGCCGCCGCCGGCCCGTCGTGTCTGTGGTGGTGGTCGGCTCCGGCGCGGAGCTGGTCGGCTCCGACGGCTGTCGGACGCGCCGAGCCGTGATGGCGGACGGAGTGGTGACCGGGACACGCGACCGTGGCACGTGGCGGTGACCATGACACGTGGGTCAGTGACTGTGGTACATGGTAGATGACCAGGGCACGTAGTCGATGACCAGGGCACGTAATCGGTGACCGGGACATGTGGTCGGTGACAGGGGCACGGGGTCGGTGACAGGGGCACGGGGTCGGTGACAGGGCATGTGGCCGGTGACGGGGGCGTGGTCATTGACCGGGACACGTGGTCGATGACCAGGGCACGTGGGTCGATGACCAAGGCATGTGGTCCGTGACCGGGGCATGTGGCCGGTGACCGGGACACGTGGGTCGATGACCAAGGCACGCGGGTCCTCGACCAAGGCACGTGGATCGGTACCCGGTCGCACCAGCCGGTGCCGACACCACCGGGGGACCGCACCACACAGACAGACCGGCACAGCCGCCAAATGGCGGCCGTGGGGTACGGGGAGGTGGAGCGGCCGGGCAGTATGAGCCGGGCAGCCGGGGAGCCGGCAAGGGAGGACCACGGAAGCGCGCGCCTAAACACGGGGCAGTGATGCGACCGATGATGGAATCGCCTCCCCTTCTGCTTTCTCTCCCACATGGTGGGCACACAGCTAGGCGAGGGAACGGACGAGCAGATACGCTGCGGGCTGAGGCGGTACAAGCAACATGACGAGGCGAGGGGCTGTAAAAAAAACTTAAGCTAGTGAAGAGAAGATTGTATCGAGAGAACAGAGATAAAGTGATAATAAAAACAAACTTGACGTGATCAGGATATATACGTATGAGACGAAGAATCTATCTGCTAAACATCCACTGATATGGACCGAAATAAGTTGTCTGTTACGTCTAGAATGGGTCGCTGGTCCCAGTAACTTGTCCACGGACCGCCAGAGCATCGCCACCGGCGGCGACCACGCCGACACTAACAGCTAGCTAACAGTGCTGAGA
>NW_023597055.1:3760352-3763911 GCF_011947565.3 Pollicipes pollicipes
TTCAACATTGTATCAAAAACGCATTCGAGCAAAACATATTGATTTTGAACCAAGGACTTGAAAGATGGCTCCAGCCAGTAGCTTGGACAAGCCGTAATATCGACATGGTTCCAACTTATTCACATCGAAACTGGCCTTAGCATGCATTCCGCACGGTAGATTTTGAGCAGAACTTCATTCTTTCCGCACGAAAGTGCCGGAAAGAATGGTCCGGCCGCGTGGCATGCATTGGCATTGTTGACGGAAAGTAACGAGAGTAGGTCGCTCGAGCGTCTGGCGTCATGCTGCTTGGTAGTCTCAATAAGCATTTGCCCATTGATCTCCCCCTTAAATTCCGAATCGCGATGTTCCGTTCACACGGCTGCCTGCGGGCACCCTTGCCCCGTCTCTCAGTCCACACACGCCGTCAAGCCAGCTTACCATGCTGAAGCCCCGGCAGCGTCTTCGGCACACCGGGCCGAGGCAGGCCGTCCCTGTCACCAGGCCAAGGACACCACCTCACGGAAATGGTGCAGCGCTGATCGCGTCCCCGCCCCCCCCCCCCCCCCAGCTGTCACCTGAGGCTGGTGACGTGGTGTGGCGCGCCTCGCGCCGCCGTCCGGCCCAACGGCGCCGGTGCTGGGACGGTGGCAGTCGCGGCGTCAGGTGGGCAGCACAGGGGCACGATTGGAAGCTCTCGGCCTCCGGTGTGCTACACGGTGTTGAGTCATGACGGCAGGTTTGACTTTTGACAACAGAGGAACACTGTCGCGGCCGAAACCTGCCACGAGAAATGATACTACATTCCGATTTTGGCCTTTTAATCCTGCGTACTGCGTCCCAGATATATGCTGT
The DNA here is from genome assembly GCF_011947565.3 of Pollicipes pollicipes. NCBI lineage: Eukaryota > Metazoa > Arthropoda > Thecostraca > Pollicipedomorpha > Pollicipedidae > Pollicipes > Pollicipes pollicipes. The sequence continues at coordinate 3,761,187 of NW_023597055.1, forward strand.
GCATGTGCTGTGCTTTACACTTGTGCTGCTCTCCGCGGCCTACAGAACGACGCGCAGCAATAAGTGTGGTATGGGCACACGGCCAGCTGCATGGCATTGACTTAAGTTTGACACATTCCCCGGGTAGTATGTTCGGGACGCTGTCGGGGTAAAATAACCGGCAAATGGTCCTGGGCCAAAGTGCTCTACAAAGGGCCTGGAGTTAAGTGTCCGGCATTTGACCCTGAGCAAAACGTCTGGCGCACGGTCTCTAGTAGCGTACGTAGTGCAGGACACAGAGCTATTGCGTGCACTCAGCTTGATGTGCCTGTTTCGCCGTGTTGCTTTGCCGCGTTGACATTTGTAGCTAGCATTTCCAGGTCGTGAGGCTACCTATTAGCAGACTGTGGCGGTAGAGGTGGAGGTGGACAAGGCAGCCGACGAACGGAGAGCTGCCAAAGCACATCAGTAGCGGGGAGAGCCGACGAAGTGTGCTGACGCAATCACTTCGGGTCCGCCGAGTCGTGCTTCCACCAAGTTATGTAAGCATAGGCTGAACGGGTGAAGTATTCGCACCACAACCAAATTGATGCGATATAGATGTTGATTTGCGTTAAAATCATGCACTGCCTACACCTCGGTACTGCTGGTGCACTGTGCTGGCCAAAAGGTTCAAGATGAGGCAGCCGTAGCGAACTGAAATCCTAAACAAATAAATTACTTCACTTAAACATCAACACTTTTCGTTCAACGTTTGACACCCAACGCTTCATCTTAGCCTCCTAGCGCACGCTTTGCCTAGCCGTTCTGGCGAGATGTCAACAGCAGCAGCAGCACCCTGACCGTTACTCTGAGCCTGGAGGCCTGACAAGCAGTCTGACCCCGCAGTCTGACCCCGCAGACGAGCAGTCTGACCCCGCCCACGCACCGCTCCAGAGGCGGCGGCGCGCCCTCTCCAGTCGCGTGTCGACGCCCTGACCCCGCCCACGCACCGCTCCTAGAGGCGGCGGCGCGCCCTCTCCAGTCGCGTGTCGACGCCCATCGCGGGTCGCTGATGGCGCCCCGCGGACGCCCAGTCATGAACATAGAGGGCTTGCCGCGGCCGAGTCATGAGCGCAGATGACTCGCGGCGGCTGAGTCACGAGCGCAGGCGACTCGCGGCGGTCGAGTCATGGGCACCGTGTGCTTGCCGTAACCCAGCCATGAACACAGGAGGCTTGCCGCAGCGGAGTCATGATCGCAGACGACTCGCGGCGGTCGCGTTATTAGCGCAGATGACTCGCAGCGGCCGAGTCATGAGAACACACACATGTGACTCTGTGCGGTGGAGTAACGACCACAGATAACTCGCGGCGGGCAAGTCACGAGCAGGGGGCTCGCGGTACCCAGGACTGACGGCAGTCAGAGTCTCAGTGCCGGAGAGGGGTAGTTGGGACCGCGTTGGCTGCTATCTGCGACCGGCAGCGGTCAGAGGAGCCGCCAGAGCCGACTGACCGCTTCCTGTCCCACGAGCTGCGCCCTGCACCGCCGCAGAGATGAGGCTCGTCTGGCCCGGTCTGACTTGGCTTGGTGCGGCTGGATTCGGTCCTGTTCGTGTTTGCTAGCGTTGGTTTACTTGTTCAGTTTGGTTTGGTTTGGTTCGGGCTAGGACGGATTGGTTTGATTCAATTTCGCTTAGCATAAATTGGTTTGGTAGCGTTCGACTCAGTCTGGCCTCATTGTGTCTGGGTCCGGTCTGGTCCGATCTGGTTTGGTTTTGTCCGGCGCTGTATGGCGTACTGCCGGTTCGGTGAAGTGCGGCTCAGAATGGTGCGGCACGGTGCGGTTCGGTGTGGCGCGGTGTGGTTCGGTGGTGTAGGGCTTGGTGTGGTGCGGGGCGGTTCGACTTGATTCCATTCGGTTCGGTTCGGTTCGGTTCGATTCAGTCTGGTCAGGTATGGTCTTGCACGGTGCGGTCCTGTGTGGTGCAGTGCGGTGCAGTACGGTGCAGTGCGGTGCAACGCGGTGCAGTGCATGTCCGGTCGTGTCCGGACTGACCAGATGAGGTGCAGCCAAGCTCGAGGCTCCGCCCTCATCGCAGCGTGCCGTCCTGACAGGCCACCACCTCCGCCGAATGACAGGTCGCCCAGTTCACCGCGCGACCCAGGCCACCTTCCATCGCCGGCGAATGGCCACTCGACGTGCCGCAGCAACAGCAGCAGCAGTAACAGCAGCAGGAGACTGTCGGCGGCATCAGCCCTCATCCAGCCGTTGATCCCCTACAGCCCAGTCCATCACCAACAGACCTGCCACCGCTCCGATGGAGGTCGACCCAGGGTGCGCGCGCGGTCAGATGTGTCCGGCATCGGGCTGATATTTAAGCGGGAATACGCTGCAGAGAGTATGGGGAAATGCTCCGGTTCGCTGGAGCCAGCTAATCTCACTTCCGTACCACAGCTCCGCGGGTGATCCCTTGCCCCCATCGACGTGGCTCCGGATCGGTGACCGCTCATCTCGAGCGCAGATAACGTCACGTCGCATGACATCCTCTCGTTGCCGTCCTTGAGACAGTCGCCGCTGCCTTCAAAGCGGGACCGCTATCGCGGACGCGCGCGGGAGGCGCTCTGACCGGGGGTCCTACGACGGACGCCCGGGTACGGTCTCCGGCACCCGGGCACAGTCGCCGGCACCCGGGTACGGTCTCCGGCACCCGGGTACGGTCTCCGGCACCCGGGCACGATCGTCCGGCACCCGGGTACGGTCTCCG
>NW_023597055.1:3764911-3789911 GCF_011947565.3 Pollicipes pollicipes
GAGAGAGATATATATATATATATATATATATATATATATATATATATATATATATATATATATATATATATATATATATATATATATATATATACACGTCTAAAAATAAACATATTTAGTTATCATGCAATTTCGGCAGCCTTTGATAAGGAATGATTACTTCATATAATCACTGATGACAAAATATCAAACACAAACAAAACGCGCGGAGCAGAGCACAGAAAACAGACCAGCCGGGGACAAATAAGTCACATGACATTATAGAGTAAAAATCAATACCGATAGCTTTTTCTCAGATTTTTTTCCGGGACAGATCATGACATTGGTGATTGATGCCTCATCCTTGTTTACGCAAGGACCGACTTATTATGACGTCCAGCGTTAGACTCAGGGGCACCAATGTCGGAACACGGCCGCTGCACAAACAATAATACAGAGACTGATCACACGCATCCATCAAGGCGCAAGGGTCAGGCGCTGTGATGCCTGTGCAACGTAATCTTCGCTGGCGGCACAGAATGGCCAGACAAGGCAAACATATCAGCAGCACAGGATGGCCATGCACGGGCACGGTAAGCTACGCTGCCGACACAGGGTGCCTACACAGCACAAGCTCTCCTGGCGGCGGGGATGTCTTGGCTATCAGCCCACGTGCTTAGCTTACGCCTGAGTGGGTAAGCCGCTTACGGCGGTGCCGGGTGTCGTAACCGCGGGATGAAGCACATGCAAGTGACTAAGGGAAACTGACGAAGGGCCGCGCGAGCCCATTGCAGCAAATGGGAACAATCTTTGAAAATACTTCCCTGGTCTACAAGAACTAGGTTGAGCTATTACCGATTCCATACACATCTATACACTTCGTCTTGCGAGAGACTCTTGTTCTACGCACATAGATCAGTTATTCTGCTATTAACGAGTGTGGGGGGGGGGAGGGGGGAGAAAGGGATAGGGAGAGACCAGAGCTATGGCGGATGACGACAGTGCAAAATTACAATATATTTTCCGTTCCGTGGGAGAAAAAGGAGAGAATATAGAGAACTGCGTGATAACAAGCGAGTAGCATAAACGCAGAGATGCCTATTTATCATCTGCTACATTACGACTAATGTCCAGACTCGGCTCCGACAGAATCGGCTAAAGCCCAGACTACGCCCCAACAGAAGCTGTTGGGCTGGCTGCCCAAGGCTGCCGGAGGAGCCGGCAGAGGCCCAGGGCCGACTCCGTCGGCACCAGAGGAGGAGACGGGCGTCCGGCGTCGGGGGAGGAGTGCCACCCCTGCACGCCGCAGCTGCACCCCCGCTCCGTGGGCGCAGCTGGCCGAGCTGTGGCGCCAGCGGCAGGTGTTAGCCCCGGCTGCCAGGCTCGGTGGGTGGGCCAGGTCGGCGGGGTCGCCTGACGCTCTCCGATACGGCGCGCTCGCGGTGCAGTGTAAGGTCAGAGTCACGTGTCAGACAGCCAGAGAGTCTCCGGTAACCTGACTCGTGTCCGGCGCCCCGTGGATCACGCTCTGTGGGCTGGAGATCCTAGAGCCGCACTCCTCTCCGGTGCTCTGCATTCAGCGTCCCTGTCCCTGCGGCGAGTCTGATCCGTCCTGTCCCCGTACACGGCCACCGTGTCTGACGCCAGGTAGGCACATCAGTCCCGTGCGTTCCGTGCGCGATGTCCTGCAGCACTGGAATCTCATTTTATCCGCTTCTTGGTCAGCGCCGCCTGTCGCTTAACGGACCACGTTACTGGCTCCACGGCAGTGGATCAGTAGGCAGAGTCGGACGCGCCATTTTCAACGAAACTTTTCTTTGGTTTTGTGGCATTGCACGAAAAGAAGAGGCCGAAACTGCGTCCTCTCAAAAAAATGTGGCCAGACCTGAGTTTCACACCCCGTAACCTGCTCTCTCGTGTTTTGCCACCGCGTCGTTCCGGTTGCGGTGTGTTGAATAAGGGATGCTCTCCGTGGAGTCCTGGACCCATGTTATCGTTAGTCCGGGGTGTCCTGTGTCCGCTGTATCCTGGGTCCGCGGTATCGTGACCCCAGATGTCCTGGGGCTGTTGTATCATTGCTCTGTGATATCTCGGCTCCGCTTTGTCCTGCGTCCGGGGGTCACTGGGACCGCGGTGTTCATGGTCTGTGGTATCCTTCGTCCGTGGTGTCCTAAACCTGCTGTCTCGTGTCCGTTCCCACTCGACTCCCCCCCCCCCCCCACCCCTCCTACCTCACCTGTCACAGTGACGTCCGTTGAGCGTCAGGTAACCCGGCTCTGATCCCACCGCAGAACACCGCACTGGAACCCACGCGCGCGCGCGCCGCACGGATCACCCGCATCGACGAACGCCCCCACCGCTAGCGGCGCGCACCGCTCCTGAGGCGGCGCCGAACGGCGACACTAGCGCCGCACTCGGACGCCAGGCGCAACTGAGGTCAAGAGGGGCGGGGTACCCGGGACACGACGGGGCTCTGTGGGTGCGTCGATGGGAAGATCGCCTCGGCCGCCCGCGACCGGGGTCAGCTCGCGAAACGCGCGCCACTGGCGGCTGAGCGCGCCACCAGTCGGTCGTCCAAATCGGTGCAAAGTCAAGGCCGAATTCCGCAGGGTATTTGACGCGGAGGCCGCTGTGCGTGACGCAGCGCTCTCGCGTGAGGGGCCGTGATGACGTCAGCGTAGCATCCGCTCCTGACCAGCCTGGAGCGCCGTCTCCCCGACCAGGAGGAATTGCGTTCGCCAACTGATCTGCCAGCATGCCTTTCAACGGGACCCATTTCGAAGCATTCGTCCTCCGTACGTTGGAACCGACCGAGGGCTGTATATCTTCTCGCCTCGCCCGAAACCAAACGAGCGCATTGTCGGCGGACGCGGCACGACCGGACCGTGCTGCCCACGTGACCTTGGCCCGTGCCGCTGAAGCGCACTAGCCCCACTCCTCGCCCCAGACGCCATGCGCCGCCCGCAAGGCGCACGTGCTCCCGTCGGGATGGCCGTGTGGCCGGCTGTAGTGCCAGACGCCGGTAATCAAACAAGATCAAGAGAGTCGATAAACAACCGGCGGAGAAGCATGCCACCGGCTCGATGATGGCTGTCGGGGTGTGCTGTTTAAAGTGAGGCTTGCGTCGTGCAAAACGTTGCAACCGCATTGGGTTAATGTGCGGGAAACATGACATCCCTTTGGTGTCGACCGCTTGCCACGGAAGACAGAGCGTAAGTGCCCTTGACTGCATGAGGCATAGGCCCGAGCGGTTCCCCACAACCAAGTCGGCCAACTCAGAGAGGATGGTGGGGACCGTGCACGCCCGAGAAGCACGAGTATATTGTGAGCAGGCGCACTCCGACTCTGCGAGTCATTTAAACGTCACGTTAGAAGCGGCCGGTGCGGAAGAGTCAAGTGAGCTGATCCAACGTCATACAATCCCTACTAGGAGCTTTTCTGATGGTCTTGAAACTGACAGCGTTGATGACGACTTGGGTATGCCTTCTCCGGTCAAACCGTCAAACCAGAGGCGTATCGATCAAGCACCTCGACCAGGACGGTCTCCGCTCCGTGCTTGGCCAAACATGACTGGCAATTGTATGTTGGCCCAATGGCAGAACCAACTGCCCGGAGGAGCCCATCGAAGCAAACCAATATTGACAATCAGCCTCAAGTACCGCAGAAAGGACTCCAACGTCGGCGTTTGTAACACGTCAACATTTACAGACCGCAGCACCGCATAATTAATTAGATCTGTCGCACGCGGACAATATCACAGCGCACGCCTCCGTCGGAAGACATCGCTGGAGCTGGTGCACCATATTCAACTAAGTTGGTCACTAACCGACGCGTCATTACGTTTGACAATTTAGTGATGGGGTCACAACTATGTTCAAAATGCCATGCATGCCATACATCACGGCACAGGGCATGGGGGATGAGCCGCCGCGATCTGTTATGGCCAACCGAATAAGATGTTCTAGCACGAAGCAAATTAAAGCAACAGGGCGCTTTCAACTGGCCGGATATCATATGGTGTTTCAGTCGCATAAGCCATCAAGTCACTTAGCAATACAACGAGCAGGCCAACAGACAGCAGTGATCACGGTCTACCAAACAACGCAAGCCGTCTGCTAATAGACGTAGGGCTCGGGTGTTGTGTAGCCTGGTGCCGTCGTACTGAATTAGAAACAAGTGGTGTGCGTGTGTGTGTGTGTGTGTGTGTGTGTGTGTGTGTGTGTGTGTGTGTGTGTGTGTGTGTGTGTGTGTGTGTGTGTGTGTGTGTGTGTGTGTGTGTGTGTGTGTGTGTGTGTGTGTGTGTGTGTGTGTGTGTGTGTGTGGTGTGTGTGTGTGTGTGTGAGTGTGTGTGTGTGTCTGTGCGTGGGGGGGGGGGGGGGCGTTAAGATGTGTGTGGGAGGTTTTGTGGGTGGGTGTGGCGTTGGTGTGTACGTATTGTATATGATAGGACTGGGAGATTACCTGGAGTGCTGTTTCTCATCTCCCTAGAGCTGCTGCTGGGATGTGCAAAGATCATGTTGATAATTCTCTGTGCAAAAGTGGCTCATTTTTGAAGCTTTACTGATCCATTTGAAATTTCAAACTGTCTGTTAAAGCTTTAAGAAAAAATAGAGTGCGATTTCACAAAAAAGTGTCGTGTTATTGTTAAAACTTTAAGAAAAAATAGAGTGCGATTTAAAAAAAGAGTGTCGTGTTATAGATATGTGCCCCCCGATACTAGCAAAAATGAATTGGAACTACCAAAGATTCATCTGTGAGTCGACGATGCAGCGAAGAGCGGTATGCTCTCCTGTCTAATGCGGCGCCTCTCATCTCTCCACACTCCACATCTCTCCACGCCACTCCTTTTCGGTTGTCATCCTGCGATTGCACAGTTTTGGCCTTCACACGGGCTCCAAGGGCTTACGCCATTATGGCGGCTACCTCAGTATGTCGGCTTTTGAAATAACCGTGACGTCATGGCCGAACCGAAGGCGTCAACAGTTCAGGTGTTGGGATTCCTCAGATTTAAAAGCTCACACTTACCTGCTTCCTCTTCTTTTCAGGAAACATGAAATCTAGGAATTTTGGGGATAAACGCAATCCTTTCAGAACACGCCACGGAGCGCTGTCTCACGCGTGACATCCCGCTAGCTTAGCCATGGCTTAAACGAATCAGCCCGCTCAGCCTGCGCCGATGAAGGCGCCCGTTTGTCTGCCGTCGGTGTCCTCGTGCGCGCGCGTCGGCCACTGACCCCGAGCCACCGTCGGCGCACAGCAGGGAGACCGCATGCCAAAGGTCAGAGGTCGGCCACCGCCGATTGGACCCGAGGGGATCCTCGGCGCCCGGCGAGTGGACCCGAGGGATCCTCGATGCCCGGCGAGTGGAGGGGAAGGGGAGGGCGTCCCCGCAGCTCAGCGACGCCCTGAAGGCTGGCTGTGGTGCGAACCACGGAGAGGAGTGGAGGGGGGGGGGGGGGGGGAGGGTGCGTCCCTGCAACTCAGCGACGTCCTGAAGGCCGGCTGTGGCGGAAGCCACGGAGGGGAGCGGAGAGAGGGTGTCCCTGATCTCAGAGTCGCCTCGAGGGCCGGCTGCATTGTGGACAGCAGAGTTGGAAAGAGCGACTGCCAATGCGTACACCCCGCGGCCAGGCCCCGGCAGCAACAATGAGAAGATGCAGTCACCTTTTGCATGCTTTTAACATCACGGGCATTGCAATAATCCCTTTTCGGCAGCAGTGAATCAACTTACAAACCCACCCTGCGAGTCCGTATATGCACCGCCTGATAGCGGGCTAAATTGTATGTCTCGGTTGATATGACAGCCATCCATATCGGTCGATCAATTAGCTCCCGCGATACGAGCGCAGCCCGCGCAGATGGCTGAAACGTGAAGCCAAGCATCCTGTGATAAGCGATGGAACGGCCTGGCCCCGCTGGATGTTAGTCACTTGTATATGTACATATATATATATATATATATATATATATATATATATATATATATATATATATATATATATATATATATATATATATATATATATATATATATATATATATATATATATATATAGCACGACCTGCGACGTCGCGGTCTGGAGCACGCACCTCTGCGGTGAAAGCTTCCTGCCCTCTGCCCTCTGCCCATCCTCCCTCTGCCCTCTGAATCTCGAATCTGTGGCAGACTGACGCGTAGCACGCCGGAAGCAGACGCCCTGCATCTGTAGGTACACTACAGCTACGTCTTGACCGCAAGGATGGCTGGGTTGACGGTCCTAAGTCATCTTCATGTCTCATCTGATGTATTAACTGTCGCACGTCTTGAGCGCGGACGCTTGCAGCACCGTGTGTCTGGTTTTATCGCCCAAACGCGTGACATGCATTATCCGTGTCTCCTCCAACAACTCTTCTGATGTCGCTAGCTGGTCGTTTGCGCCTAAAAAACGCCGCAAATGCCTAACTCGCTACGCACAGACGCCAACTCTCGGTCGAAGACCACAGGAGACATCGGTGCTGAGGACGCCCTGCGAGCTCACGCCGTGAGCGCATCAGGTGATGCATGTGATAGACACCGGCTGACGTCATCACGCCACGCTGATGTCATGGTCGCCCTATCTGTGTGGGGAGGGACAGGTCCGAAGCGCGCCCCCGGCGTGAGACGCCCGGAGCGCCGCAGGACCCACCGCACGGTCGACGAGCGTGGTGGCAGGCGGCGGGCGCATTCACCGCGCGGGCTTCGGGCGGGTCTGCCTCGTCATCGTTTGGAGATGAAACTCACACACACCTGACCCAATCAAAACAGCCAGGCGTCACGAGGAACCCCCGACACGCCGTGTATTGGAGCCCGGCGGACTCGGCAGTGATGGCGTCGGACTGCCGCACGGGGCCACGCGCCCCCCACAAACAGCGCACAAAGACACCGCACATCCACAGAACAAACACGACAGTCATCACAGGCTGGCACTGAGCACCTTAAACCCTTGAAAACAGCGCGTAAACGCGCCCAAGGCCAGAACAATCGCACTTGGGCGGGCCAGCTCATCCGCGGGGTACCCGCCAGGAACACGGAAAAGCGTTACAAATGGCAGTTGGCTGAGCGCCGCGCCGGCGCGCGGCGGCAGACGCCGCCGGTGTCCGCCGGCGGACGGCGCTGGAGGCCCCAGCTGAGGCGGCCTGCTGCGGTATCCGCTCCGTGCTGGGGTCGGGGTGACGCCGGCTCCACACGGGCCGCGGGGAATGCCCACTGTGAGGTGCGCGCCTCGACCGAGCCGCCCTCCCGTGGCGGCCTGCCGGCCCGCGCCAGCTGCGTGCTCGGATGCCCGCGCCGGGTACGCCCACTGGCGCCGTCCCAGGTCAGCTCAGGTCGGGTCGGGTCAGGTCGGATGAGGTAACGTCTGATGAGGATATCTAATGCGGCGTGATCAGGTCCAATACCCGGCCAGTTGAGGTCAGCCCGTGTCGGAGCGCCACACCCTCTCCAGGATCAGCCCGGTCAAACCCGATCCGGCCAGTTGAGGTCAGCCGGTGCCAGAGCGACACACCCTCTCCAGGATCGGCTCGGTCAGGTTCGATCCGGCCAGTTGAGGTCAGCCGGTGCCGGAGCGACACACCCTCCCCAGGACAGGCTCGGTCAGGTTCGATCCGGCCAGTTGAGGTCAGCCGGTGCCAGAGCGACACACCCTCTCCAGGATCGGCTCGGTCAGGTTCGATCCGGCCAGTCGAGGTCAGCCCGTGCCAGAGCACACACCCTCTCCAGGACAGGCTCGGTCAGGTTCGATCCGGCCAGTTGAGGTCAGCCCGTGTCGGAGCGCCACACCCTCTCCAGGCTCGGGCCGGCCAGGCCCGATCCAGCCAGTTGAGGTGAGTGTGTATCGGAGCGCCACACTCTCTCCAGGACCGGCCCGTGACTGTCGCCCGGTTCCGCGCCGCTGATCCCTGCCCAGCACGCGCCGGCTGGCGGCGGCTAGAGCGAGGCGGCCAGCTCCAGACAGTCCAGCTGGTCCTTGATCTCGGTGTAGAGCCTCTGTACGCTGAGCTCAGACACCAGCAGCGGCAGCAGCTGAAAACGGGCCGCCGTCAGTAGCCGCGCCGCAGCACCACCCGGGCGGGGACACGCACACCCGGCTCGTCGCGTCACTTCCGTGATGCTGTTTGTTACGCATGACCGGTCGGGTTCGGCCGTTGGATACCAGGATACATCCGCACGCGGTGCACATATTCCCTCACTTGGAAGGTCTCATGCTGGGGCTTATATGTGTTTTCCTTCATGACTAGTTCATGCTGTGATCCGACGGAGCCTTTACGTCAAATCACCTTCGCACTGCTATGGAGACAAATCGCCCGTAAGTAATACCCTCATGACCAGCTATCTCTTGCGTGAAGAGGCTTCAGAAAACAGTGAGACACTCCCACACAAAGTACGTTCTTATATCTCAGCATGGCAACGATTCCCCACAGTTCTCGAAGTGCCAACAAAGGACGAGCGCGGAGAGACAGGGCGAAAAGGTGAAACTACCCATAGCATGTAAGCAGGTCAAAACCGGGTCCTGGTCCTCACCTTCTCAGAGCCGCTGGCGGCGGTCAAGGCTCAGCTCGGAGGACATCCGCCGTCCTCACCCCTCAATGGGTCCTAACCCCTGCGCGGGTCCCCATCCCTGACCGGGCTTTCACCCCTGAGCAGATCCTCGTCCCTGAGCGGGCTTTCATCTGTGAGAAAGACCTACCCCTGCCCGGGTTCTCGGTCCTGAGACGGTCTTAATCCCTGAGAAGGTCCCCCATCCCTAGGCGGTTTCTCGTCCCTGAGCGGGTCCTCACCTCTGAGCAGGTCCTCGTCCCTGAACGGATCCTCATCCCTAAGAGGTTCTCAACCTTTAGCGGTTCTTCGTCCCTAAGCGGTTCCTCGTCCCTGAGCGGGTCCTCACCCCTAAGCAAGTCCTCGTCCCTGAATGGGTCCTGACCTCTAAGCGGGTCCTGATCCCCCAGCGGTTCTTCGTCCCTGAGCGGATCCTCACCCCTGACCGGGTTCTCGTCCCTGAGCGGGTGCTCGTCCTCACCTCCCTGAGCAGCTGGCGGCGGTCGAGGCCCAGCTCGGTGGGCGGGCAGTGACTGAGCGCGGCGCCGGAGTGGGCCGGCCCCAGCAGCTGCTGCAGCAGGTCGCGCAGCCGGCGCTCATCGCCGCGCGCCGTCAGCTGCCGCACCAGCGCCCCCAGCCACAGCCGGTACTCGGCGGGAGAGCCGAGCGCCACGGCCGCCGCCACCTGCCAACGGCGGCACGTCGCGTCGCTCGCATCCCCGCTCATGCGGGTCATGACGGGGTCATAGGGGTCAGGCGGGGCCCAGTAGCGGTCAGAGGCTACAAGTGAGGAAGCTCCTCGAAGGCTGAACGTGAACGTGAGGGTCAGAGGGATACACACCTGGTCAGAAGTGGCTGGGGTGAGATAGCAGGCCACGAGAGAGAGAGGGGGGGGGGGGGGCGGGGGCGAAGATCGTGAGGTCACAGAAGCACAGGTTCACAGGGGTCAGACACTACGTCAAGGGGTCAGGGAGTGACGAGGCCATAGTACAGGATCACAGACGTCAGACACTGGGGCATATGCGTCCCATGACGGGCCGTCTGGGCAATATACAGGACCATACAAGCGGGATACTGGACCACGGAGTCAGATGCTGCATCACGGGGATTTGATCGAGTCCATTAATCTGACGTCAAAACATGTTTGGTTTATTTGTCCTTCCGGGCGCATCACGCAAGCTTCACACTCTGTCAGTTCTTCTCCCATTTCTACAATTGCAACAGACTGCTCTCCGTTCCCCACATCGCCAACCATGCCCACTAAGTCGGCGGTGCCATCCAGACCCATGCGATACGCGCTGCCCCTCCCCCTCCCCCCCCCCTCTCTCTCTCTCTCTTCTCTCTCTCTCTTCTCTCTCTCTCTCTTCTCTCTCTCTCCTCTCTCTCTCTTCTCTCTCTCTCTCTCCTCTCTCTCTCTCTCTCTCTCTCTCTCTCTCTCTCTCCTCTCTCTCTCTCTCTCTCTCTCTCTCTCTCTCTCTCTCTCTTCTCATCCCGTTAGCGACGGCGCAACCAAGACTTGCCGCTCTCGCGATGCGCACTGCCACCATGCGGTGGTCACCGGTACCAGTCTTACCTGCGAGTCGATGTAGGCGGCGCTAGCGTCGGCGGCCAGGCCAGCGTCCCCGGCGGCAGCGGCGGCGGTGGCGGGCGCGGCCGGCCGGTGCCGGCGCGCCTGGGCCGTCAGCACGGCCAGCGCCTGCCCGCTGGCCGGCGCCGACGGCAGCTGCGGCTGTACGTCCGAGGCGCCGGCGCCCGGCGCGCCGCAGTCTGGCAGTCAAGCACGAGCTCAGACGCAGCCAGCGCGGGCCACCGCCGCCAGACCAACACACGCTACAACACACCGCTGCGTGGCTGATGTTTGTCTAGAGCGCCTTGGCAGGACGGAATCGGAAACGTGACGCCAGCCAACCCAAGACGCGGAGGTACCGCAGTAGTAGCTGACCCACGTGCTCGTGACGGGCGCCTTACGTATCGTGTCATCATTACCATGCCTGCAAACGAGGCAACTTCACACTGCCATGGGCTATTGCAGGCACGAAGGCTAAGCCAGCGACCGGACCACCAAAAGCAGCTGCTACCTATGAGCCTGTGGCCAGCAGCAGCTGACAGCCGTCAACACTCAGACGGGGGCGGCCAGCACCACCGACACTCAAGATGGGAGTAGCCAGCACCACCGACATTCAGACAGGAGCGGCCAGCACCACCGACACTCAGACGGGAGCAGCCGGCACCATCCGACATTCAGACAGGAGCAGCCAGCACCACCGACACTCGGGGAGCAGCCAGAACCACGGACCTGTGAACCACCAGAACGGACCTGAACCAGAACCACCAGAACGGACCTGTGAGCAGGAGCCAGGCGGCCAGCTTGCTGCTGTAGAGGTACGCCCGTCCCGTCGACAGCACCAGCACCGGCTGGCCGTCCTCGGTGAGCGAGCAGCCCGCCAGCCGACCTCCGCCGCCCAGCAGGTGCGCCGCCGGCTCGCAGCGCACGCGCGCCGCCTCCGCCCGCACGTCCCACGTGCTGACGTCGGCGCCGCTCGTCACCACCAGCACGTGGCGGCCGCGCACGGCCACGCGCGCCACGTGGCCGGCCATGGCGAGCGGCGGCAGCAGGAGGCGGCCGGCGCGGCTGAACACGTGCATGGTGCGGTCGGCGCACCACACCAGGCAGCGGTCCGCGGCGGCGCGGCAGGCGACGGCCGCCGCCGACAGCACCGTCCGCCAGCGCACCTGAGACCAGGCGAGGGTGTCAGCACAGGGCAGGGCAGCTGGGCAGGACAGGGCAGGACAAGGCGGGGCGGGGGGCGTGGCGGTGGCGGGGGGGGCGGGGGCGGGGCGGGGCGGGGCGGGGCGGGCGGGCGGGGCGGGGCAGGACAGGACAGGACAGGACAGGACAGGACAGGACAGGACAGGACAGGACAGGACAGGACAGGACAGGACAGGGCAGGGCAGGGCAGGGCAGGGCAGGGCAGGGCAGGGCAGGACGGGCAGGGCAGGGCAGGGCAGGGCAGGGCAGCACGAGACAGCACAGGACAGGACCAGCGCGGCACGTTTCGACTGCGAGCAAAATCGTAGCTGGGAGAAGAACTGTGCCTGAGAGTGGAGCTGAGACCGAGACGTAATGCGCCCCATAGGCATCGCACCTGTCACGGGGCAGTCTCTCATGTGCGTTGCAGGGCACGATAACTGCGACTCCCGGCTGAACCAACGCTAGTTTTAGCTTTAGCTGCCAATACGGCCGGCGCGAGACACAGCACCAGCCACAGGTAACGGGAGTGGTGCCCTCAGGGGTCAGGGATCCGTTGCCCGCCACCCTCGCCCGTGTCCGTGGTCCGCGACAGGTGCAGCAGCCGACAGCGCGCCGGTCGTGCACCAGGCGGCCTTGATCCAGCCTGGACCAGCCCGGCCGTCCGCGAGCCGTACCTGTCGGCCCTCCAGGCAGGTGAGCAGGTGGATGCCACCGGCGCCGCCGCTCTCCGCCTCCAGCTGCAGCGCGGGCTGATCCGGGCCGGCGGCCGGCAACGCCGCCGTCAGTCGGCCGGCCGCCGCCAGGGGCGCCACCAGCGTCCGCGCCGCCCCGGCCGGCGCAGGCGACGGCGCCGACGCCGGCGCCGGCAGCGGCGGGGGCGGGGGCGGGGGGCGGCGGCGGCGGCGGCGGCTCGACCGGAGGCGAGGCTCGCAGCCGTTTGGCCGCCGCCCGAAGGTCGCGGTCCGGTCGCCGCTTCACCTGCGCGCGGAGGCCGGGCGGCGTCAGCGCTCCGCAGAGGCTGCGGCCGGACCCCGTCCTGAGCACGTCACTGAGAGCTGAAATAGCAGCTCTCGGAGGATGGGTACGTGGGCTGCGCGCAGTGAGACATGCCTCGCGTGTAATCTGAGCGCATCCGGAATCTCCGACAGAGTCGGAAGCACACCAGCGCCACGCCCCTCGCTGGTCACGACTGCCAACAACAGCTACCAACTGGTCACCGCTGGTCACCAGCTACCAACAACACATTCCAGACCTCACGGACATCCGCATTTATGTGAGGTTAGGAAGCTGCATGTCCACGCACATGCCCAGCGTGAACTGAGTGGCTCGAACATCTACAATGCATATACATCCAAACGGCAACAGATCATCCCGCAGCCCATGTCTTTTCGAGACGTAGCGCAACCCACAATGCCATCGTGCATGCATAAGGTTGCCGGGCCAGTAACAATCCAAGAGGTCTGCGAGAGGGTGATTCGCAGCTGGTGACAACACCTGACGGCTGCCCGCGCATAAACCACCGCTACGTGTCACCACGGCGGCCGCGCCGCGGCCGACAGCGGCGCCCGCCGCACTGACCAAGATGGCCGCCGCCTCGGGCGCCGCCGCCGGGAGCGCCGGTGGTGGCGCCACCTCCGCCGCGCCGCTCAGCTGCCGGTCCGCCGGCGTGACGTCAGAGATCTGCCGCGGGGACGGACGCGCGGGCTCGGTCAGCTCGACACGGCGTGACGCCGCGGCATCCGCGCAAGGCAGCGGCGTCGCACGCGGGAAGCGGCAGGGATCCCGCCGACCAAGGCGCGCGTGGTACGCTGAAGCCTCACAACATTGCGTGTAACTCTGCCGGCCTGGTGGATGCATGATCTGTCCACCGGCTACTCCGGATCTAATCGCCTGGCTGTCTGCACGCTGCACGCGCTTCTGGGCACCACTGACCTGGGGCGTGACCACCTGGTCCCTCTTCTCCACCATCACCGACGGACTGGTGCCGGAGGAGCTGGTGAAGGGCCGCTCCGAGGCGAACGGAGCCGGGCCCTCCGTCGCCACGTCTGCGGGACACACAGGGGCCGGTGTCAGTCAGGGGTAAATCAGGAGAGGCCGGAGCCAGACCCTCGGTCTACAGTACACACAGGGGCCGGTATCAGTCAGGGGCAAATCAGGAGAGGCCGGAGCCGGACCCTCGGTCTACAGTACACACTGGGGCCGGTGTCAGTCAGGGGCACGGCAGAAGAGGGCGCCGGACCCTCGGTCTGCAGCACACACAGTAGCCGGTGTCAGTCAGGGGCACGGCAGGTGAGGAAGCCGGTCTCTCAGCCTGCAGCACTCACTGGGGCCGGTGTCAGTCAGGCGCAGAGCAGCGGGGGGAGGGGGGGGGGAGTTGGCCCTCGGCCTGCACACTCGGGACAGCTAACACTCACCCTGGCTCGGGACGAACATGGGCGTGATGCGCCGCTTCCCGTCCGGCGTCCGACACTCGATCTGCTTGCGACTGTGCGCGGCGGGGCCGGCGGCGGCGGCGGCAGCTGGCGCGCGCGGCGACGGCTGCGTCTGGCTGGCCGGCTGCTCCGCCGCCCGCTGCTGCTGCTGCTGCTCCTCAGCCGCCTGCTGGCGGGCGCTGAGCAGCAGCGACGACTCGACCAGCTGCGGCCGGGCGGGCCGGCCGGCGCGCCGGTCCGGCAGCGAGGCGCAACCGTACAGCCGCTGGTGCAGCGCGCGCTGCTCGGACGCCGTCATGTAGTCGCCCAGCAGCTCCTCGGCGCTGAAGCTGTGCGCCGGCAGGGGGAGGGGTCAGGGCCGGCGCGGCGCCGGGGACGCATGACGGGCGGCGGAGCAGGCTCGGTCGGCACCCAGGCTGGACCAGGCCGAGCCCAGCCATCACGGCATCGGCGGAGCTCAGTGTTGGCCACTGTACTGTTTTGTGAATGATAAGCCGGTTGCTTTTCCTCCCCACCCGCTGTTGTTGAGATACTTTGCCCAGGTTCGTGACAAGCCTAGACGCACTCGAGGGCGTAATGGCACCAAACTCAAATACGATAAATCAAGCTCGCCGTGGGCGAGGAATACCCATGGAACGGGAAGGAGAGGCCCTGACTGATCATGGGCCGATAAGAGACCGTCTTGATAAAGTACAAAAGTCACCATCCATATCAGCACGGCCCCGCCAACCCAGTGAGCGCATCATTGCGCGGGCGGGTCAACACAACATACACCGGGACAACCCTCCCCTGGCCGCAAGTCATACCGTCCGTGACAATACCACAACAGACCTCCCGGGGCGCTCAGAAACGTAATCGCAATCGGTCGACGCAACACGGAGTACACAACACAACACAGAGTACACAACACGGAGTACACAACACAGAGTACACAACAAAGAGTACCCACACAACACGGAGTACACAACACAGAGTACACAACACAGAGTACACAACACAGAGTACACAACACAATACGGAGTGCACGCAGAAGATGCGCATCGAACTCGTATTTCCCTTTTTTGTCCCCCCCCCCCCGTGCACGGAAAACATCACTGGAACACCCCCGATCAGAGAGAGGCATTTACCGTGCGCTAAAACCCTGCCACGAGGACTCACCGCGCGGAAATGAGGGTGCGGCCCCAGGAGACGGAAGGTCACCACCCCGACGAGAGTCCGCCCCAGTGTTCGGACGGGGAGTGTCCCACCGCACGCCGCAGCCCTGACCTGCCCCCCCCCCCCCCCCCTCCGCGCACCTGATGCAGGCCACGGTGCCATCCTTGCTGCACGCGATCAGCAGACGGCGCGCCGGGTGCCAGCTCAGGTCCATCACCGAGTCGTCGAAACAGCTCGTGCAGCACCACCAGCGGCCGCCGCAGGCAGGTGAGCCACACGGAGAGGCCGCGGTCGCGCGAGCCCAGCGCGCATGCGCAGTACATCTCCGGCTTCTGGCCGACACCGCGGCTCCGCTGCAGCATGGCGCCGTTGAAGCGCACGCAGGTGATGGCCTGTCGGCGGACGGCGCAGGACAGTGAGACACTGCGCAGGGCGATGGGACACTTCGCAGGGCGGTGAGACACTGCGCGGGGCGGTGGAACACTGCGCAGGACAGTGAGACACTGCGCAGGGCGATGGGACACGGCGCAGGGCGGTGGGACACTGCACAGGGCGGTGAGACACTGCGCAGGGCGGTGAAACACTGCGCAGGGCGGCGAGACACTGCGCAGGGCGGTGGGACACGGCGCAGGGCGATGGGGCACGGCGCAGGGCGATGGGACACGGCGCAGGGCGGTGGGACACGGCACAGGACAGTGAGACACGGCGCAGGGCGGTGGGACAGGCCACAGGATAGTGAGACACGGCGCAGGGCGGTGGGACAGGCCACAGGATAGTGAGACACGGCGCAGGGCGGTGGGACACGGCGCAGGGCGGTGGAACACTGCGCAGGGCGGTGAAACACTGCGCAGGGCGGTGGGACACGGCGCAGGGCGGTGGGACACTGCGCGGGGCGGTGGGACACGTCACAGGACAGTGAGACACGGCGCAGGGCGGTGGGACAGGGCACGGGGCGGTGGGACACGACGCAGGGCGGTGGGACACGGCGCAGGGCGGTAGGACACGGCGCAGGGCGGTGGGACACGCCGCAGGGCGGTAGGATACGGCGCAGGGCGGTGGGACACTGCGCAGGGCGGTGAGACACGGCGCAGGGCGGTGGGTCACGGCACAGGGCGGTGGGACACGGCGCAGGGCGGTGGGTCACGGCACAGGGCGGTAGGATACGGCGCAGGGCGGTGGGGCCAGCCACAGGCGGACCAGTGACACACTCACGCTCACCGGTAACCCCGGAACGACTTCGTGGGACCACCGAAAACGGCATATGGCGTCGTCGTCCAACTAGCCACAGCTGATCACACGTTCCATAAACATACCACGACGGCTCCGAGGGCGCTTTGCTAGTGAGCTCCGAGGAGGGCGGTTCGGCCGTGTCCATGGAAAACTATTTTTTTCAGAAGCGAAAAAGCTAAGAACAGCGGTCGAAACCAGGTCGAAATGAAATGCCGCAATAAACCGTATGCATTACTTTCAGCTGTAAATACGTCAAAACACTATTGAAGCTGCTGCGCTGTACATGAAATCAGCTATACTAAGACGCATTGCCAAACAACGTAGACAGTTTTCACACTTATTGAAGAAAAACCTTAACATCGATCAAAGCTTTCGTCCAACGCTACAGCACAAACCACGCGAGCAGATCGCCATTTTAAGCGCATGTGAGGTACGGTACGTAAGTGCACGACGATCTTATATCAAAGAAGTATATCTAATGCTATAGAGGACCTGTGCCTACGCGACGGATGATATGCATAAGTAACCGAGTTATTTGTGTTTAAAGGGAGCGGTTCATATTTGTACGGGATCTTAAACTGAAAAAGTCATCGTGAAGATCATTCGGTGCAATGCATGACCCTGCCCTCCTTAACACCTAAGCCCTTCTAGTTTCTGAGTTAACGCCCCTGAAGACGTGTAGACCATTTCGAGGAAACTATGTCAAGGTCATCTCGGCATGACACAACCACGTCATCCAAATCCTGCCATTCCATCAGGCGTGCGGCGATCAAGGCCAAAAAAATAACATCTTCGAGTTGTTCATATCGGGCGTTCGTGTGCGTCATTTTCAAGTACAATGATCGTCAATTGGCCCTTACTCAATGTTGTGTGCGGTACAATAACGTAATCAAAGAAAGACGTATTGAGGAGCATATTTAGCAACCAGAAATATTGTGTTGCCTAGAGCAAACTTTTCTTCCTGTCAACAGTTATAAGTAAGCTTATATCATGATATCTGATGATTGCATCTATATCTTAAAATGTGGAGCATTTACTTTAAATCTTAGGGGCAGACAGCATGGCGTCAGGGACTGCAGAAACAACGCTGCGGCATTACCGTGCCTTCGGAACATTATTCCACGCATGTGAAGACGTTTCCAGAAAAACTGCTACCACTGGACTTCCACCATCTCGATTTACGTCATTTTCAAATGAACTCAGGTTTTATGAAGACAAAAACGTACAATCCTTTGGAAGATTGATGCCAGATCTCAAAACCAGGGCAGATCCGGACGTGAAACGAACAGTACGGTGTTGGCGAACGTACTTGCTGTAGCCTGCAGTTGACAAACCTTAAACTCTCCGACTCAGTGGGTGCCCCGTAATCGCCCAAAAATTAGCTAATATCACCTTCTCAGGCAAAGATCTCAGCCACAAGATTGTGACCAAAACCGACAGACAGTGAGCGCGTTGAGTTGTACAAATTGCGCAAAAGATGGCCCCTTTTCAGACCGTGTTACGAATGTTAAATCGCAACCCCGACTGCTTCACTGGATACTGAGTGCACATATGCCAAATGGCATCGGATCTTTCTGGTAAGTTCAGGCGGGTTTGACCTGCAAAGTCGTAACAGAGCGACGCAGGCTTCGCGCATGCGCACGAGACACCGACTCATCATAACATTTGAACCAGAAAGATCAACCGCCGCGCGGGGCGAATTTCAACTAGATAACTACGCACTACATCCTGGGTACTAGTCACGGAATTATATCTCCTATCTTTCCAGAATGCTTGCGTGCACTTTCAAATCATTCGATTGGTAGAATTTCAAATCAATACGCCCTCGGCGTCCCCACAATAAACGATCAATAAAAACAATTCATTGCGCCGTGGCACGTCATTTTCGCCCCTACGCACCAAAAACCCCTACCGACCATCTTGTGTACGCTGGCAAAACAGACATTACTAAACCCAACACCAGGTGGCAGGAATGAGCAAGACGTTCCTGTCATTTCTAAGTACGCTAATCAATCATTTCACCATGCGTCCCACAAGAACACTGCGGCGAGCGAATGAAACACCATCCTGAACAACAGCCGCCGACCACATAATCGGCTTCTTCAAACTCAGCTGACACTGTTGACCTTGGGAAAACCGCGCAGCATAAGCCGACCGACACGCCAGTAGCTGGTGAAGCTCTCCACGGAGCCCGACACTGACACACTGTCCCCCGCTGACTAACCTTTCCACCCCTTCCGCGCTTCATCTGCACACACCAGTTAGCATTACCCACAAACCGATGCAGCAAGTAGGCCGCCACGCGTCCTACTCACGAGCGCCGGCCCACGATCTCTGATTCAGACCGGGAAGATCGGCTCCACCCCGGCCAACTCGTTTCAACACCCCAGCTGCCACAGCCCACCTTTTTGTGGCCGACAAAGTCCTTGTTGGTCGTCCAGTCGTTCCTGTCCACGATCTGGGCGGTGGGACCGCCGTTGTTCATGGCGTGCGCCGACACGATGTACCTGCAGACGCCCAGCGAGACGGCTACAGTCACGCAGCAACCACGCTACAGACGCTACAGTTACAGACGCTACGGTTACAGTGCTCGGGACGGCTAGCGGGGTGTGTCACCGGCCGGAAGGACTGCAGTGCGGCCGCTGGCGGCGGCGGGCCGGGCTTCTGGTCCCGTACGCCCTGCGGAGGCTGGCCTTGCGTGCGACAGTTGTTTACCACCCCCACTCCCCCTCCCCCCACGGCGGCGGCCCTCCACCAGGTGGCTCACCGACCCCAGCCGAAACATCAAACGCGGTTAGTCACCGGGTCTGTCGGACGCTTCGATGCGCCCATTCACGGCCAACGAACGTATGGCATTTGCCGTAATAGGACACTACGATTCAAGGTCAGCCTTTACCAAGGTCGAGACCACACGCAAACCAACACATATACAGGGTCATGTATGTAACCCCATTCAGTGTCCGAGCTTTTGCAGCCCAAGGGGTAACAAATCACCTAGATGACCCAGTGCGTGACCAAGATGGTGACCAGGGGGCTACCCAGATAGGGCCGACGAGTAAGCTACCATCCCCAGAACAGGAACGACCACCCAATTAGCAACCACACTGCAGGGGTGACCGACCCTCCGTTCTTCACTAGGGGTGGGGCCCGTTCTCCACTGGTAAATGAAAGCCCATTCAATTCTATAAGTTGTTCTGTGCATTAGCGAGGAACATTATTCACATAGATAAGACAGTAGTACTAGCCTTAATGCTCGGAAAAACCAGGAGAATGGATATTTAGTTGGGTGGATATTTCGGCAACATGCCTTTATCAAAAGCCAGACTGTCATCTGGCAGTCGCGCTCATGTGACTGCTGTCACACAAGTCCCGCTCATCTGACAATCGTGTCTGGCAGACACCTCCGTCATTGCTTCGACAGGCATGGCATGCCGCCGGAATATCAACCCAACTACGTCTCCATTCTCCCGGTTTTCCCAGGAATAAGGCTAATGCAACTGTCTTACACATTTCGTTCTCTGAGCCACCCCGATTACACCACGTTACAGCCACCTGACTCATCCGTGACGTCACTGCCTCAGCCCGCTCCTTATTTGGCTGGGAGACCAGACCAGCGCGGTGGGTCGAGTTCGTTACACATGGCTTATGAAGCACCGCCCGGCAGCGGCCGGAGCTTGTTGACTGCCTTACATGTCGGGGAAACTGGACGGGTCGCGACCCCACGGAGATGGTGCGATCGGCATAAGCGTGAAAACGAATAACGTCCAACTGGCCGATCGCTGCAAGCCGTCTCCATGAACATTTCAAAATTTTATACAGATTTGATCCGAACCATTGAATGGATTGATTTCTGGGGTCAGAGCTCACGCTAAGCAGTGCTTGTTGTGTGAGCCCTGACCCCTACCATCCGATCGCGTAATTCCAGGCAACGGCACAATTCAGTAGCGCAAGTTTAACGTGCCGCAACGCTCGGCACGGTCCGTCGTGCCCTCTGACGTCAAATGGCCGCGACCGCTGCCACCGGCTGTAGGCCATACCTGACAAGGATAAGAAGCGAGCGAGCGACTCGAACCCACCCCGCCACGGTTGCGTGAATCGGAAGGCAGGAGCTATAACCAACTGAGCCACCGGGACGGACGATGGCCTGAATCAGACGATTCCACTTCTTGCCCATATTTGGAGTCGCAAACGTCCTTGATATGCGCGCATGATGCACTCACCGATACGACACAGATTGTCACGTCTCTCAGCAGAGCTTGGCTATCGAGACCTGACTACTGCTATCACGACTGCAGGGGTGACCGACCTGTCGCCAGTGGGCCCGAGCGGACGCAGGGGTGACCGACCTGCCGTCGGGTGACCAGCCGCAGCGGAGCACGGCCGTCGTGCCGCCGGTACACTGGAACGGGTCGACCACCACCGTCTCCGCCTGCCAGTCGGCCGTGCGCCAGACGCGCAGCGTGCGGTCGTCCGACTGCGAGACCAGGTACCGGCCGACCGGGTCCCAGTCGACGCCCTTCACCAGGCCTGCCGGACCGAGGCGGCGGCGGCGTCAGGCGCACGGCGCGGCAGCGCGCGGCGCCAGCAGCGGCGGCTGCGCACGCTGCCAGCGGCGCAAACGTACAGAGCGTCGGTCGCGCCGTGACCCCAGGCGCTCCGCTCCCATTGGCGAGCCCATCCCTCCGCTTTCATGATGATGATGATGATGATGATGATGATGATGATGACAATGATGACAATGATGGTGATGAGTTGGGCTTTGAGGCACGCCAACTAAGATGGTCATATGGCGCCTATTCCCGTCTCACTGGTGAGCCCACGCGCTTGGTCCTCCCCGGCGAGCCCTCCCCCTCCCCCTCCTCCCCTCTCACGGATGAGACCACACGCTCCGTTCTCACCGGCGGGCCCCCCTCCTCCCCTCTCACCGATGGGCCCACGCGCTCCGTTCCTCACCGGTGTGGCCGCGCAGGCGCGCCACCACGTCGCCCCAGCGGGCGGCGTCCCAGACGAGCACCAGGTTGTCCACGGAGCAGGTGGCCAGGTAGCGGTCCTCAGGGCGACCAGGCCAGCGCGATGACGTCGCCGTCGTGCGCGCGCAGCGTGGTGACGGCGCGCCAGCCCTCCAGGCACGGCTGGCTGGAGCCGAACGGCGCGGCGCCGCCCGTCTGCCGGCGGCGAGCGGCGCGGGTGTGACGTCGGCGCGGGGCTGGGACAGGCTGCCGGGACGCCAGCCAGCGGCCGGCGGCACGTCCGGGGCACGAGCCAACGCAGCGTCACCCCGAGTCACGCACAGCTCGGGCTAGTGAGCGCCGAGGTCAGCTGGGACGGCCCGGCCGCCTGCGCTGCAGGGGATCCGAGTGGGCTGCACAATCTAACGGGCGCAATACACACATCTGGAATGCTCCAGGCTGCGGTAACGAGGCAAAAATGGAGGGGCTGCAGGTAAAAAAATAGCAGCCCAGGAACCCACACCCCATCATGTGGCCCACCTGAAGTTATTCCCCGGCACACGAGCTGACAGGGTCGGCGTTCCACGATGATCGCAGACCAACGTGATTAAGGAGCCACGAGATATCATCAAAGGCGCCGTGCACCACACGCGAGTCACGCTAATCGTCTTTGGGTGGTTGATTCCACCAGGAACATGTTCATTCCGTGCGCCACTGACGTATCGGCATTTGCCACTTGGGCGTGCTTGCCGCCGCTTGAACGCGTTACAAGCGTGCTTCTCCCACGTGCCCTGTTTCCTGCCACCGCATCAAACCCAAGACACGTCCTGGGCCTGGGGGGGGGGGGGGGGGGGCGAGCTGTCAGCGCCACGCGCTCTATAATTCGAGTGCTCTGCAGCGGGCGCCTCATCTGCGGCGTGGCGGCCGCGCGCCGGCGCCGCCCCGCCCGCGGTGCGGCGGCGCCGCCGCTGGGCCGCTGGGCCGGCCGCTTGCCTTGGTGTGGCGCCAGACCATGACTAGCTTGTCGTCGCCGCCGCTGGCCAGGTGGCGGCCGTCGGCCGACCAGCGCAGGCAGTTGACGCAGCCCAGGTGGTCGTCCAGGCGGCACAGCTGGCGGGGGACGGCCGCGTCCAGCTCGGCGCGCTCGCTCTCCACCGGCGCCATGTTCCAGACGGCGATCGTGCCTGGGAGGGGAGGAAAGGGCATGGGGAGGTCAGGCCCCAGTCAGCGGAGGGAGGAGGGACCCACACCTGACTCAGGGGAGGGAAATGGGACTCATACCTGCCAGGGAGACCAAGAGTGGGACCTGGCAGTTCACACATGGGTCCAGGTGGGAGGAGAATGGTCCACATCTGGATGTGTGGTCCTTTTTGCCACACACTCAAGAAGATGGGGAGGAGCAAAATGGTTTAGTTAGAATGGATACATGGTTCAATATTTTGTGTGTCTGGGAAGTTTTTGATTAAGTGTTTCCTGAGGCTCACAAGGATGGTATGGAAGGAGGAGATGCTTCAAACTCATATTTACCACCATCATTGAGCCTAGTGTGCAGTGAACAGATGACTGTTACTATGGCAGAATTCATCCACATTATAGAAACAATGCATCACAGAAGAAGGGGGATGTCATCAGTGTGCATCATCTTGTTGATAAGAGCTTAAAGGTGCATCTGTGTCATCATTCCAGAAATTTTATTATCCAGACCATGTGATCATGAGGCATGAGGATGGGCAGGTTTGTCCTGAAAACAACTCAACTTCATCTGTGATCTGGCAAATTAATGCAACACTATCATGAAACATCCAGTGCCATACCAACAAAACAACTTTTGTGTGACTGCATAAAAACAACAAAACATTACACTTCCTTGCCCATCATTAAAAACTTTCAGAGGACCCTGTCACTTACATTTACATATCCATTCCATTGTGTGCAATGCCATCAAATCACAAGACAAGATGAAAGGCAGACACAGTAAATGAAAACAACTGGATTTGTGAAGCAGTGGCTCTTAGGTAAACAAATCTTTTAATTTCCAAATCCCCTACATCTACCCACCTATCCAAGTATGCTGGTGCTCACCTGTGCGATCCTGCCCCTGACCTCCTGTGGCAAACCTCGAGCCATCTGGGTGGATGTCCACACAAAACAAGGACCTCTCATCATGGCTAACCCATGCTGGCTTCAGTAGCTTCATAATAATTACATTAAATTATTCCCTCTCATCAAATGACAGCCTGACCAAAAAAATTATGGTGGCCAGACTTTCGGGGTTACGCAGCACCCATAGCATCTGTAAACAGGGCACATTCACATGACATAACCCAGCCAACAGTGCAATCAATGTGATTCGTCACTGCAGTGTTATGTTTCCAACCACCTTCCAGCATAAATGCTACCTAGTTTAGAGACATTATATTGCTTGGTCATTTTTGAGGCTACAACCTCATCAAAACCTTAAGTCATTCATCCAAATTTTAGCAAGTTGTCAATGAAGAGACAAAATCCAGAAACTACACAACATGATGAAATTGTCCAGAATCGGCAGATATATTTCAAAATATTGGCTGTGCGTATACTTAAAGACCACGCACCAGGCTTATCCACCTTCCAACATCTTGGAGAGGGTCGCACGCAGCAGGCGTACGCGGACTACAAGTCCTGAAGGGTGGCAACTGAAACATGCAACATGTCGTGCGAAAACTCGGCTCAATGCAGATAATATGCGTTACATGTATGAGACGATCATAAAATCTGTGAATACGCCACGAACCAGCCTCTCCCCGCTAAATAATCGTGGGGAGCCGGGGCTGCACGCGAGATGGCTAGATGAGTGTCGCGATGGTCTTTCACGCGCCATACTCGGGTTCGAGTTCGGGTGATGGCTGGCCGTGGGAGGCAGAATTCTGTTCTGGGGCCCTGGGTGGGATAGCAGGCACCGCCGGAGTTGGCTTCATGATTTACTATTGCTCGATAGGCGTAGCAGGATGATGGTAGCATGCATTACTCTTGAAGAGGTGGAAAACATGGGTTGTTTTTAAACCGGATATACGCACAATTTATCATGGCTTACGGGGTGGGCGCTACAGAAATATTGACGGCCCCGCGAACGTTGACTACATCGAGATGGGGTCGGACATTGTATCATCATGGTCAACTCTGGTTCGTCCACGAAGGTTCAACCTGCGGTTATAATCGAAAGCTGAAAATTACATAACATGTAATTTCCTGAATATGCGCTCGCACGTCTTAGGAGACGTCTTAGAAACAAAACCGCGATGCTCGTCCCCCCGCGGCTAGCACTATTGGGCACGTGGGGGGGGGGGGGGGGGGAGGGAGGGAGGGAGCGTCAGAGGACTCCTCATTGTCACAGGATTTGCGACCAGTACAAAGGGCGGGTCCGGGTTTCATTTCCGCCATACAATGGGGCCCCCAGAGCTCAGGCTGACACCGAGTCGACTGTTCGGTGTGGTGGCCTCTGGCCGAAATAGGGGCCCGTAATGTCCCAGGCGTCTACACTCGGTGAAAGAGGCCTTCTGACTGACATTTGAAGCCACGGCCAAACGGAATCCTTAATGTGACCGGAATCCTTAATGTGACCTGCGGACCCTTCGGCCGCTCGGGCGGTTCAGCCTTTCAATGAGGCCATTGATCTTCGGTCTCGAGTGACCCTTCGGCCCCTGTTCGAGCCCCCTCAAACGCCGCTCCTGGGTCACTCGGGGCCACCTGCCGCCACAGGACCCTGTTGGGCGCCGTGGCCGCTGACCGACGCAGGGCCGCTAATTGAATCAAGGTCCGTGAACATTGTCAATCGCAGGCCCCGGCTTCGCTCCTACTTGGGAACTAGGTCCCCAGGGCTTAGGCGGGCATGGAGCTGACTGTTTGGCTCCGTGTCGAGGCCCTACATGATGGGGATAGAGAGCCGTCATAAGATGACCCCAATAAAAGC